>NC_091463.1:91903303-92244553 GCF_027789765.1 Dendropsophus ebraccatus
CCCTTATAGATGGCCCCCTCTCCCCCCCCCTCCCTTATAGATGGCCCCCTCTCCCCCCTCCCTTATAGATGGTCCCCTTCCACCCCTCCCTTATAGATGGTCCCCTTCACCCCCCCCTCCTCCCTTATAGATGGTCCCCTTCACCCCCCCTCCTCCCTTATAGATGGTCCCCTTCACCCCCCCCTCCTCCCTTATAGATGGTCCCCTTCACCCCCCCCCCTCCTTCCTTATAGATGGTCCCCTTCACCCCCCCCTTCCTCCCTTATAGATGGCCCCCTCTCCCCCCACCCTCCCTTATAGATGACCCCCCCTCCCTTATAGATGGTCCCCTTCACCCCCCTCCCTTATAGATGGTCCCCTTCACCCCCCTCCCTTATAGATGGTCCCCTTCACCCCCCCTCCCTTATAGATGGTCCCCTTCACCCCCCCCCTCCTCCCTTATAGATGGTCCCCTTCACCCCCCCCTCCTCCCTTATAGATGGTCCCCTTCACCCCCCCCCTCCTCCCTTATAGATGGTCCCCTTCACCCCCCCTCCTCCCTTATAGATGGCCCCCTCTCCCCCCTCCCTTATAGATGGCCCCCTCTCCTCCCCTCCCTTATAGATGGCCCCCTCTCCCCCCCTCCCTTATAGATGGCCCCCTCTCCCCCCCTCCCTTATAGATGGCCCCCTCTCCCCCCTCCCCTCCCTTATAGATGGTCCCCTTCCCCCCCCCTTATAGATGGTCCCCTTCACCCCCCCCCTCCTCCCTTATAGATGGTCCCCTTCACCCCCCCCCCTCCTCCCTTATAGATGGCCCCCTCTCCCCCCCTCCCTTATAGATGGCCCCTTCTCCCCCCACCCTCCCTTATAGATGGCCCCCTCTCCCCCCCTCCCTTATAGATGGCCCCCTCTCCCCCCTCCCTTATAAATGGTCCCCTTCACCCCCCCTCCCTTATAGATGGTCCCCTTCACCCCCCCTCCCTTATAGATGGTCCCCTTCACCCCCCCTCCTCCCTTATAGATGGTCCCCTTCACCCCCCCTCCTCCCTTATAGATGGTCCCCTTCACCCCCCCCCTCCTCCCTTATAGATGGTCCCCTTCACCCCCCCCTCCTCCCTTATAGATGGTCCCCTTCACCCCCCCTCCTCCCTTATAGATGGTCCCCTTCACCCCCCCCCTCCTCCCTTATAGATGGCCCCCTCTCCCCCCCCTCCCTTATAGATGGCCCCCTCTCCCCCCCTCCCCTATAGATGGCCCCCTCTCCCCCCCCTCCCTTATAGATGGCCCCCTCTCCCCCCTCCCCTCCCTTATAGATGGTCCCCTTCACCCCCCCTCCCTTATAGATGGTCCCCTTCACCCCCCCTCCCTTATAGATGGCCCCCTTCACACCCCCCCTCCCTTATAGATGGCCCCCTTCACCCCCCCCCTCCCTTATAGATGGTCCCCTTCACCCCCCCCCCCTCCTCCCTTATAGATGGTCCCCTTCACCCCCCCCCTCCTCCCTTATAGATGGTCCCCTTCACCCCCCCCCTCCTCCCTTATAGATGGTCCCCTTCACCCCCCCCTCCTCCCTTATAGATGGTCCCCTTCATCCCCCCCCCCCTCCCCTCCTCCCTTATAGATGGTCCCCTTTCCCCCCACCCTCATAGATGCCCCCCTCTTTCCCCCCACCCTGCAGGCTGATAAAAAACAAAACAAAACTTAACTCACCTGACAACGCGCTCCCACGTTGATCCTCACTCCTTCGGTCTGTCCCCGGCTGCTGCGCAGCTGCCGGGGGTGTCGCGTCTTATCCCCGGCAGCGCGCGCATCCCAGAGCTCCCTGCGCGCCGGAACCGGAAGTCAGGGCCCAAGGCGCGCAGGGAGCTCTGGGATGCGTGCGCTGCCGGGGATAAGATGCGACACCCCCGGCAGCCGCGCAGCAGCCGGGGGAAGACTGAGTCGGACTGATTGAGTGATTGATCGGGAGGGCCTTGCGGGGCCTTTGTGGCGGGCCCGGTCGCGGCGGCGACCCCCGCGACCATGGTGGCTACGCTACTGTACAGGACCCCTTACTCCATCTATACAGTACATGTATATACAGGACCCCCTACTCCATCTATACAGTACATGTATATACAGGGCCCCCTACTCCATCTATACAGTACATGTATATACAGGACCCCCTACTCCATCTATATAGTACATGTATATACAGGGCCCCCTACTCCATCTATACAGTACATGTATATACAGGGCCCCCTACTCCATCTATACAGTACATGTATCCAGGACCCCCTACTCCATCTATACAGTACATGTATATACAGGGCCCCCTACTCCATCTATACAGTACATGTATATACAGGACCCCCTACTCCATCTATACAGTACATGTATCCAGGACCCCCTACTCCATCTATACAGTACATGTATATACAGGACCCACTACTCCATCTATACAGTACATGTATATACAGGACCCCCTACTCCATCTATACAGTACATGTATATACAGGACCCCCTACTCCATCTATACAGTACATGTATATACAGGACCCACTACTCCATCTATACTGTACATGTATATACAGGGCCCCCTACTCCATCTATACAGTACATGTATATACAGGGCCCCCTACTCCATCCATACAGTACATGTACACACAGGGCACAATAGGTATACCATACTGTGCTGGATAACACTGTCATACCAGACCTGACCAATACCGCCATACTGTGACTGGATAACACTGCCATACCAGACCTGACCAATACCGCCATACTGTGACTGGATAACACTGCCATACCAGACCTGACCAATACCGCCATACTGTGCTGGATAACACTGCCATACCAGACCTGACCAATACCGCCATACTGTGACTGGATAATACTGCCATACCAGACCTGACCAATACCGGCAAACTGACTGGGTAACACCGCCACACCAGACCTGACCAATACCGCCATACTGTGACTGAATAACACTATCATATCAGACCTGACCAATACTGCCATACTGTGACTGGATAACACCGCTATACCAGACCTGACCAATACCACCATACCGTGACTGGATAACACCGCCACACCAGACCTGACCAATACCACCATACTGTGACTGGATAACACCGCCATACCAGACATGACCAATACCGACACACTGTGACTGAATAACACTGCCCTACGGGTAAATACAACCCTGCAGGTATACAGGACACTACAGGTATACAGGACCCCAAAACTATACACTACAGGTGCACGGGACCTCCTCAAAACTATATACTACAGGTATACAGGACCCCAAACTTTACACTACAGGTATACAGGACCCCAAAACTATATACTACAGATATACAGGACCTCCACCAACTATATACTTCAGGTATACAGGACCTCCACCAACTATATACTACAGGTATATAGGACCCCAAACTATACACTACAGGTATACAGGACCTACACCAACTCTATAATACAGGTATACAGCACCTTGACCAACTCTATACTACAAGTATACAGGACCCCAAATATACTACAGGTATACAGGAACTCCACCAGCTATATACTACAGGTATATAGGACCCCAAACTATACACTACAGGTATACAGGACCTCCACCAACTCTATACTATAGTTATACAGGACCCTCAAACTATTTACTACAGGTATACAGGACCCCCGAACTATATACTACAGGTATACAAGACCTCCACCAATTATACACTACAGGTATCCAGGACCCTCAAACTATAAACTACAGGTATACAAGACCTCCACCAACTATACATTACAGGTATACAGCACCAACTATATACTACAGGTATACAGGACCCCCGAACTATACAGTACAGGTATACAGGACCTTCACCAACTGTACACTGCAGGTATACAGGACCTCTCTCAACTATACACTACAGGTATACAGCCCCCCCCAAATACACACTACAGGTATACAGGAACCCCCCCCAACTATACACTGTAGGTATACAGCCCCCCCCCCAACTATGCACTACAGATATGCGAGACCCCTAAAAACTATACATTGTGGGTATACAGAACCCCTCCAACTATGCACTACAGGTATACACTAATTCCACTGATTAACTCAGATGAAACAATACCTTTAGCTTGGCCTCCTGGGCACCTTAGAACAAATCTAATTAACACACTGACACTTTATACCCGGGCAGTGCCGGGTACATTTTCTAGTCTACCATAAAAAGCACTATATCTGTCTATGGGCTGTTTGCATAGTTGAAAAACATTTTGAAATTTTTTTCCAGGGACACTTTAGCATTGACAACAAGGGGTGTAGCTTATTGTGGGTGTGGTCTGTGTGGGGTGTGGCCTTTCACCAGTGGTTTTTTTTTTGTCTTTTTCAGAATCTTCCAGTTATAAAACACAAAAGGTGCATTACACACCCTACTATCAGGTCCCCAGTATATTACACATCCATCTATCAGGCCCCCAGTATATTACACATCCATCTATCAGGCCCCCAGTATATTACACATCCATCTATCAGGCCCCCAGTATATTACACACCTCATTATCAAGTCCCAGTATATTACACACACCACTTTCAGGTCCCCAGTGTAGTGCACACCTCAGTATCAGTTCCTTAGTATATTACACACCCCAATATCAGGTCCCCAGTGTATTACACGCCCCAGTATCAGGTCCCCAATAAATTACACACCACACTATCAGGTCCCAGTATATTACACACACCAGTATCAGGTCCCCAGTATCAGTTCCCCAGTATATTACACACCCCAGTATCAGGTCCCCAGTATATAACACACCTCACTATCAGGTCCCTAGTATATTACACACCCCACTATCAGGTCCCTAGTATATTACACACCCCACTATCAGGTCCCTAGTATAGTAGACACCCCACTATCAGGTCCCCAGTATATTACACACCTTACTATCAGGTAGGAGTGCTTATAGCTAAAGGCATAGTGGGTGGAGGGGGGGAGACATACCCGGGACATGATTATGCCAGGACTGGACGGTACAGTCCTGGTAAAACCAGGACTGTTGGTAACTATATGTTTGTGGTATTGCAGATCAGCCCCATTCACTTTTATCCAGTTGTGTTTTTCTAATCCTAATCTGTATTTGTGATCCTTTGGAGTTTCACATTTTTCATTTGAGGGGTCAAAATGAGAAACCTCTGAGTCCAGGAAAATACTACCCCTTCCTATGTCCTTCATGCTGGTTCCTGTTACCACAAGCGTTGGAGAAGGACTCTTCGCAGTCCTATTCTTCATGTGCACTGAGGGTCTTAAAAGTCAATAAAACCATAAGACTGAATGAAATGTGACCAACCAGGATCTTCTGAGACGGTGTTCATGTCCATCCATTGACCTTAAGCCATATGTGTGCAGCCCTATAACTATAGTAAACAAGGTCTTGAAGGTCCTGGCTACCGGACACAAGTCTCTGTGGGTTTTCTTCATTCTCTATTTGCTGAGAACTTATAGAGAGTTACTGTACAGACAAGGCAGAGGCACCCCGATGTAGTGTGCTCGCTGTCCTCCGAAGACAGGAAGGGTACCAGCCGAGGGGAGCAGAAGCTTTATCATCTGTCCTCCATAACGTAGATTGTTCAGGAGACACTGCGATATCATGATTCCCCGATAGATCCTTAACATCCTTTAGGTACCTGGCCACCTCTGGAGCCCCCATATATGTTGTGAGCACCGTGAACACGAGTGCACCGGGATGCTCTAACATTACTGGGAATGTCACCTGTAACCCACTGGTGAGTATGGCGCACCATGTTCCGTCTAAGCATGAAGTAGTGTATGGTCTGGATAGATGTAGGTTAGGTTCACATGTTTACACATGTGTGGATATGGCTTTATAATATGAGGGCTCCCTTGTCCATCTCGGTGATCAGCGGCTCGTTTATAGAGGCTGCGCAAGGCACGACTAGTCATGTGACCAGAAAGCAGGAACGGTCCCTGGATGATTTGTGCCTCCCTTCTCTGCTATCAGACATTATACAGGGGGATGTGCAGCTGACTGACAATTTTTTAGCAGGTTGGAACGGCCCGATCATGTGACAAATTGTCTGATCGCTAGTCCTATCATACAGGATGTAATGGGACCATCAACATCAGATTGGTTGACTAAGGGTCCTATTACACAGGGCAGCTATCTGCTGAATTGGGCAGATAGCGCCCTGTATAATAAAGACAACGATCAGCCGAGGAGTCGATAATCAGCTGATCGTTATGTTTCAAGATTTTGAAAAATCACCGGACGCCGACTGCCTGTTGCTTGCCTGTCCATGCTCCCCCAGTGTTACTGACAAGCTCCCAAAGCCGTCTCTGCAGTGACAGCCTGCTCAACCAATCACTGGCTACGGTGCTATCCTGTCTCGGAAGTGATTGGCTGAGCGGGCAGTCACTGCTAGGCGAGTCTGTCTCGGAAGTAGAGGTGGGATTGTTCAGCCAGGACCTGATGTAGGAGGACCCCGGGGGAGCATGGAAAGATATGAATATGCTGTTTATGTTATCCCCAAGGGCATTTTCAAGTTTAAATTGAGCGGAGTGCACCTTTAAATAGTTTCCCCCCTTAAATGCTTTTGTATTTCACATGCCAGACACCTTCATTGATTCCTTCATGCTGGGGTCCTTTAAGGGCGTCGTGTTAGGTTCTCTGTCATATCTATAATGTATCTTCTATAATTTACAGGCATTTAACGTCACCAGCACCGGCTGCAGTGAGGCCCGCTGTATTTTCTACAAGTACAACACCGACGGACTCTTCCAACAAAACCTCTTCAACCTGCAGATCTACAACGTCTTAGGCTTCCTATGGTGCATTAACTTTGTCATTGCTCTAGGCCAGTGCGTCATGGCCGGGACCTTTGCTTCCTATTATTGGGCTTTCCACAAGCCTAAAGATATCCCACACTTCCCTGTGTCGGCCGCTTTCATGAGAACATTGAGGTGAGCCACATATCCAGACATAATTTACCCTGGAGACACATAGTTCTGCATTGGAGCTGTATACACAAAACGATAAAGGATTTCTAAGCTCCAGTCTGTTTCACCTCCAGGTATCACACCGGGTCGCTGGCCTTTGGGGCTCTCATTCTCACTATTGTTCAGCTGATCAGAATCATCCTGGAGTATCTGGACCACAAGCTGAAAGGTAACACGTCCTATAAGACATCGTAACCCCTAGGATGCTGCAGGATATATAACCCTGTACCCTTAAAGGGGTTATCCAGCGCTACAAAAACATGGCCACTTTCCCCCTACTGTTGTCTCCAGTTTGGTTGGGGTTTTAAAACTCAGTTCCATTGAAGTAAATGGAGCTTAATTGCAAACTGCACCTGAACTGGAGACAACAGTAGGGGGAAAAGCGGCCATGTTTTTGTAGCGCTGGATAACCCCTTTAACAGTCCTGTATATCAAGCGTCTCTACCCTTTGTAATAACATCTCTCTCCATCAGGGGCACAAAACCCATGCATGCGGTTCCTTCTCTGCTGCCTCAAATGCTGCTTCTGGTGCCTGGAGAAGTTCATCAAGTTCTTGAATCGAAACGCGTATATCATGGTAACTCCCGTCTCTACTGTTCATTAATGGGGTAGTTCACCCCAAAATATTTCTTCCAAATCAACTAGTGGCATAAAGTGCCAGAGATATGTAAATTACTTCTATTAAAAAATCTCAATCTTCCAGTACTTATCAGCTGCTAGATGTCCTGCAGGAAGTGATGTATTCTTTCCAGTCTGGAGATCAGGAAAGGTTTACTATGGGGATTTGCTACTGCTCTGGACAGTTCCTGACATGGACAGAGGTGGCAGCAGAGAGCACTGTGTCAGGCTGGAAAGATTACACCACTTTCTGCAGGACCTACAGCAGCTTATAAGTGCTATAAGACTTGAGATTTTGTAATAGAAGTAAATTACAGATCTCTGTCACCAGTTGATTTGAAAGAAAATATTTTTGGGTGAACAGCCCCTTTAAGGTTGCAAAGTTTGAAAGCAGATGCCCCCCCTTTCAGTCATGCTCTGCTAGAAGCTTCTTCATATAATGTACTAACGTTTGGATCTGCTCTTCTCTTCCTCCTCCTGTACAGATCGCAGTTTATGGAAAAAATTTCTGTGTTTCTGCAAAAAATGCCTTCAAGCTGCTGATGAGGAACATTGTGAGGTGATCATATACCATGTTATTCACCTGTCCGTATATGTATCCTCCTTATCATACAGGGACGTGTGGATATCTCTGGATAACAGGGTCTGTCTGTAGTAAATCTGACTTGTGAGTAAGGTGTGGTGTGTAGTAGGTCACGGCATGGTGTGAGTGATGTGTGGTGTGTAGTAGGTCACGGCATGGTGTGAGTGATGTGTGGTGTGTACTAGGTCACGGCATGGTGTGAGTGATGTGTGGTGTGTACTAGGTCACGGCATGGTGTGAGTGATGTGTGGTGTGTAGTAGGTCACGGCATGGTGTGAGTGATGTGTGGTGTGTAGTAGGTCACGGCATGGTGTGAGTGATGTGTGGTGTGTAGTAGGTCACGGCATGGTGTGAGTGATGTGTGGTGTGTAGTAGGTCACGGCATGGGGTGAGTGATGTGTGGTGTGTAGTAGGTCACGGCATGGTGTGAGTGATGTGTGGTGTGTAGTAGGTCACGGCATGGTGTGAGTGATGTGTGGTGTGTAGTAGGTCACGGCATGGTGTGAGTGATGTGTGGTGTGTAGTAGGTCACGGCATGGGGTGAGTGATGTGTGGTGTGTAGTAGGTCACGGCTTTGGGTGAGTGATGTGTGGTGTGTAGTAGGTCACGGCATGGGGTGAGTGATGTGTGGTGTGTAGTAGGTCACGGCATGGTGTGAGTGATGTGTGGTGTGTAGTAGGTCACGGCATGGTGTGAGTGATGTGTGGTGTGTAGAATGGCACGGCATGGTGTGAGTGATGTGTGGTGTGTAGTAGATCACGGCATGGTGTGAGTGATGTGTGGTGTGTAGTAGGTCACTGCATGGTCTAAGACAAGTGATGTGTGGTGTGTAGTAGGTCACGGCATGGGGTGAGTGATGTGTGGTGTGTAGAATGGCACGGCATGGGGTGAGTGGTGTGTAGAATGGTACGGCATGGGGTGAGTGATGTGTGGTGTGTAGTAGGTCACGGCTTTGGGTGAGTGATGTGTGGTGTGTAGTAGGTCACGGCATGGGGTGAGTGATGTGTGGTGTGTAGTAGGTCACGGCTTTGGGTGAGTGATGTGTGGTGTGTAGTAGGTCACGGCATGGGGTGAGTGATGTGTGGTGTGTAGTAGGTCACGGCTTTGGGTGAGTGATGTGTGACAAAATGGATTTTGCATGTGGAACAGAACATGGCGTCAGTAGCGAATTATAATAGGTCCTTTTCGGGCGGTAGCCTGGGGCCCTGAGCTCCTGGGGGGCCCATGGCCATCCAAAAAGACTAATATTTTCAGTGGTGTACTGTCTGCTGGCTACAGTTCTGCCATGATTTGCAAAAAATTGCTGCTTTTTACCGCAATTTTGCACAAATGAGGGCATTATGACGTTATCTTTTTTTATACTATGAATGCCACGCTAGTGCCGCCACAGTTACAGTGGGATGGCGGGGCCCAGGCTTGGTAAACAGCCCGGGGCCTATGGTAAAGTTAATCCGCCCCTGCATGGCGTGATGTGACCAATGTGTGATTTCATGTTTGTATAATGACCTGAGCTTGGAGTGTTGACTTTATGTTGGCATCTAACAAAATGAACATGGCATGACATGTTGGCCTGGAGTTGGCATGCTTAGAGTGATGTGTAATCTATCATGATTTGAGTAACCTATAACTGGTCTAGTACAACTATGTATGTTCACGTTGACCACGCATGTTCTGAGTAATGTTTGACTTTGCTTGTTGACTTGAACTTGTTGGTGTGTTGAATTGGTCTTGGCCCATTGGCTTGGCTCTCTGACTCAGACTCGTCCTATAGACTTTGCCCATTGACGTGGACTTGGCCCATTGACTTTGCCCATTGACTTGGACTTGGCCGGTTGGAATTCTGAAAACAAACGAGAGACTTTCCTTGTTGACATGGATGTAGCCTGTTGAGTAATCTGTGATTATGGCGTTTTAGGAGTATTATGTGACTCTCGCATGTCTTCTGTGTTTTAGCCTCTTCTATCCTCTTCCATTGCATGTTCCAGCCCCCATGTCCAGCTCTTTACACGTATGATGTATCTATGACTTGTTCTGACATCCATGACTCTCTCCACAGGGTGGTTGTTCTGGACAAGGTGACAGACTTGCTGATCTTCTTTGGGAAGCTAATTGTTGTTGGTGGAGTAGGTGAGGAGCCCAAAGGAACAAATCGAGAAAATTCCTGATGTTTCCATTGCTATAAGCATGTGACCTGTGTGCTTCTACAACAACCCTCATCATTGCACCATAAATCTATCTTCTAAACCATAATGGCCTCCAGACTCCATCGCCTTAGATGGCACCATTACCTTCCTGTAGTCATTCTTTCCTGTCTTGCATGTATCATCTCCTTCTTTCAGACACTTATTCGCTGTTCTTGTATTTCTCAGGAGTCCTCGCGTTTTTCTTCTTTTCTGGTCGTCTACCTATTCCGAATGATGCCTTTAAGTCACCAACTCTAAACTACTACTGGATCCCTATTTTGGTGAGTGTTAGAGGGTGCACACTCTACAATATCAAGTGGTCTGAACAATGCCCTAGTGGTCCTAGGATCATCAGGAAGAAGGTATATAGTTACCATAATATAGTTGTGAGATGGGAGATGTCCACATGAGGTTTGGTCATAGACCCTTTTAGTCCCTGTTGGGACCCCCTGTGATAGGCTAGAATCTGTGGTGAAACCTAGCAGTAAGTAGAGATGAGCAAACCGGGCTCAGGTTAGAGTCGATCCGAACTCGAACGTTCGGTATTTGATTAGCGGGGGCTGCTGAACTTAGATAAAGCTCTAAGGTTGTCTGGAAAACATGGATACAGCCAATGACTATATCCATGATTTCCACATAGCCTTAGGGCTTTATCCAACTTCAGCAGCCACCGCTAATCAAATGCCGAACGTTCGGGTTCGGATGGACTCGAGCATGCTCAAGGTTCGCTCATCTCTAGCAGTAAGTGTTCAGTTACCTGCAACACCACCACATGAGAAATAAAGCATTACATGTTGCCCAATTAAATTGATGAGTTGTCTTTGTAACACATGGACACACCTGGTCCTCGAGAGACACTCTTTGTAGCTTCTCTAACCAAGTGAGAGGATCCGAAACAATAGACCATATCTCTATTTCTGATAAGGTATCTAAAAATGGATTTTGGACAACCCCTGTAGGTTATAGAGAAGCTACAGTCACTGCCATGAATCAAGGGAAGGGTTGCAACTGAAAACTGGACTTGGTTTTATCATATGAAGTCTTATGTTGTGGCCCACACGCTTGACTCCTGAAGGACATTGCTCAACTATCTGGGGTTCTCACATGTTGTTTATATTTTTCCTTGCAGACGGTGGTGGTGGGGTCATACCTGATCGCTCAAGGCTTCTTTAGCGTGTACAATATGTGTGTGGACACTCTGTTCCTGTGTTTCTGTGAGTATACACAACCATAACATGTGGCTGAAGGGGCTCGTGTAACACTTGGGGATGGAGGGTGAAGAATTGTTCCTGAAGGAGTTGTATTAAGGCTTTCAGTTTAGATGTTGATAGAAGGTATGCCGTATGATCTATGTGGCCTGTTTGGTGCATGGCTTACCTTACAGCCATGTTGTGCCACTCTCTGTGGTTATGTAGGATGAGACTTAACAGGCGAGACAAGTCGGGCATAGTATGGCCCACTTGGCTTCCTAAGTCACCCCCTACTGTTACATCTCTTTAGAAACAAAGTGACTCGGGGTATGTGTAGAATGCTGAGGTGAATGCCCGTATTCCCGTTAACTCTAGGTGGACACTAACCTATGAGTGGATACAAATATATGGGTACGTGCACACTACGGAATTCCCACTCTTTCGCTATACCATATCTTGGCACATTTGTCCTGGTTAAGTCAGGGGTATGAGATAGGCCATCACCCCTATAAACATCCTCCAATGGATCACACACACGTGGCCTATCTTTCCTCAGCAACCATAGGCCATTGGGCTTCGAGGGGAGCTCATGTGACCGTTCCCTAATATAGATTGCCAGGAGGCCATGATGACCTTCCAAAGTCTATTGAACCTTGAGACACAGTCTGACTACTCTCTTCAAACCTTAACCATATACATGTACAACCAATGATCTAGTGGAATTTACAACACTAAGGAACATGTCACATATAGATACCAGGGCTGCTTGCACTTTGGGGCACAGCAGGCTTTAGTAGTGGAGCAACTGTAATGTCATCGATCTTAAAGGGGTTGTACAGGATTAGGAAAACCTGTCTGTTTCTTATAAAAACAGTGCCACAGCTGTCCACAGGTTGTATATGGTATTGCACCTCAGCCCTATTCACTTCATTGGAGCTGAGCTGCAATACCAGACACGAGCCCTGGACGGGTGAGGCGCTTTTCTGTTCACCACTGCAGTTACATAGCCCCCCACCCCATATAATCCTTTCAAAGTGCGTGGCGTATATCAGCATTAGATCTCGGCCCACTGTGACGGCCATTCGGGGGGCTACCATATCAATCAAGATGACTACCCTTATGCCCAACCCAGGGATCCCATTGACTAACCAGAGTGAGGTGACTTATCAAAGCTCAGCCTGACTTGACTTGATTTATTTTCGCAGTGGAAGACTTAGAACGTAACGACGGCTCCGCAGAGAAGCCATATTACATGCCCAAATCTCTGATGTCCATCCTGAACAAAAAGAACCGACCTCCTCAGGCCGAGGACAAAAAGAAAAAGAAGAAAAAATAATCGCTTACCGGAGGAGAGTCGCAGCTGATTTTATTATCGTTAATATTATTAGTTTTGTTTGGCGCCTTCTACAGATTTCAAGGCAGCCATTTTGTTTACATTTCAATAATCGAACACTCCAATGAAAATGGCCGACACTGGCTTCACCTGCTGCACGTAAATGACCGGGTGAGGTAGAGGAGTCCTAGTCAAGTTCCTCACTGGTTGTACGTCGGCCATCTTACCATCAAGTTATTGATGCTTCTGCCATTTCCTGTGTGGCCAACATGAGCGAGGAGAATCTGTCACCATGTCTGACTAATCCTTCTGTGACCTCATAACTGTGAATATGGCTTTTTGTTTTTCTCCTGCTTCTGTATTGTCCCTTTATGCTCATGGCGGCCATTTTGAACCAGTAATGCAGTCTATCATTTCAATAGAAGACTTAACTTATTTTGACCACTAGCATAGCTATGATGCCATTCCCCTAATGCTAGCAACTGTCATGTGACATGGCTACTTAGAGGGGAAATTAAAATTTGAAATCTTTAGGGGCCTGGCTACCACACAGTAGTGTACAGGAATAGCTGGACGTTTAGAGGTATTATGACCCTTATTACTGTGACACTTGTGAAAGGAAAACAGAACAGACCCCTTTAAGACAAGTCCCACCCACAATGCCCAGTGCACTTTATAAAGACCTATCAACTTTGAGGTTTCACACAGCTGAACAACATGGACTACCACCATAGACCCACTTAGGCAAACCTTCCACTTTGAAAATCCCTCCTAAGCAGACACAGGAAGGAGAAGGCCCAGGGGCCATAGCTTTATTCCTGGACCACCTTTTTAAGGTAGGTTTCCCGATGTTAAATCTTATTTTAAGGAATATTATCTTTATGTTGTCTCTTATGCTTTCCTTCTGTGTCTGATGTAAGCTGTCTGCTCGGTTGTACAATCTGCAATGTACTTCCTGTTCCTGCTGTACACTCTAGCTGGCAATCCATCAAGATCTGTCACCCTCCCACTACATTATCTTGTCTGTAACCGTACCCACTTCACATCCAGGACCCTTCCACCTGGTGGGAAGGAGATAGAGTTGGCTGAATTGCCTGATAGAGTGTACAGCAGGAACAGGAAGTCTACAGACAAGACCAGTTACACTAGAAGCAGAAGGGCAGCACAAGGGTCCACAGAAAGGAGTCCAGGGGTTATATTACAGATGCTTGAATGCAGCTGAATGTTGAAAATCTCAACACATGATGCTACACATGGAAAATATATAAATATATTATAGCTGCAGTCTTTAAGTGCCTACATATCTACCCTTTGCTTCCGTTACTTTGTGCCTGTCTAGCTGCTCCAGGACCCCCCCCCCCCCCCCCATTTAGTGTAGCCCTCCATGTTTAATGCCTGGATGACCTGAGCAACTTCACAATGAGAGAAGGAACTGGAGAGAGGGGTCTTCAATGAAGTCTTACAAAATAGCCAAAGGGGAGGGGCTAGACTAAGCCATAGCTTCCACTGGAGTGCACTTTACCATGTATATATATACTACTACATACGTTAAGTAGGAGCCTCTGATCACATCTACAACGTATAGATTTTATATGTTCTTCTTCATGTTTTACATGTACATAACGCTGTATATTGTGTGTCTATAGATTTCTAGAAGAGAAGTATTTTCATAAAGAGTTAAAATAAATAAATTGATTAATTATGACAAATTACCCAGTGTCTCCTTGTTACGTCTTATTATTATGGTACAGAAGTTACACTACAAGACTTAAAGGGGAACTATCCAGTAGAGAGGTGATAAAAGCACATAATATATCATTATTAATGGCTCTAATGAATGGAAGGATTTGTTGTATAAGCAGTGAAGGATCCCGAAACGGTGTAAATCATAACCATATTGTTTCTGTTTACTTACAGAGCCACCCAGTGGTAGGACTAGGTATTACATTATAAAAGAAAATTTACTTCCATTACGCATAACGGTTTTAGGAGTATATGAAATGGCCCACATACCTGGTGTAAAAGCTCAGACTCTGCAGTGTGGTGTC
The DNA here is from genome assembly GCF_027789765.1 of Dendropsophus ebraccatus. NCBI lineage: Eukaryota > Metazoa > Chordata > Amphibia > Anura > Hylidae > Dendropsophus > Dendropsophus ebraccatus. The sequence goes on from NC_091463.1 coordinate 91,918,229, forward strand.
CTTTTATTGTAGCTGAGAAGACCCTCTAAAGTAGTGCAGCATAACATCAAGCGATCAGCTTATCCCCTTCCATTCTTGGCCACTCTTAATTTTTGTACTTTTGCTTTTTTTCCTCCTTTGTGTTTTAAAGGTGATAGCGCTTGTATTTTATCACCTGCAGACCCATATGAGATCTTATTTTTTTGCAACACCAATTGTACTTACAATTGTACCAGTAAAATATGCTCCAAAACTAGAAAAAATAGTGAGATTAAAAAAATATATATTTTTTTTCATTTTGGGGGATTTCGTGTATACAATGTTCGACCTGTCGTAAAACTGACATGTTATCTATGTTTCTCAAGTCAGTCCAATTACAATGATAGGCAACTTATATAACTTTTATTTTATTTGACTGCTTTTAAAAAATTCAAACCATTAAGTGTGTGTGAAACTGCTATATTACCATCTGTAGAACGCTTTTATTTTTAGACCTATGGGGCTGTTTTCAATGTCATTTTTTGCGCCATGATCTGTACTTTCTATCGATAGCTTGCATGCAACTTTTTATTAAAATTTTTCTGGATATGACCAAAAATCTGTACTTTTTCGGGTTCTTTGCGCTTACGCCGATTATCCTGCAAGACCAGGAATCTGATGATTTAATAGTTTGAGCGATAGCAAATATGTTTTTTTTTTTTTAATTTATGTTTTCATTTATAAAATGGGAAAAGGGGGATAAATTAAACTTTTATCCAGATCTCTGTGGAGAAACATGGCCGGTTAGATGGATCCAGATCTCTGTGGAGAAACATGACCGATCAAATGGATCCAGATCTCTGTGGAGAAACATGGCTGGTCAGATTGATGCAGATCTCTGTGGAGAAACATGGCCGGTCAGATGGGTCCAGATCTCTGGTGAAACATGGCCGGTCAGATAGATCCAGATCTCTGTGGAGAAACATGGCCGGTCAGATAGATCCAGATCTCTGTGGAGAAACATGGCCGGTCAGATGGATCCAGATCTCTGGAGAAACATGGCCGGTCAGATAGATCCAGATCTCTGTGGAGAAACATGGCCGGTCAGATAGATCCAGATCTCTGTGGAGAAACATGGCCGGTCAGATGGATCCAGATCTCTGAGGAGAAACATGGCCGATCAGATAGATCCAGATCTCTGTGGAGAAACATGGCCAGTCAGATAGATCCAGATCTCTGTGGAGAAACATGGCCGGTTAGATGGATCCAGATCTCTGTGAAGAAACATGGCCAGTCAGATGGATCCAGATCTCTGTGGATGGACGTTTAGATGGTAGGGTTTATCTGGGCATCTTTGCCAACCAAGTTTATCCCCTCATGACAGTTGTTTCCCCTATGGCAGAAGGCGAATGCACCATCCACAACGGTTATTCATGGATTGGTTCCAGGAAGAAGACAGTAAGCTTTTCTAGCTTTCCTGGGGTCCATAGTCCTCCCTGGCTCCACGTAGAACTGTTCATAGCATTCCAGGAGGGTCAACATATGTGGTAACTGTGAGAAGTCATCCTGTCCACATGGGCCGATGTTCCTGGAGAGCAGTTTCATCTCTGCCATGAGAAATGCCTGCGATTCTTAAGGAGGCCAAAGCGCCTACATGCATAGGGGCTCTAATAATAATAATAAGGCCATTGGGGGGAGGGGGGGTTTATCAAACTGGCGTAAAGTAGAGCTGGCTCAGTTGCCCCTAGCAACCAGATTTCGCTTTTCTTTCCTCAGATTCTTTGGAAAATGAAAGGTGGAATCTGATTGGTTGCTAGGGGCAACTGAGCCAGTTAAACTTTAAACCAGTTTGATAAATCTACCCCCTTGGATGTATTTATATACTGTTTATGATAACCCAGATCCTGATATTGCAGAATCACCAAAAATACCCACAGGACTTCAGACGTGTATTAATATAGACATTTTATTCACAGATTCAGAACTCATTACATCCCCAGAACATGAATAATTACAAACATTAAGAGCATTAGATCAGTACAGCCGATCACCAGTAGTATGGCCGCCAGGCGGGGCTGGCAGTGCAGTGGCGGTCACTGACCGGCGGGTCACCCAGTACAAACAAAAGACTATAAACCCATTTCCTGAGCTAAGGTTGCTGGGTAATCTGGCACCAATGTTTCTTTACAGACTCCTAAAGTGGATGGCAGTGATGGTGCTCGCTAGGCTGGCACACTGTCCAATCATGGCAGAATAAGGGGCAGCTTTATAACATGGCGGATGAGAAGAATGACACCCAGTGCCAGTAATATACATGACATATCCTTGATACATATAAAGACCCGATAAACCCCACAGATGGCAGTGACTGGTAGGGAAGCATGGCCGCGTGTTATCACGGATGAGACCGGCTGTAGAAATATTTCTAGATATTTCGGAAACTATTGGGACGGCTGTCATCAAGAGACCTACAACATTGTTCCCTCGACATGGTGTCCCAGCGTATAGTCACCAATAACGCCCAAATTAGAAGAAGTCAATTGTCACAGGAAGCTGAGATATGAGGTGTTGTTTGTTAGTTTTGATAGTGTTTCTCTTATGGCAAGACCCGAAAAATATCATATAAACAACAATAAGAAAAGAGAACATTTAAGTGTGAGAAATCTGTTAGTTATCGTATCATCTCCCATTATCACATGATACGATCCAAAGTAAGTGATCCCCCTAGGTGGTGAGATATCTATACATGGGCCAGTCCTGCTACTCACCCATAGTCCTAACATAGATCAGGTCACACAGACCATATGGTGTCTGCCTGGAGGTATGACCAATGCATCAGATACGGACAGAAGACTGGTGGCCTTGATGTGGCAAAGTCCTCGCTATGGTCCACACAAACAATACATGAATGTCACCAGTTTAGCACAGCTGACCTCTATGGCCTCCACCAATAATGGATATTAAAGATGGATCCACAGAGGACAAGAGATTGTATGTTCCAAAACACCCCTCTATACATAGTCATACCACCATCTCTGATAGCGCCACCTTTTCTTAACTACATCAATTATATTTTTATTATAATTATATGACTTCTTCTAGTGTATATGTTCTAGGGGCACGATATGTCAGACCTGACTGACTTCAATCAATACGGGAATGAATATTGACAGACTCCTGGTAGGAGTCCCTGTGATCAGAGTTGTTGGTTAGGTCATGGTCTACCGTGCCCTAGATCACATCCTGTATAAAGAGACCAGAAAATATCTGTAGACAGAAGTAGCTGTGGTTGAAAGACAAAGCTTGATATAAGACATAGAGAAGCACTGCATCAAATTATAGTAAAAAAAAACAACAAAAAACCTCTGTAGTAATGGGAAGTGAACCTATTAGTGGTTTCATGCTGCCTTAACCACAGGCCGCATGAAACAGAGGAAGTGCTGGATCACAATATACTATGAAATTAAACATTTACTCATGAAATCATAGTTTTAAAAAACTTAGGAAGTAGCTTATCCCCATCCTGCCAATACTGAGTGATACATCTCTCCTACTGTGTGTATAGGCTGGCGGGATGGAGAGCAGCTCTGAGGACTGCCCACCGTGACTACTTACTCGATTTCCAGTCACTATTAAAGTGAGTATATCATCTTAGGTTTCAATCCCACTCGCTGCCTGTTTCACGTTGCCCATGGATCAGGCGAAATTAAACTGCTGAGAGGTTCCCTTGCGTAAAATGCAACAAAATGCCTCCTGTCAAGCCTTGACTTTCAACCACAGCTACTTCTGTCCGCAGAGGACTTGCTGGTCTTTGCATACAGAGTATCCCTAAACCTACCCATCATTCCAGGTCATTGGGACCCCCACCAGGTTGGCACCAGTAATCATTCCCCTTCGGAGCAGTATCAGGTCTGATGTATCACGTCCGTAGAACAAACAGAGTTTAAAGGGGTAGTTCACCCAAAATTTTTTTCTTTCAAATCAACTGCTGCCATGAAGTGCCAGAGATTTGTAATTTACTTCTATTAAAAAATCTCAACCCTTCCAGTACTTATCAGCTGCTGTATTCCCAACAGGAAGTTGCATTATTTCCAGTCTGGACAGCAGGAGAGGTTTTCTATGGGGATTTGCTCCTGTTTTGGACAGTTCCTGACAAGGACAGAGGAGGCAACAGAGAGCACTGTGTCAGACAGGAAAGAAAACACCACTTCCTGCTGGACACACAGCAGCTGATAAGTACTGGAAGACTTGAGATTTTTTAATAGAAGTGAATTACAAATCTCTGGCACTTTATGGTACCAGTTGATTTGAAAGAAAAACATTTTTGGTGGACTACCCCTTTAAGAACAGTACCGGTATCAATATAGACTATCAATATCGGTAGCAATATAGACTAAGTGACCAAGGGGCGCTACCCCCGATGGAAAATGAGGCAGGATGCATTGTACTTGGAGTTCCAGTTGTTTCATCTACCCCCCTGTAGTCAGGGCCATCAGATCAGGCACCATCTATTGTTTTGTCCCCTTTTAGCTTGTGAAGACCAGATTGAGGTCTTCTGGAGACCACTGTCCCAGTCTGACCTGTTTGTCCTGTAAGATATCACATTAGAAAAAAAAAATCCATTTTAAAGTGGTTATCCAGAATTTGAAAAAGCACAGCAAAAAGAGTGCCACCCCTGTCCTCAGGTTGTATGTGGTATTACAATTCAGCTTCATTTACTTTAAAGGGAACTGAGCTGCCAAACCCACACCCAAGAGGGAAACTGTTCCTGGAAGAAAACAGCCATGTTTTTTCTAGTCCTGGATAGCCCCTTTAAGCATAAAACAATTTTCTATTTCTTCCCATCTTAACATTAATGTATGATTGATGATGAAGTAAATGATCTCCAGCAGTAACCCATATCCCTGTTCAGACGTATAGAAATTAATATTGCATAAATTATATGTATATATAGCATCCTGAGCAGTCTCATACCGGACTACAACTTTTTCATCAATCTCATAGAATTATAATGGATCTCTGGCCCATCACTTCAGACCTGCAGCACTTCCTGCAATGACGGAAATCTGCATTCAACTTCTACAAGTCTCTTTCCAATGGTCTCAAGTTATTCCAGGCCTGGTGACCCCCTCCCCCACCCCATCCCCTGTTTCTCCAGTAGAATGATGATCCCGGTCCTAAGTCTCCAGCTGGTAAACAAAGTGTTAAAATTCTCATGTTTCATCCCAGATCTGGAAGATAAGGGGAAAGCAGATAATAAGGGACATGCTGTTCAGGGCTGGCCTCTTCTCCCCCCATATGATGACCTGACCCCTTAGACATTCCATGTGTTTCTGTGCTCAGTAGGGGGTTCCCCATCTCAGCCAGCAGGACGTCCTGTATTATAAAACTGCATGGACTGTTCCACACAAGCTCTCCACGGGGGGAGGAGACAGAAACTAATGATGATACAGCTACCATCACACAGTCATAATGGATCTGATAACCGTTCGCTCTCCCTGACTATACTTAGAGATTTATAAAGATGAGAATTATTACAATATTCTTCCAACAGGCAGAGATGGATCTGATGAGAGGTCACATGACCCTATGAAATGTATGGATGCAACAGAGCTGGCAAGAAACAGATATCACTGCAGGAATACTGATGGTGACTGCACATTATTAACAGAATCCTGAATGCAGCTTTGGATGTGACTAGAGTATAAAGGCATATAAAAAATAAAACTGTGACCTATCATGATACCCAACACTGCACCTGGAAGACAACCAATATCTACAGCCCATTGTGAGGGGCGGCACTCACCTCACAATGTGTCCCTCATTCTCCCTCCCTGGCTCAGTCTTTCTTGAAGCTTCTTAAGCATCTGATCTCGGCTCTCAGCATCTTGCAGAAGTTTCTAGAACACAAGAAAAAAAAAATTAAATGGATTTTGTATATCATGTTATTATTTGTAAGATCTGTGCTTGCTGTCAGTAAATGGAGACCAAGCCAGAGACTGTAAATCTGTATGACGTCTAATACTTCTCACAGCTGAAGCTTTGTTCTAGTTCTATTCCGTCTAGACAATGCTCTGTGAGCTCAAGTGTTTGTACTCTAGACTGATACACTGTCACCAAATCAGGATAGTAGAAGGGTTTGTGTTGCTTATACACTGAACTTATCTAGACTCTGTAAACATGCACTGACCCTGGGGTGTATATAAGGAAAGGGAACTACATAGTAACCCAGACTATGGAGATGCATTTGTTACAGATCACCAATGCAATTATGTGTTGCCCCAATAAAAAAAAGCTGCAGTACTGACTATGACCACCAGGTGAGGAAAACCCTCTAGATCACGGGTCCTCAACAGGCGGACCGCGGAGGCCATCTGTTCAGACCCCTGCTGCAGCTCAGTATATCTGTATACTGAGCTGTGCTGCTTCCCTCTGCACAGTAACTATGGGCGCTGGTAACGAGCACTTACAGTTACCGTGCAGCAGCAGCACTGACAGAGAGGGAGCAATCATCTCCCTCCCCGCCAGTCACTCTTGTGGCCGCAGCAGTCACAAGAGGCCGCTCTCTGTCTCTGGTGCTGGCGCTCGGGTGACGTCACTGGAGTATCGGCGCCAGGACAAGGGGAGAGCGGCCTCTTGTGACTACTGCAGTGCGGCCACAAGAGGGGACGTGAAGAGGAGGTGCCTGGACCCACGTGAGTATAACTTTTTTTTTTTTTTTTTTTTAATGTTATATGCCATATGGGAGGGGGAGCACACAGGGGGCTATATACTACTGGGGAGCACAAAATGGGGGTCTATATACTATTGGGGGAGTGCACAGGGGGACTATATACTACTGCAGGAGCCACAGGGGTCTATATACTACTGGGGGAACATACAGTGGTCTTAAAACTATTGGGGGAGCGCACAGGGGGACTATATACTACTGGGAGAGCGCATAGGGGTCTTTATATTACTGGGGGAGCGCAACACATTTACTAATGGAGGTTCAGCTCGGACCTTAACATGACAATAGACCCCGGTAAGTGGACCTTCACTAAAAGTTGTTGAGCACCCCTGCTCTAGATCAGCGCTTCTCACACTGTGAGGCTCAGTTTACAGTCTGGTGAGGCGTGCAAAACATTTCAGCAGTTTATAATATGAGCGGTGCAGATGGGTCAGATGGAGCAGCATCTATTGATGCAGTGTTTTGTTGAGCAACTACAGGTGGAGCAGTATTTATTTCTGCACTATTTGGGCTGATTTGCCGCTGCTCTGGGATGTTATGTGTACTACATGGTGGCATCTGGTACTACTCTAAGTGACTTCTATACACATGCAAAGCTGAGCGTGTTCTGAATGAGAAGAGGGTAATAAGCCAATACCTTGGTGGCCTGGTCCCGCTCCCTGGCAGAGTCCTGCAGCTGCAGCAGTTTGGCAGTGGCTTGTTGCTGGCTGGTGTTATGTTTCCGTCTCTCCTCTTGCAGCTCGCCTTCCTTCGCCCTCAGCGTCTCGCGCAGCATCTTCTGCTCCTCAGCGCCATCCTGCAGGCGTTTCTTACAATGTCGCAGCTGTTCCTAAAGATGGAGGACAATGTTGCGGTGGAACATATGATGTAATGATTTACTGCAGGGCTTGTGCTTATACCCAGCAGCCAATCTGAACAAACAGAGCTGCAGTGTAAAGCATGGAGGACAGAAAAGCAGCACTTTAGGAAGTAGATTTCAATAGGATCAAAGCTCAGCCCTAATGTATTAAGTGTCTAGTCAGTTAACTTATTATTTCCTAACCCAAGGAATTGTGGGTAATTTCTTGAAATCAGTTTACCCCACCAAGATGCCCTCCATGTAACCAATGCATTTGAATGCTAAACTATATACCGTGTGGTATATTGCATTCTGGTCTCATCCAGAGGGGAGCGGGGCCTCCTGTTACCTAGCCATTCTGGGCCTGAGATCCGAGCATCATGGAGTTTATAATACACTCACTGAACCGGCACAAATCCTATTAGAAACCATTCACACGTGAAACACATTCACAGTTTCCCAGCTGTACTGCGACAACATGGAGAGAAGAACCATGGGAGGGGGGGGCGGTATTACAGCACAGAGTCACTTCACTATAGAACTCAAAGACCGAACAGTACCCAACAGTACCCAATGTATATACATAGTCCTACTTATCGATAGGGGGCAGTATTATAGTAATTATATTCTTGTATATAAGGGGCAGTATTATAGTAGCTATATTCTTGTATATAGGAGCAGTATTATAGTAGTTATATTCTTGTATATAGGAGCAGTATTATAGTAGTTATAGTCTTGTATATAAGGGGCAGTATTATAGTAGCTATATTCTTGTATATAGGAGCAGTATTATAGTAGTTATATTCCTGTATATAGAAGCGGTATTATAGTAGTTATAGTCTTGTATATAGGAGCAGTTTTATAGTAGTTATATTCTTGTATATAGCAGCAGTATTATAGTAGTTATATTCTTGTATATAGAAGCGGTATTATAGTAGTTATATTCCTGTATATAAGAGCAGTATTATAGTAGTTATGAACACGAACTGGAGAGAATGGAACGGCTGCACATCCCATCTATGGCTGATACTAATGCCGCTAGGCCTATATTAAAAATCAACACCAGAGTGTCTGTATATGAATTAATCAAGCCTTATTGCCCCGTGTACCACCGCGCAGGTCCTCCGGTCCACACGGGTCCCTACGCCAACTCCACACCGTGTCGGTCAGCGACCGCCAACCCCGCAAAGCGTGCACGTGCTGGGAAGGGAGGCCATGGAACGGCCCTGCAACCCCAATGTCACAGGACCAGACCCAAAAAGCCCCACCAAAACCCAGCCAGCACCACCGGCGGGGAAGGCTGCCCCCAAACGACACAAGTATGGATATGGTATTACACTTACCATTGCTGCTCTCACAGAATGGGGAAGACATAGGGTCCAGACATGTGAGCACAGGCATATCCTGCTAATTATAGTAGTTATATTCTTGTATATAGGAGCATAATTATAGTAGTTATATTCCTGTATATAGAAGCAGTATTATAGTAGTTATATTCTTGTATATAGAAGCGGTATTATAGTAGTTATAGTCTTGTATATAGGGGGCAGTATTATAGTAGTTATATTCCTGTATATAGAAGCGGTATTATAGTAGTTATAGTCTTGTATATAGGAGCAGTTTTATAGTAGTTATATTCTTGTATATAGGAGCAGTATTATAGTAGTTATATTCCTGTATATAGCAGCAGTATTATAGTAGTTATATTCTTGTATATAGAAGCGGTATTATAGTAGTTATAGTCTTGTATATAGGGGGCAGTATTATAGTAGTTATATTCCTGTATATAGAAGCGGTATTATAGTAGTTATAGTCTTGTATATAGGGGGCAGTATTATAGTAGTTATATTCCTGTATATAGCAGCAGTATTATAGTAGTTATAGTCTTGTATATAGAGGGCAGTATTATAGTTATATTCCTGTATATAGAAGCGGTATTATAGTAGTTATAGTCTTGTATATAGGAGCAGTATTATAGTAGTTATATTCCTGTATATAGCAGCAGTATTATAGTAGTTATAGGCTTGTATATAGAGGTCAGTATTATAGTAGTTATATTCCTGTATATAGCAGCAGTATTATAGTAGTTATAGGCTTGTATATAGAGGTCAGTATTATAGTAGTTATGCTCATTCCTCCCCACTCACCTGGAGTAGTGTCTGACTCTCATTTAGAGCGTTCAATAGATCCTGGATGTCTCGCTGGTGCTGGACGCTCAGGCGCTGATTGTCCGCGTGGGCCTGGGATAGCAGTCGACCTTTCTCTTGTAGCTGGGATACTAGAGGATTAGGGGCAGATATTCCAGGAATTGAGGCAGTGAAGTTATCCAGTCCTTGGGATAAGAGAGAGTCTGCAAGGGCCTAAAGTAGGAGATAGAGACACCTATAATATTTGATGATATCATGGAGCGAGGTACAGATAATATTACATTATATAGAGGTATAAGGCTCAGTATACCACTCACACTCACCTCAATATCCTGGTTGCTGCTGCTCAGGGCTCCTTGTACGGCTGCTATCATGGCGTCCTTCTCCCGCAGGGCAGCCAGGCGCAGAGCATCCTGAGAGGCGGCAGAGCGATTGGCAGAGTCCAGAGCTATCTCCAGCCTTTGGATGGTAAAGTCTTTCTCTCCCAGGTAGTCACGTAGAACCTTGATGATGATGATGAAGAAGAAGAAGATGATGATGAAGAAGAAGAATAAAACAGAATTACACGTTCTGCATGCAAACTGTGTAAAAAGTGTCTAGTCATGAAGACTTCTTTATTACCAGGCAGAGTTGCCACTTAGAATGCTGGAACTCCTGCAAAAGGTAGCCATAGTGGTTGTCAACCAATATGTATTTGGTGCAGTGGAAGAAACCCATAGAAACAAAGGGGAAAATGGTACAAATGATTGCTTAACCTGATTCCCCAAAATCCCAGAGCTACAAGGCAGGACTGCCCACCCCCACAGAGCCATAGGACCGCCCCCGAGGAAGCACTCACCGTTATGGTGTCCTGATTATCACGCAGAACCTTGGACAGTTGTGTGATGTCCTCCTCCCGCGCTCTTAACTCCTCCTGCAGTCGCTTGACTTCTGCTTCTCTCTGGCGTTTTAGTAAAGCCAACTCTTCCCCTTCTCTCTGCTCAGACAAGTCATAGTATTAGTACATAAGACATTGCCCTAGGCCAGTATACTCCTGCTAATGAATATATGGATCTACTGATCAGCCAACAATCATTGGACCAACTTTGATACCCTCTATAACACTGATGGGGAGCCTGCAGCTCTTGCAGAACTACAATACCAACCATACCATACTCTATAGCCCAAGCCAAAGTTTTGGCTGTCCACGCATGATGGGAATTGTAGTGTAGTTTCCCATTTTCCACATCAACCAGAATGGACTCTGTATGGACAGGGAGTAAGATGGGATTACATAATACTCTGGAGTATAATACTGGCGATAAGTCCGGGATACAGCAGGGTGCTCTTGCCCATTTTCTTTTGTCAGCAATATATTGTAATGTGTAACAGAATCACTAGAAATCACCTTAATCTGTTCTTCTCGCGCCTTCAACTTCTCAACAAAATCTGTGATAAGTTCCCCTGATGGGTCACAGGCTACAGGAAGAGTCATGAGCAGCGCCAGAGAGTCCTGAGAATGAGAGAACAAGTCCCAGTGAGCCAAGAGCAGCATTCCCTCCACCCGCCCTTGACTTGCCCCACTAGACCACGACTACCCGAGAATGGTTGGGGGGGGGGGGGGGGGTAATGAGCCTTAATATGTTGTAAAGTTTTATACTGTGAAATAATAATAATATAACTGTGCCTTAAAATGTCCCCATTCATTAACACTGTAGAACCTTCTAGAAGGGAGGCGGAGCTTAGTGCAGTCCAGGGAGGAAGGAACGGGGTTAAGAGCAAAGCAATGTAGAGTGAGCAGAAGAGTTGGTCTCTGAAGACAGACTGTGGTGAGGAAGTTAGGGAGGACCTCACACTTCACTAGGCCTCTGAGGCCTTTGACCTGGCAGCTGACCTGCTGAGTCCTTTGTAAGACCTGCACCCCGCAGTTGGGAATTGCACTGAATGACATTAAAGTGGAATTCCATGTTAAGGTTCTGCCTGCACCTTAAAAACCCCTGCCAAAAGACATTCACACAGGGAGTACTCTGGGGAACCACTATCATATTCAAGTGCAACTCATCATCACTGAGAAATTTGGTGGGAAGACCTTAGCGATCTTGACCAGTTAGTGACTTCCAAGGGCTACTACCTCCATTATCCCACTGCACCTCTGCACCACATGCTTCCCTGGGGTTGCTGCACCCAGATTACCTACCTGCAAGAATTCTTCCTTGAACTTGAGTCTCTTGATCAAATCTCGTATTAGTTCTTGTTGTTCTGTCGCTAGGTCCTAGAAAAGAAAAAACATCTCAAGTAAAACCAAAGCTGAAAAAGGCGGTAGGTATATAAAATAGTCCCAGACTTAAAGGGGAGGTGTCTGTCATTTAGCAGTTCGATTTCAATGAGCCAGGCTGGGTTATAAATACAAGGAATAGACACATAGCGTAGTAAAAAGGCAAAGATCATCTTATGAGAAAAGGGGGCAACGCTAAGGGCGGGCAAGTGTCTCATAGTGCTGTATGCACCAACTTATGCCATCCTTTCTACATACTTCATGTGAAAATCCTTGACTTTGCACAAATTAGGAGGGTTATAGAGCAAGAGAAATACAGTAACTTTTTGCTTAGCAGGTTGGACCAGGCGGGCATTCAAGACTGGGCATGCAGGACCGAACCATAGGGAACTTCCACTGGAGATAGTCGTGGGGTCATAAATAGAGATGATCGAACAGCACTGATGTTCAGGTTCGTACGAACTGGAACCACCGGTATTTGAATCCCGCAGTCTTCCCGTTCCGTGGGGAAGGTGGAGACAGCCCGAGTCCCGCCTGGAAAACAGGAATACAGCCTGGGCCATAGGTTGTACTCCTGTTTTTCAGGCGGAACTCGGGCTGTCTCCAACTTCCCCACAGAACAGGAAGACTGTGGGAGTAAAATACAGATTGTTGGAGTTCATACGAACCTGAACATCAGCGCTGTTCCATCATCTCTAGTCATAAATGCCCTCCTCCATAGAACAAAAACTCAATTTCCAAGTTCACACCCAGTCTACTAAAAATGTCTTCTCCTTCTCACAAAGTCCAATGAGAGACAACCATCCAAGTTTCTACTCCAGAGATGAGCAAACTTACAGTAAGTTTGGGTTTGTGCAAACCCAAACGGCAGTTGAATCCCACTACCTGGAGAAGATGAATGAAGGCCTAGATCTGGAGACCTCTATCCATAATCTCACATATCCCGAATGTGGGATCTCCACCATGATATTCCAGTACTCACCACACAACTCAGCCACCAACCCCACCCTGAACCATTACCTGATGCCCTGACAAGGTCCCACCCCTCTGTGCAGACATCAGCTTGGTCTCCAGCCATTTTAGGGTCTCCTGGATACGGAGGGAACGAGAAGCTTGAGTCTTGCAGATCTGGAAGACAGACGACACAATATTATGGAATGACAATTTAACAAATTTTCTAGGAGGAACAAAACATGACTTCTTCACTCCAAAAACTCCACCACATTGGTTCCTAGGTTGGTTCTGGTCTTAGAGTTCACCTCAAAGAAAGTGAGTGGGGCTAAGCTTTTTTAGTTAAATCAGTCAGGTTTTTCTTTTTTTACTCTTCAACAACATCTTTAAATCCAACTAAATGTCAAGCAAACTAAACATGAAGACTTCAAAATTGTATTTTAACTGCTTAAAGGCACCCGTGACACCAACCATGTGGTCTAATCTATAGGCAGCATGTTATAGAGGAGAAAGATCTGAGCAGATTGATATATAGCCTTGTGTGTGTGTGTGGGGGGGGGGGGGGGCTCTGAATAACTAGTAATTTATTCATTTAAAGTTCTGCTTATTCTGGGCCTTTGAGTCCAGTGGGTAGTCTTAATAAGTGAACAACAGGTATCTTTGAATTTACATGTAGACGGGAAGGCTGACTGGACTTTGGGTCCAATGTGCAGGCCTATCCACGACTGAAAGCCTTCCTTGAATTGGTGTGTATTCAAAGATACCTGTCAGTTACTGATTCGGACCACCCACTGGACTCTTAAACCCAGAATAATCAGAGGTTTAACTAGAAAAAAAAAAAAAAAAAAAGTTTGTCTCATAAAATTATATATAATGCTGTTCATCTCACTCTGCGCTAAAACAAGGCATCTGCAGCTTGGACTTGACCTTTAAGGTGATGGTAACCCTTAAAACGAACTGAACATAGTGTTCTTTGATAGGGGGCACTTCTCACAAGGTATGGTATAGTCTACTCAGCATAATTGGGCGATAATCTGTAGCGATTCACAGAGTAGAGACTCAAGAACATGCCTCGGTTTTGTTGCAAAACCTTTTTGAGATGTCCTCTAGTCTAGATGGTGGACATGTCTTCTCCAATAGGTGGTCTTTTGGAAGGCTCCACGACATACAACTATGTACGATTCCTCAAAATAGATCATGTCTCATATTTTACGCGTCATACGGGCAATAAAAAGGCTCATTCCATCCACAGCAAACAACCGAAAAATGTAGTAAACTTCTATCGACGTTTGGTTCCTCTACACATTTCCTAGCATTCTTCTCGACCTGATTCACCGTGCAGGTGTCATGCCTCGTTGTGGGTATTATGTAAGTGAAATTCCTGTTGCATCTATATATATGTACGATGCAGGTGGAACCGCTCTTAAATGCCTCATGCCTCGGCCTTTACACCAGGTTACAAACGTATAGTTACCTCCACTAGTCAAATGCCACCTTCAACATAACAATTAAAAGGATATTCACACATAACCTGGGCATGCAGCCATTACACCCATGTAATTCTGCAGATTATAATGTGCCATGCGCGGGTGGAGTCATAGTTGGCATTGTGATGAAGGAGACCTGATGAGCAGGTTGTCTTAAGTAATATTTGTTATCGTCTTGGCACACCTTAGGCATCTGTGTTATGTTGTAAAGAGCAGCCATAGATGGGCAGATGTTTTGAAGAACATAGTTGGCAAGACATCTACCCATCCTTGGACCACCAGCAAGATCTCACCCATGGCACATGCATCACTTTTTGTATGTTCATATTCAAACCTATACAAGTACCATCATATATCTCAGACCATCAACATTATCTCACCCTTGGTACGTGGGGCTCCATGTATAACTTTTCTATAAGGACACATAGGTACGGTCATATTCCAAAATATATAATAGTACAACTATAGTAGCAACATACCTCAGGACCGACTCCCATGTACGCATCCATGTCTACCACTGGTTCTTCCACCCTTGTCCTCTCGTCATCCTCTTCTATAGATTGGTCCAGATTTTCTGCCCCCGACCTTCGTTGACTCCTCACAGGTATCTTGCTCTTTTTTGGTGTTTTCACTGGACTGTATTTAATTTCCTTCAAGCTTTTCAACATTTCTCCCACCACATGTTTAGGTAAAGGAGATGATGGATAAGGAGAAGAGACCATGGGAGACTTTGATTCCCAAAACACTCCTCCTTCACCTTCTTCACCAGTCAATGATAGGGAATCCAATGAGGTGGCCGATAAGGACAAGAGGGAGCCCTTACTGCTGGTACCATCTCCATCAAAACTCCCCAGAGATCTGCTTCTTATAAGAAACGTGCCATCATCCGATCCTCCACTGTGCCTCTTTCTTCGAGGGACGGTGCATACGGACTCGTAGTTGGCATCTGAAACTCTCCACGAGGAACATGAATGACATTTCTCACCTTTGACGCAACGTGAGCAGCCCTTGTGGTGGTCATTCCACCAGCTCTCCTGATGCCACCGTGAGCGGTCTTGGTCTAGAAGTTGTTGGTAGGGTTTTGATGGACTTCCAGAAGACAAAGAACCTAAAGAACCACGGAAGGACCCTGGGCGGTCAGGAATAGAAAGAGTTGAGCATGAGTTTTGGTATCCTGGAGAAAGGGAATTATTTCGAGACTTATTGTAGCCTGGAGAACGGAGATCATTGTAAGAACCCCGAAAGGAACTACGTTCTGGGAGATGTTTATGGTACTCCGGTAGAGGAAGGGCCCAGGCCTTGGCGTAAAGAGTACGTAGGGTAAACGACAGCTTTTCTTTCTCCGTTACAAGGCGGGTGGACCTCTGCTCATGCAACTCATGCATACGAGACAACACCTGGTCATAGCGGTGGTAGACATTGAGTGAGTGGCAGCACTTTCCACAGAGAAACTCTGCATCCTCCGGCCTTCCCTTTCCTTTGCCAGTCCTGGGTGGTGATCCAGGTGGATTTCGAAGGACAGGAGTCCCGACTGCTTCAGTGAATAAGGCAGGGAGCGATCCAGAGCCACCGAAAAGCCACTTTCTGCGTGATCCACGGAGCTGAGAGGAACAGAGGCGGCAAAGCTCAGACATATCTGGAAGAGGAAGCAGAGGAAAAAATTATTCAGGACAACAAATATTTTTTGGAAAGGAAAAAAAAATTTAAAAAGTTTTTAAAAACTATTTTTTTTTTTTTTAGCACCGACTTATTCCCTGCATAACATGTTAGCAGCTCCTGGCAGGTCCACGGTGTGAATAGGATCTTTTATACACAAGTCTGTCCACGTTTACACAGCACTGACTCATCTGTCACAACTCTCTGCAGGACGGGAATGCGAGGAGGCCGGCATGGGATTACCGGCTTGTTCCACTGACACTTTCCTTAAAGCTATGTCCCTTCTCCACCCTGAGGGAATAACATGGTGCGGTGACCCCCAGGAGATTCAATCACCTCTTCTCTACTACAAGACCCCCCCCTCCCCTGTTATTCCTCTACAGCTGCTCTGATCAGTCCACAGACACCCCACCACCGTCCCCACCCACCTTCGCTGTCAATGGCACTGACAGCCCCTCTGAGTCTTCTTCTTCCACGTGCAGAACTAATCAAGGGTCGTTCTGGAACTTCTATACCCCCATGGTAGCCTGGTAGCCTGCACTCACTCTTCACCGACCCTCCTCTGCCAGCTCACCTCTTCTTCCAGGAAACTCCCAAGAGGGCGGAGTGGAGGTGTGCCCCAGGTCACTACCTGAGCCGCTTTAACCCTTCCAAGGTAGACTGACTCAAAAAAATATATATATATTTTTTTTTTAGTTTTTTCCCCCCAAAGTTTGCTACAATATATCAACTCACCTATAGGAAACATATTAACGACCTAGCCATGGAAAATATTTACTTAAAGGGTTAAAGGGCAGCAAGATTATACTGTAAATAGCTCCTCTAATCTGTAGGGGGTGGAAATGGCTGCAGTGACAGCGTACGGCCATGCTGATTTCATTAGTGATCGTGCACTACAAGTCCCAGCATGTCACGTAGAGGGAGGATAGACGCAGAGATGATACTCTGCATTACTTATAATTACTCCAGGACTAGGACCTGGCGCCCTTCGAGGTATGCAGTCTGGAGAGGAAAGGGTTAACAGGGTATGCAAATGAGGAATTAGGGATGAATGGCTGCTTTCACTGTGTGCAGGTCATGGGACTGTTAACACTATCATGTCCAGAGGGTATAGGACTCTCTGTCTGTAGCTGGGGGTCTGAGACCCTATCACTTTACAGCTGTTGCAAAACTACAACTCCCATCATGCCTGGACAGTCTTCATTGTAAAACAGTGTTTCCCAACCTTTGTCTCTCCTCCTGTTGCAAAACTACAACTCCCAGCATGCCCTTACAGCCTTCGGCTATCAGGTCATGCTGGAAGTTGTAGTTTTCTGCAACAGTTTGGTAAACACTGGTCTATGAGCTACAGTCTCTGCAAGGGTTAACAACATATGAAGTCACTTTAACTTGGTACAGTCTTCATCCCTCTCCCATGTGAGCATTGGTTTGTTCTGTTTACAGTAATTTATCTTGGGTGGGACCTACCTACCGCTACAGGTGGGAAGCCTAAGGCCACGCCCACTTTTAAAAAGACAGTACAACACAAAAAAAATCTTATAATCATCGGTCATTGTCATCATTTACGCCTCATCTTGTTGTGCAGTTTTTGTAGTGTCTACCCCCCCCCCCCAAGAGTGTGTAGAAGTTTAATCTGCTTTTTATTACTTTTTTTTTCCACCTGCATTTATCTTTGTCTTGTAATTATTTGATCATGTAAGTAATTTTATTATTCTATTGTAGAAGGGGAAAAACACTATAAAAAATGAGCATGTGCCATAAAAAAAGAACATCTTTATGACAAACAGCTTCACTCGAGTCTCAATAGGCTGCAATACCAGTCACGGCCTGTGAGAAATAGTGGCGCTATTTTTTAAAAATATACATATATATATATATATATATATATATATATATATATATATATACACCCACACGTATAAATTAAAACCCTGAATCCAGTGCGTTGACGTGTTAATTGTCCTCAGGCAGAGATCGGTCATCACATTCCAGACACACCTTACTTTTATAGCGTATGAAGGGATGTAACAGCCCATATGTTCTTATACACCTATAAAGGCTAAATGGTGTGTGTGAACATGTGCTTGGTGTAACATCCTGGTGACAATCCACCATGGTGCGCTCAGCGACTGCTTATATAACACTCTGTCACGGCCGGGTCACTATGCAGTTTATATAACACCCAATCATGGTCTGGCCAGCAATAGTTTATATAACACCCTGTGATGGTGCGGTCACTATGCGGTCTATATAACACTCTGTGATGGTGCGGTCACTATGGAGTTTATATAACACTCTGTGATGGTGCGGTCACTATGGAGTTTATATAACACTCTGTGATGGTGCGGTCACTATGCAGTCTATATAACACTCTGTGATGGTGCGGTCACTATGCGGTCTATATAACACTCTGTGATGGTGCGGTCACTATGCGGTCTATATAACACTCTGTGACGGTGCGGTCACTATGCGGTCTATATAACACTCTGTGATGGTGCGGTCACTATGCGGTCTATATAACACTCTGTGATGGTGCGGTCACTATGTGGTCTATATAACACTCTGTGACGGTGCGGTCACTATGCGGTCTATATAACACTCTGTGATGGTGCGGTCACTATGCGGTCTATATAACACTCTGTGATGGTCCGGTCACTATGCGGTCTATATAACACTCTGTGATGGTCCGGTCACTATGCAGTTTATATAACACTCTGTGATGGTGCGGTCACTATGCAGTCTATATAACACCCTGTGATGGTGCGGTCACTATGCAGTCTATATAACACCCTGTGATGGTGCGGTCACTATGCAGTCTATATAACACTCTGTGATGGTCCAGTCACTATGCGGTCTATATAACACTCTGTGATGGTGTGGTCACTATGCGGTCTATATAACACTCTGTGATGGTCCAGTCACTATGCGGTCTATATAACACCCTGTGATGGTGCGGTCACTATGCGGTCTATATAACACTCTGTGATGGTGCGGTCACTATGCGGTCTATATAACACTCTGTGATGGTGCGGTCACTATGCGGTCTATATAACACTCTGTGATGGTGCGGTCACTATGCGGTCTATATAACACTCTGTGATGGTGCGGTCACTATGCCGTCTATATAACACCCTGTGATGGTGCGGTCACTATGCAGTTTATATAACACCCAATCATGGTCTGGCCAGCAATAGTTTATATAACACTCTGTGATGGTGCGGTCACTATGGAGTTTATATAACACTCTGTGATGGTGTGGTCACTATGGAGTTTATATAACACTCTGTGATGGTGTGGTCACTATGGAGTTTATATAACACTCTGTGATGGTGCGGTCACTATGCGGTCTATATAACACTCTGTGACGGTGCGGTCACTATGCGGTCTATATAACACTCTGTGATGGTGCGGTCACTATGCAGTCTATATAACACTCTGTGATGGTCCGGTCACTATGCGGTCTATATAACACTCTGTGATGGTCCGGTCACTATGCAGTTTATATAACACTCTGTGATGGTGCGGTCACTATGCAGTCTATATAACACCCTGTGATGGTGCGGTCACTATGCAGTCTATATAACACCCTGTGATGGTGCGGTCACTATGCAGTCTATATAACACTCTGTGATGGTCCAGTCACTATGCGGTCTATATAACACTCTGTGATGGTGTGGTCACTATGCGGTCTATATAACACTCTGTGATGGTCCAGTCACTATGCAGTCTATATAACACTCTGTGATGGTGCGGTCACTATGCAGTCTATATAACACTCTGTGATGGTGCGGTCACTATGCAGTCTATATAACACTCTGTGATGGTGCGGTCACTATGCGGTCTATATAACACTCTGTGATGGTCCAGTCACTATGCAGTCTATATAACACTCTGTGATGGTGCGGTCACTATGCCGTCTATATAACACTCTGTGATGGTGCGGTCACTATGCGGTCTATATAACACTCTGTGACGGTGCGGTCACTATGCGGTCTATATAACACTCTGTGATGGTCCAGTCACTATGCGGTCTATATAACACCCTGTGATGGTGCGGTCACTATGCAGTCTATATAACACCCTGTGATGGTGCGGTCACTATGCAGTCTATATAACACTCTGTGATGGTGCGGTCACTATGCAGTCTATATAACACTCTGTGATGGTGCGGTCACTATGCAGTCTATATAACACTCTGTGATGGTCCAGTCACTATGCAGTCTATATAACACTCTGTGATGGTGCGGTCACTATGCAGTCTATATAACACTCTGTGATGGTGCGGTCACTATGCAGTCTATATAACACTCTGTGATGGTGCGGTCACTATGCGGTCTATATAACACTCTGTGATGGTCCAGTCACTATGCAGTCTATATAACACTCTGTGATGGTGCGGTCACTATGCCGTCTATATAACACTCTGTGATGGTGCGGTCACTATGCGGTCTATATAACACTCTGTGACGGTGCGGTCACTATGCGGTCTATATAACACTCTGTGATGGTCCAGTCACTATGCGGTCTATATAACACCCTGTGATGGTGCGGTCACTATGCAGTCTATATAACACCCTGTGATGGTGCGGTCACTATGCAGTCTATATAACACTCTGTGATGGTGCGGTCACTATGCAGTCTATATAACACTCTGTGATGGTGCGGTCACTATGCAGTCTATATAACACTCTGTGATGGTCCAGTCACTATGCAGTCTATATAACACTCTGTGATGGTGCGGTCACTATGCGGTCTATATAACACTCTGTGACGGTCCGGTCACTATGCAGTCTATATAACACTCTGTGATGGTCTAGTCACTATGCGGTCTATATAACACTCTGTGACGGTGCGGTCACTATGCAGTCTATATAACACTCTGTGATGGTGCGGTCACTATGCGGTCTATATAACACTCTGTGATGGTGCGGTCACTATGCAGTCTATATAACACTCTGTGACGGTGCGGTCACTATGCAGTCTATATAACACTCTGTGATGGTCCAGTCACTATGCAGTCTATATAACACTCTGTGATGGTGCGGTCACTATGCGGTCTATATAACACTCTGTGATGGTGCGGTCACTATGCGGTCTATATAACACTCTGTGATGGTGCGGTCACTATGCGGTCTATATAACACTCTGTGACGGTCCGGTCACTATGCGGTCTATATAACACTCTGTGATGGTGCGGTCACTATGCAGTCTATATAACACTCTGTGACGGTGCGGTCACTATGCGGTCTATATAACACCCTGTGATGGTGCGGTCACTATGCAGTCTATATAACACCCTGTGATGGTGCGGTCACTATGCAGTCTATATAACACCCTGTGATGGTGCGGTCACTATGCAGTCTATATAACACTCTGTGATGGTCCGGTCACTATGCAGTTTATATAACACTCTGTGATGGTGCGGTCACTATGCAGTCTATATAACACTCTGTGATGGTCCAGTCACTATGCAGTCTATATAACACTCTGTGATGGTGCGGTCACTATGCAGTTTATATAACACCCAATCATGGTCTGGCCAGCAATAGTTTATATAACACTCTGTGATGGTGCGGTCACTATGCAGTTTATATAACACCCAATCATGGTCTGGCCAGCAATAGTTTATATAACACTCTGTGATGGTGCGGTCACTATGGAGTTTATATAACACTCTGTGATGGTGTGGTCACTATGGAGTTTATATAACACTCTGTGATGGTGCGGTCACTATGCGGTCTATATAACACTCTGTGACGGTGCGGTCACTATGCGGTCTATATAACACTCTGTGATGGTGCGGTCACTATGCAGTCTATATAACACTCTGTGATGGTCCGGTCACTATGCGGTCTATATAACACTCTGTGATGGTCCGGTCACTATGCAGTTTATATAACACTCTGTGATGGTGCGGTCACTATGCGGTCTATATAACACTCTGTGATGGTGTGGTCACTATGCGGTCTATATAACACTCTGTGATGGTCCAGTCACTATGCAGTCTATATAACACTCTGTGATGGTGCGGTCACTATGCAGTCTATATAACACTCTGTGATGGTGCGGTCACTATGCGGTCTATATAACACCCTGTGATGGTGCGGTCACTATGCAGTCTATATAACACCCTGTGATGGTGCGGTCACTATGCAGTCTATATAACACTCTGTGATGGTGCGGTCACTATGCAGTCTATATAACACTCTGTGATGGTCCAGTCACTATGCAGTCTATATAACACTCTGTGATGGTGCGGTCACTATGCGGTCTATATAACACTCTGTGATGGTGCGGTCACTATGCGGTCTATATAACACTCTGTGATGGTGCGGTCACTATGCGGTCTATATAACACTCTGTGATGGTCCAGTCACTATGCAGTCTATATAACACCCTGTGATGGTGCGGTCACTATGCGGTCTATATAACACTCTGATGGTGCGGTCACTATGCGGTCTATATAACACTCTGTGACGGTGCGGTCACTATGCAGTCTATATAACACTCTGTGATGGTCTAGTCACTATGCGGTCTATATAACACTCTGTGACGGTGCGGTCACTATGCAGTCTACATAACACTCTGTGATGGTGCGGTCACTATGCGGTCTATATAACACTCTGTGATGGTGCGGTCACTATGCAGTCTATATAACACTCTGTGATGGTCCAGTCACTATGCGGTCTATATAACACTCTGTGATGGTGCGGTCACTATGCAGTCTATATAACACTCTGTGACGGTGCGGTCACTATGCAGTCTATATAACACTCTGTGATGGTCCAGTCACTATGCAGTCTATATAACACTCTGTGATGGTGCGGTCACTATGCGGTCTATATAACACTCTGTGATGGTGCGGTCACTATGCGGTCTATATAACACTCTGTGATGGTGCGGTCACTATGCGGTCTATATAACACTCTGTGACGGTCCGGTCACTATGCGGTCTATATAACACTCTGTGATGGTGCGGTCACTATGCAGTCTATATAACACTGTTATGGTGCGGTCACTATGCGGTCTATATAACACTCTGTGACGGTCCGGTCACTATGCAGTCTATATAACACTCTGTGATGGTGCGGTCACTATGCAGTCTATATAACACTCTGTGATGGTCCAGTCACTATGCAGTCTATATAACACTCTGTGATGGTGCGGTCACTATGCCGTCTATATAACACTCTGTGATGGTGCGGTCACTATGCGGTCTATATAACACTCTGTGATGGTGCGGTCACTATGCGGTCTATATAACACTCTGTGACGGTCCGGTCACTATGCGGTCTATATAACACTCTGTGACGGTCCGGTCACTATGCGGTCTATATAACACTCTGTGATGGTGCGGTCACTATGCCGTCTATATAACACTCTGTGATGGTGCGGTCACTATGCGGTCTATATAACACTCTGTGATGGTGCGGTCACTATGCAGTCTATATAACACTCTGTGATGGTCCAGTCACTATGCAGTCTATATAACACTCTGTGATGGTGCGGTCACTATGCAGTCTATATAACACTCTGTGATGGTCCAGTCACTATGCAGTCTATATAACACTCTGTGATGGTGCGGTCACTATGCGGTCTATATAACACTCTGTGATGGTGCGGTCACTATGCGGTCTATATAACACTCTGTGATGGTGCGGTCACTATGCGGTCTATATAACACTCTGTGACGGTCCGGTCACTATGCGGTCTATATAACACTCTGTGACGGTCCGGTCACTATGCGGTCTATATAACACTCTGTGATGGTGCGGTCACTATGCAGTCTATATAACACTGTTATGGTGCGGTCACTATGCGGTCTATATAACACTCTGTGACGGTCCGGTCACTATGCAGTCTATATAACACTCTGTGATGGTGCGGTCACTATGCGGTCTATATAACACCCTGTGATGGTGCGGTCACTATGCAGTCTATATAACACTCTGTGATGGTCCAGTCACTATGCAGTCTATATAACACTCTGTGATGGTGCAGTCACTATGCAGTCTATATAACACTCTGTGACGGTGCGGTCACTATGCAGTCTATATAACACTCTGTGACGGTGCGGTCACTATGCGGTCTATATAACACTCTGTGATGGTGCGGTCACTATGCAGTCTATATAACACTCTGTGATGGTGCGGTCACTATGCGGTCTATATAACACTCTGTGATGGTGCGGTCACTATGCAGTCTATATAACACTCTGTGATGGTGCGGTCACTATGCGGTCTATATAACACTCTGTGATGGTGCGGTCACTATGCGGTCTATATAACACTCTGTGATGGTGCGGTCACTATGCGGTCTATATAACACTCTGTGATGGTGCGGTAACTATGCAGTCTATATAACACCCTGTGATGGTGCGGTCACTATGCAGTCTATATAACACTCTGTGATGGTGCAGTCACTATGCGGTCTATATAACACTCTGATGGTGCGGTCACTATGCGGTCTATATAACACTCTGTGATGGTGCGGTCACTATGCAGTCTATATAACACTTTGTGATGGTGCGGTCACTATGCGGTCTATATAACACTCTGATGGTGCGGTCACTATGCGGTCTATAGAACACTCTGTGACGGTCCGGTCACTATGCGGTCTATATAACACTCTGTGATGGTCCGGTCACTATGCAGTCTATATAACACTCTGTGACGGTCCGGTCACTATGCAGTCTATATAACACTCTGTGATGGTGCGGTCACTATGCGGTCTATATAACACTCTGTGATGGTGCAGTCACTATGCGGTCTATATAACACTCTGTGATGGTGCGGTCACTATGCGGTCTATATAACACTCTGTGATAGTCCGGTCACTATGCAGTCTATATAACACTCTGTGATGGTGCGGTCACTATGCAGTCTATATAACACTCTGTGATGGTGCGGTCACTATGCGGTCTATATAACACTCTGTGATGGTGCGGTCACTATGCAGTCTATATAACACTCTGTGATGGTGCGGTCACTATGCGGTCTATATAACACCCTGTGATGGTGCGGTCACTATGCAGTCTATATAACACCCTGTGACGGTGCGGTCACTATGCGGTCTATATAACACTCTGTGATGGTGCGGTCACTATGCAGTCTATATAACACTCTGTGATGGTGCGGTCACTATGCAGTCTATATAACACTCTGTGATGGTGCGGTCACTATGCGGTCTATATAACACTCTGTGATGGTGCGGTCACTATGCAGTCTATATAACACTCTGTGATGGTGCGGTCACTATGCGGTCTATATAACACTCTGTGACGGTGCGGTCACTATGCAGTCTATATAACACCCTGTGACGGTGCGGTCACTATGCGGTCTATATAACACTCTGTGACGGTCCGGTCACTATGCAGTCTATATAACACTCTGATGGTGCGGTCACTATGCGGTCTATATAACACTCTGTGATGGTGCAGTCACTATGCGGTCTATATAACACTCTGTGATGGTGCGGTCACTATGCGGTCTATATAACACTCTGTGATGGAACCATCAGGACTTAGGTAACACTGTGACAAGTTTAATGCAGAAATGTTTTATTGAACACAACAAACAGCCATATAAAAGCAGAAAAAAACACAATTATTCCAAGTCTAACAGGGCAGTAAACTCCCTGATGTAACCCGGCTAACACAGTCCCTCGTGTCCAGGAGTGTCAGCTCTTGTGCCTTGGGTACAGTAACCATGCGTCTTCGAGGATTATAAATACATAAATAACCCGCGTCCTGAGCTTCCCGATCCAGTCTTGTGGAAACACGAACCTGACAAACTTCTTACAACGGTATATAAAAAATCGCTGCCCCAGCGTCCATTGGCCGGAGGGGACATTGCATTGATGAGGGCTTTTTTCTTTTTTTTTTTGCAGCAAACACAGGGATATTTCATCTCCCGTTCACCTGCTTACACACTGCGGAGGGGGCAATACTGTGCACGGCTGTCCTTCCACCACCTTAAAGTGTTACTGTCACTTAAAGGGATCGTTCACCAAAGTATATTTTCTTCCAATTAAACTGCTGCCATAAAGTGCTAGAAAGTTGTAATTTACTTCTATTAAAAAATCTTAAGTCTTACAGTACTTATCAGCTGCTGTATGTCCTGCAGGAAGTGGTGTACTCTCTTCAGTCTGACACAGTGCTCTCTGCTGCCACCTCTGTTCATGTCACAAACTGCCCAGAGCAGCAGCACATCTTCATAGAAAGCCCCTCCTGCTCTCCAGACTGGAAAGAATACACCACTTCCTGCAGGACATACAGCAGCTGATAAGTACAGAAAGACTTGAGATTTTGTAATAGAAGTAAATTACAAATCTCTGGAGATTTCTGGAACCAATTGATTTAAAAGAAAAAAATTGTTGAACAATCCCTTTTATAAAAAGCTTTTGATGTCACATGGATGTGAATAGTTTAAAGAGTGAAGCCTGATTCCTGCAACCAGATGATTAGAAAAGCAAGCAGGAGGGTGAAACGTTCAGCCACATGCTTCCCCTGGCTGTGACAGTAACGCTATTATTCAGGCTGAGAACAACATGGCCGCTTTCTTCCAGAAACAGCGCTTGCCCTCAGTTTGGGTGCAGTTCTGCAGCTCAGTTCCATTGAAGTGAATAGAGCTGAACTGTAATGAGAGGTCTTCCCTTAGGGATGGTCTTTTCACTGTAATTTACAGATCTGTATAACTTTATGGCACCAGTTAATTCTCCAGAGTACCCCTTTAGTTTGCAAGAGCGCAACAATCACTTTAAGGGTGCGTTCACACGTACAGGATCCGTAGCAGATTTGAAGTTGTAAATTCAAAGCAAATCAAATCTGCGGCAGATCCTGTACGTGTGAACACACCCTAAACCTTCAAAACACAAGAAAAACGTACTGTGGCTACCCAGCCTTAAAGGGATATTCCAGCAAATAAAAAAAAAAAAAAAAACTTTTTTTTTTTACATGAAAAAAAACAAAAATGAGATAACTTTGTAATATAAAAAATGTTATTTATTTAAGATTTTTATATTAAATAGCTGCAGTAAAGGTTTAACAAGGTTGCTCTGCTGCCACCAGTGGATGTGTCGGGAACTACAGAGCTGCTCAAGCTCTCGGAACAGGTACATACCACAAGCACTAAAGACGAAAGCCACTAGGTCTGATCATTCGGCATTTGATTTTTGATGGCTGATAAAATTGGATGCAGCCCTAGGGAGTCCTGGAAATCATAGATATAGCTATAAACCATAGAATGCATCCATGTTTTTCCAGACTCTCCAACTTCTTTAGCCATTGGCAATCAAATGCCACATACGCTTTGGACAAACCCAAGTGTGCTCGAGATTTGTTCATCTTCAACATCCAAACTGTGCTGGGACCGCGGCTTGTGCAGCCCTGCACTACCCGATGCAGCCACTGGTGGCAGCAGAGAGGCCTTGCCACCACTTACTGCTGACATAAATGTATATATTCACATTTTCTTCAATAAAGTTATATTACAAAAAAATATAACTTTATAAAAAAAAAAAAATTAATATTCACTGGAATCCCCCTTTCAAGCAGATCTGTCAGGTCTCCTATCTTTTATTGCTCCAGTGCATCAGTGATTAAAAACCAAACGGCTCTGCAAACAGTCTACCGTATACTGTATACAGCCCCTATGCAGACCTATGTGTCTCTACGGTCACAGACTATAACCTGGCTGTGATCTGCCATTGTCGGTATACAATACTCCATCCCTGCTAGGTCTGCGGAGGAGCTGTTTATGTGGTTGGACATAAAACACACGTGTAGATTCATAGGCATTGCGTCATCTGGTGACTTGTCTACCTCCGCAGTGTGTAAGCACCAGGTATGGCGTACCATGACTATCCCAGAAGTCCATGGGGTAAGCAGACACTGTGGGAAAGCACCCTGTTAGCCCATAATGTGAGAGTAGTGGATTGGAGGCGCAGAGGTAGAGGATCCCTGTTTCTACGTCATCACACATCGGCCACCCCACCCCCTCCTCATTGTGCAAATGGTTTCCGAATCTTCATTTTCCGCCATTAGAAAAGGTTATAAGCAAAAAAAGAACATTCTACCTTCCAAAAAGTTTGGGGGGGGGGGGGTAAAAAAAAAAGTACACTAGGTATCCCTTCCATAGTAACATAACGGAGACCGGCGAGTCCACAATGGCCTAGAGTTCATGGGAGGTCCGGGGGGGAGGAGTAAGGCAGGGCAGTAGAAAGCTCTTGGAATGACAGGAAGAGCTGCAGAGGACCATGACCAGGACAGACCGGAGGAGAGGAATAACACTGAGGTGTCAGGAGTCCAGGTCACTCTGCATGATGAGGAGGAGGAGGTACATGGACCTTGGAGTAAGATGGGGTGGTCTTGTAGTCCCTTTGTACAGACACCTTAGGAGAGCCACTTCTCGATGCACTCCTTGAAGACGGTCTCGTTGGAGTGCCACTGTGTGTGGACCACGCCGGGGACAGAGTACGCCGTGATGCCTCCTCTTTTGTCCAACGTACGGAGACCGAAGCTGTCGTCCTGGTATACCTGAGGGGTACGAGATAAAGAGGGGGCGTTATAGAACAGATGATCACATGGGGACTGAACTAGAATCCTGTAAATCTCCGGGGATCAGTGGCACCTCAGGTGTTTGGCAGCTGTTTATCGCTTCATTGTAATAATAGAAGTGAGTGTTATCAGATATGAAACAATATGCAGCCTAAAAGAATTGTCGAGGACTAGAAAAACATGGCCGCTTTTATGTTCCCAGAAACAGCACCACTCCTGTCCTCAGGTTGGGTGCAGGGTTTGCAGCTCAGTTCCATTGGATGAAATGGAGCCAAGTTGTAATACTGCACACAACCTGAGGACAGGGGTGGTGCTGTTTTTGAAAGAAAGTATCTGTGATTTTTCTAATCCTGGATAACCCTTTTAAAAGGAATAGAAAAACATTGCTGCTTTTTTCCAAAAACACTGAGACGTCCACAGGTCGTGCGTGGTACTGCAGCTCAGTCCTACTGACCTCCATAATACAGGGCTGTAGTAATAAACACAACCTGAAGACAAGAGAGGCGCTTGAAGGAAACAGACCAGGAATAGATGTGAGCTGAGCGTGCATGTGTATGGGGGGGAGTCAGGAGGAATAGCTGTGAACTGAGCGTGCATGTGTATGGGGGGAGTCAGGAGGAATAGCTGTGAACTGAGCGTGCATGTGTATGGGGGAGATGGCAGGAATAGATGTGAGCTGAGCGTGCATGTGTATGGGGGAGATAGGAGGAATAGCTGTGAACTGAGCGTGTATGTGTATGGGGGAGATGGCAGGAATAGATGTGAGCTGAGCGTGCATGTGTATGGGGGGGGGCAGTCAGGAGGAATAGCTGTGAACTGAGCGTGTATGTGTCTGGGGGAGATGGCAGGAATAGATGTGAGCTGAGCGTGCATGTGTATGGGGGGGAGTCAGGAGGAATAGCTGTGAACTGAGCGTGTATGTGTCTGGGGGAGATGGCAGGAATAGATGTGAGCTGAGCGTGCATGTGTATGGGGGAGATGGCAGGAATAGATGTGAGCTGAGCGTGCATGTGTATGGGGGAGATAGGAGGAATAGCTGTGAACTGAGCGTGCATGTGTATGGGGAAGATGGCAGGAATAGATGTGAGCTGAGCGTGCATGTGTATGGGGGAGATGGCAGGAATAGATGTGGGCTGAGCATGCATTTGTATGGGGGGAGTCAGGAGGAATAGATGTGAGCTGAGTGTGCATGTGTCTGGGGGAGATCAAAGGAATAGCTGTAAACTGAGCGTGCATGTGTATGGGGAGATGGCAGGAATAGATGTGAGCTGAGCGTGCATGTGTATGGGGGAGATGGCAGGAATAGATGTGAGCTGAGCGTGCATGTGTATGGGGGAGATGGCAGGAATAGATGTGAGCTGAGCGTGCATGTGTATGGGGGAGATGGCAGGAATAGATGTGAGCTGAGCGTGCATGTGTATGGGGGAGATGGCAGGAATAGATGTGAGCTGAGCGTGCATGTGTTTAGGAGGAAGCCAACCAAACACCTGTATGGGGGAACGGGGGAAGAACAGCTTTGAACCAGTATGCATGTGCATAGGAGAACTTAAAGGAATATCTGTTGGCCGAATAAAGCATGCAGTTTAAAGCGATTATCCAAGATTACAAAGATATGGCTACTTTCTTCCAAAAACAGCACCACACTTGTCCTCAGGTTGTGTGTGGTATTACAACTTAGCTCCATTTAATTCAATGAACTGTGTTGCAATACCCCATATAAACTGAGAACAGTGGCGCTGTTTCTGGGAGAAGGCAGCCATGTATTTTTTTTTTAATTCTGAATAACCCCTTTAAAGGCTACAGCTACTGTCTTTCCATGGGCACCTTCAATGAAGCCTATCTAATAACACAGAAGGAAGTGATTTATAGGAAGAACAAACCTGCTGCTCTCTCATTTCTAGAACCGTCTCATTCTCGTCATAGAAACCAAAGTGGCTAAAAAGACAAAAAGTTGACACCATTAGATGGGGCTATACATACAGAGTTATAGACTGACAGGCCATGTGGATGTGACCTCTGTACCTGGACTCCCAAGGTGTGATGACGCCATCATTGGGACCGCCGATCAGTACTAACTTACGAAGACGCAGGAAGTTTTTCTTCCAGTCTGCGGGGGAGAGGAGCGTGAGATAGACATCACATACACACGAGATGGAGTCTGTGCCGCCACCACATGGAGGACACTTATAAGGAGGCCATTTTGACCACAACCACACTACCTGTCGTATTCGGTTCTGGCCGCTCGGAGTTAATAGGTGCTAAGAAATCGCTGCTGTTGATGTACATGTCATGGTGATGAGGGTCTGAAAACAGATAGAGAGCTCTATTAAAGACATGGTGCCCATCTAATAACACTGTCAGCATTGCCTCACATAACCCCCACCCACCCCGGCACGCTTCATAGCTCACCGTTCCAGAAGTTGCAGATGGAGATGCCCTGACCAAACTGCGTGTAGCAGAATCTGTAGAGATTGGCTTTCACATACGTGGGGAACAGATAGCGCAGATAATCCGTGTCTGGAACATAAAACATAAAACACAGGACACCGTACACGTTAATCCAATGACATCACGACTGACTGAATATGTATGTGATAATTGCACTGAGTTCATTCTGCTTGTTACATGTGTCAACAATTTAAAGGGGAACTACAAACAAAAGTGATATAACATGGGGAGTCGTCAGGTTGCTGTAACCTGACCCGGCAGCGGTGCACTGGTTATAGGTAGCAGTTTATATTAATAATGCATGTGATCTGTACGTCTTTACAGGAAGGACGGAACGTTCATGGCTGAGGAGATGCGGCTTCCTTCAGCTTCCCAGCACTACATGGCTCTGATCCATTACAGTGATCTCTAACCTACAGCTCTCTAGCAGGTTCAAATCTACAACTCCCATCAGACCCTGACAGTCCGATATGCTGGAAGTTGTAGTTTTGCTATAGCTGCAGAGCCACACTTTAGGGCTGTCAGAACATGCTGGGAGTTGTAGTTCTGCAGCTGTTGGAGAGTGATGCTTGGACCAGGGTTGCACAGGCACGGGTCAGATACTGTGTGACTTCTTGATCTGTATGCAGAGCTGTAGGGTGGTCCGAGTATGAAGCCTCAGTTTCTGGGGCTCAATTCTCCATTCTCCATGACACGCCGAGAACCAGGTGACTACTCACTTCTCTAATGTACAATGACAAAGAAGTCGGGACTTTCAGTATGTATGTGTGGGAACACTGACTCAGAGGAACTTGCTATTCTCAGGTGTCAACCATTTGACGCCCCCCTCCCCCTCCCAATTACACCCCTACTGATTTAGAAAACAGAGGTGCAATGGCTCCGCAATGAATGAAGCATCCGAGGTTGGACCCCACGTGATCTGATTGTTATCTCCTTTTCTATACATAGGGGATAACAAGCAGGGATGAAAATACACCTTGGGGCTGCGTTCACACTACGTATATTTCAGTCAGTATATTTCAGTCAGTATTGCAACCAAAACCAGGAGTGGATTAAAAACACAGAAAGGATCTGTTCACACAATGTTGAAATTGAGTGGATGGCCGCCATATAACAGTAAATAACGGCCATTATTTCAATATAACAGCCGTTGTTTTAAAATAACAGCAAATATTTGCCATTATATGGCGGGCATCCACTCAATAACAACATTGTGTGAACAGAGCCTTTCTGTGTTTTTAATCCACTCCTGGTTTTGGTTGCAATATGAGGACAACAATACTGACTGAAATATACTGACTGAAATATACATATACTGACTGAAATATACGTAGTGTGAACGCAGCCTAAGGCTATATTCACACTACGTAAGTTTCCGGCCGTAGCGCGTTCCGTGAATAAGCGGCCGGAGATTTACGTAGTTTGCGTACAATGGAAAGTATACGATGTACGGCTGCACAGTTCACACTACGTACGAACTTACGGCCGAATCGTACGCGGCGCCGTAAAAAATGAACCAGACCATTGTTTGAGGACAAAAATGCCATAACTTACGCCCGTAGCGTAACATGCGGTCCCGTACGTAGTGGTGATTTCTTCATTTTTGCAGCTTTTTGTGCCGATCCAAAAGGTTCTGTGGGGTGTCCGGGGCTAGCCAAAGATTTCCAAGTAAAAGACCGCTGTCAGATCGCTACGTAGGGCGCTTGGGAAGTGTAAGTAGACTACGGGCGTAAGGTCGCGGTCCGTACGTAGCCGGCCGCAAGTAACGTAAATCTCCGGCCGGAGTTTACCGCGTATATGTCCAGCCACGAAAATATGCGGCCGGACATATACGCAGTGTAAACATAGCCTAAGGCTGGGTTCACACTACGTATATTTCAGTCAGTATTGTGGTCCTCATATTGCAACCAAAACCAGGAGTGGATTGAAAACACAGAAAGGCTCTGTTCACACAATGGTGAAATTGAGTGGATGGCCGCTATTTAATGGCAAATATTTGCTGTTATTTTAAAACAACGGCTGTTATATTGAAATAATGGCCGTTATTTACTGTTATATGACGGCCATCCACTCAATTTCACCATTGTGTGAACAGATCCTTTCTGTGTTTTTAATCCACTCCTGGTTTTGGTTGCAATATGAGGACCACAATACTGACTGAAATATACGTAGTGTGAACCCAGCCTAAAAGGGAAACTATCAGCAGGTTAGACGAATCTATGTCCCTTTTGTACAGGAGATGCCGAGGCGAAATTTATGTGTCTTACCTTCCTCCTCCGTGCCGTTCTGGTGCAGTTAGTAGTTTGCTGCACGGTCCGGTGAGGCAGTTAAGAGCACTGGGGGCACCCGCTAGCATTGCCATAGATCCACCCCTGGCCGGCCTGACCCTTTCTAATGATAGTCAATGGAGCGGAGGCATGGGATGGGCCTGGACAGCGCTATGGGGACGGACAGTGCTCCTAACCGTCTCACTGGACCGTGGAGAAAAAGACTAACTGCACCGCTACAGTGCTGAGAAGGAAGTAAGACACATAGCTTCCTCCTCAGCGTCTCTTATGCAGTAGGGACATATCAGCAGGTAAGATTCATGATAGTTCCCCTTTAACCTTCTTTACCCCTCCGTAAGAAAACTGCTGCCATAGCTATGCTGCACCCATACGCAGTAGCAGTGTACAGGCAGAAGCACAGCTGCACTGTTCCTTGTTAAGTGTCTCTAAATAGCGACACCAGGTGCTGTAACCAATGCCAGAGATAGAGAGCATCAGGTACAGCATCCAGTAAAGCTATGGAGAGATATACAGCATGTGAGCTGCCTGCTACTGCCCGTACTCTGCTGAGTACAATGACGACCCTGACACCTCTGCACTGTGCGCTCGGCTGCTCCTGGTGTACTGCATCTCTAAAGAGCTTTACTGGATGCTCTCTCTCTCTATGGCATCTGGTATTGCTATATAGAGGCACACAGCACCGGAAGGAGGAAGGGACGGTGCAGCTATGCTACTGCCTGTACAACAGCCTTTCGCTTTCATCCCTGTCAGCCTTACATCCCCTGTTCCCATAGGAAGACGACCAACTATGATTTTTAGGGTCGCACAATCTCAGTGCTC
Source organism: Dendropsophus ebraccatus (assembly GCF_027789765.1). Taxonomy (NCBI): domain Eukaryota; kingdom Metazoa; phylum Chordata; class Amphibia; order Anura; family Hylidae; genus Dendropsophus; species Dendropsophus ebraccatus. The sequence goes on from NC_091463.1 coordinate 91,952,361, forward strand.
GCACGTCGGCCAATTGCTAGTGTTTTCGGCCAATATCACTTTTGGTATTTTTTTTCTTGTTCTCTATTTTTACGCTTCCCTTGTTCACATACCACAGAGAGAGTGTGGACTTTACCAAGTAAGTCCCCTATTTCACAGGACGATTATCGTTCTTATAATCGTTAACGATAAACAATCTCAAACGACCGCTATTGTGAACAACCTGAAATCGTTCACCCATTTACATGGAACGATGATTGTTACTTATGATGGTTCTTGAGGTCCGCTTGTCGTTGCTATTGCGTTCGTCGCTACTGCGAACGACGTCTTATTACATGCGAACGATTTACGAACGAGAAACAATAAAAATAGGTCCAGGTCTTGTTAAGTGATCGACGATTTCTCGTTCGTCGTTTAATCGTTAACTGCTATTCAACCGAACGATTATGGCTTCGTTCCGAACTATTTAACGATTATCCGAACGATAATTGTCCTGTGGAACAGGGTTCTTAGTGTAACAACAAAAATTAGGTAGAAAGAGGGGGATGGAACTGTAAACACAGCAGTCGGGGGAAGGATGTGAGTAGAAGCAGCAGTGGGGGCAGGGAGGGTGTATACTGAAAGGTGAGATAAATCATATGACGATAAGGAAAGTGGGAAAACCTGATGGGAACAAAGCAGGGAACTGAATAGCAGGTCCACAATGATTTCTCACCTCCATACTGCCCCATCTGAGGAGAAGACAACGAGATGAAAGTGTCCACATTGTGGTCTGGTATCGTCTCCAAGAGACCCCGACAGATCAGTCCTCCTAAAGAGAGAGATAGAGACATATATATAACAGAGGCCACTCGTCTCAGGATTTGATTGGGATAAATCAAAATGGTCTGACGTCAGCAATAGTGCGCTGTGCTATGCTGTGGATATGTGGGATCCTGCTCGGGAGTGAAAAACGGTAACAGCATCCAGGCGTAGGAAGGTGCAAAAATAAAGGGCTTTTTTTCCATCGTCTTTTCTTTTTCATTGACCATGTAGGTCAAAACATTGTCGTTTGGTACAGCATGATGGAATAAAGCACTTTATTTCTGCTCCTTACTACGCCTGGAAGCTGTTACCGTTTTTTATTCCTGATTGGACTGCAGGACTGGTAACTTTGTTTATTCCAACTATTGGGAGCTTGACTCCAATTGCGCACAGCGGTTGGCTGGTGCAGGTATGCTGTGGATTTTTGTATTGTTTTTAGGATCCTGCACGGGGTCAGAGCAGGTAGCTGAGGCTATAGGTATGTGGGATCATATACAGGGTCAGGGCCAGCATGTAGGTATGAGGGATCCTATACAGGGCAGGCAGCTAAGGCCATAGGTATGTGGGATTCTATACAGGGTCAGGGTCAGCATGTAGGTTTGTGAGATCATATACAGGGTAAGGGCTGGCTGCTGAGGCTATAGGTATGTGGGATCCTGTACAGGGTCAGGGCAGGCAGCTGAGGCTATAGGTATGTGGGATCCTGTACAGGGTCAGGGCAGGCAGCTGAGGCCATAGATATGTGGGATACTATACAGGGTCAGGGCAGGCAGCTGAGGCTATAGGTATGTGGGATCCTGTACAGGGTCAGGGCAGGCAGCTGAGGCTATAGGTATGTGGGATCCTGTTTAGGGTCAGCATGTAGGTATGAGGATCTTGGGCAGGAAGCTGAGGCCATAGATATGTGGGATACTATACAGGGTCAGGGCTGGCTGCTGAGGCTATAGGTATGTGGGATCCTGTACAGGGTCAGGGCAGGCAGCTGAGGCTATAGGTATGTGGGATCCTGTTTAGGGTCAGCATGTAGGTATGAGGATCTTGGGCAGGAAGCTGAGGCCATAGATATGTGGGATACTATACAGGGTCAGGGCAGGCAGCTGAGGCCATAGGTATGTGGGATACTATACAGGGTCAGGGCAGGCAGCTGAGGCCATAGGTATGTGGGATCCTGTTTAGGGTCAGGGCAGGCAGCTGAGGCTTAAGGTATGTGGGATCCTGTTTAGGGTCAGGGTCAGCATGTAGGTATGAGGATCTTGTACAGGGTCAGGACAGGAAGCTGAGGCCATAGTTACGTGGGATCCCATACAGGTTCAGGACCAGCATGTAGGTATGTGGGATCCCATACAGGTTCAGGGCAGGTAGAACCACCGTGATACCACCTACTGTCTATAACACAGAAAGAAGTAGATGTGAGATGACTCTTTATAGTGACACGCCATATGTATAATAAGGACACATCAGGAGGCGGAGTAATCGTGTCCATGTGTCTGGGCGGATGAACATGTCCTGACTGCGAACTTAGGAATGAAGTTGCCCTGGAGAGTTGGATGCCTCAGAGCTGGCATGTGATGCATAATATGCCTCTTTGTATGAGACACGGCCGGGTCTGCTCAGCACGTGCGCCTGGCATTATTAGGGCACCTGATCGTGCACAGCAGCTCTGGCTATAGTGGCCCAGACTGCTGCCTCCTCCTATGGGACATCTTAACCACCACTAGATTCTGCAGGGCAAACCTCAGTCTCTGTACTGAGCTCAGTAGCCCATCACTGCTGGAGGATGATGGGTAGAGTAGTCCTCACCTTGTGAGTAACACAGCAGGTGCACGCCGTCCTTTCCGGCATTCTGCATTATGGGGTAGATGGCCTCCCGGAATCCCATCACCTGTTTCCAGAGAGGCTGCAGACTCGCCCTGTGATCAAACAAGTCCAGCACCGAGATGTTGGTGCCCGGGTGAGACTGCGGAGAGGGAAAAAGGGGAAGTCAGGACGGAAGATTCCACTTTACTCATCGTGTAGAGAGCGTCAAGAGCCCCTGATACCAACTACCACACCTCGCTCCTACACAATGCTGCAACCTCATGTGCTAGCCCTGTGCTGTGTCTGTACGTTATCGGTAGAGGATTGGCATCAGTTACAGACAAAGCTACCACACATGGTTACAGCATAATGTAGGACCACCCAACATTAGTACCAGCCACTGGAATGTAAAGCTGTGGTGCCCCTCTAAGTATGCCAGAGAGCCCCCACTTCTCATATACGCCATGCCCTCTTATACGCCCATTAGCTGTGCCAGCCTTCACTACCACAGATGCAGCAGTTATGCCAGCCTCATACATACACCAGTTAGTTATGCCAGCCCTCCTTTCTCCATCTTATACACACAATAAGCTCAGCACCCCTTACTCATAGTCTTTGTGGCATTGCCCCCTCTTCTTACCTTATTGATAAACTCCACCAGATACTTGAAGTTGGCAGAACTGTCAAAAAGGCCATGGACCAAGATAACTGGCTTGTACCCATGCGTGGGGCCCGCTAACCACAGCAGGAGGGGCACAAAGAAGAAGAGTGTTGGCACTGCCAGGCGGCATGTTTCTGCCATGGTTAAAGATACCTGGAAAGAAGCAGAGAGATGGTGTGATGATAATGTCAGATGGCAGAGCCCATATATACCAGCTGGTGCTATTAGTCACTGGCATACATTTCTGGTGACATGAGCACCTAGGCATCTCCTGTGACGTGGGGCACTACTTCCTTGCCTACCCATAAGTGCAGTACCCCATCTGCAGACAAGAGGCGCTCTCCCTCCCTATTCTCTCTTTCCCTCGGCCTCCGGCTATGTCTAATTTTATCAGGATGTCAAGTGACTGGAGACAAGATCAGCTGCCCGTCCCGTTAACCCCTCCCTGACCACAGACGAGTGCCCAACTCACCCGTCCCATTAACCCCTGCCTCACTACACAGAGTGAGTGCCCACCTCACCCGTACCATTAACCCCTGCCTGACTACACAGAGCAAGTGCCCACTTCACCCGTCTAATTAACCCCTGCCTGACTACACCGAGTGAGTGCCCACTTCACCCGTCCCATTAACCCCTGCCTGGCCACACAGACGAGTGCCCCCTTCACCCGTCCCATAAACCCCTGCCTGACTACACAGAATGAGTGCCCCCTTCACCCGTCCCATAAACCCCTGCCTGACTACACAGAATGAGTGCCCCCTTCACCCGTCCCATTAACCCCTGCCTGACTACACAGAGCGAGCGCCCCCTCACCCATTAACCCTTGCCTGACTACACAGAGTGAGTGTCTACTTCACCTGTCTCATTAACCCCTCACTGACCAAACAGAGCGAGTGCCCACTTCACCCGTCCCATTAACTCCTGCCTGACCACACACAGCGAGTGCCCACCTCACCCATTAACTCCTGCCTGACTACACAGTGCAAGTGCCCTCTCACCCGTCCCGCTAACCCCTCCGTGACCACACACAGCGAGTGCCCACCTTACCCGTCCCATTAACTCTGAATATGCCAGACACTGCTGCTCCATTAACCCATGCCTTGCCGCTATAACATGGAATCATTTGATTTTAACCCATTAACTGCACAGGTGAACTCAACACCAGTTTACAGCTTGTCCTCAGCTCTCCCCCCCCCCACTGCATTAACCCCATGCCTGCCAAAAGGTGAACATGCACCCCACATACATCCCAATATTAACCCTTTATGCCATACCTGTTGGCACATATGTGTGTCGCCATGGCATTAACTCCATACCTGCATCTTACGGTCCCTGTATTAACCCATAACTTGCCTTGGTTCCCTTTACTGAGTTAACCCCTTACCTGCCTATGAACATGCACCAAATCCACATCACCTGATTAACCCTTTAGGTCAAACATGCCTGCTCGTAAGTCATCCAGCATGGCATTAACACTTTACCTGCATTCTATTAACCCTTTATTGTATGTACCCTCCTCCTCCCATTCATCCTTTAACCCTTTCCTTGTTGCGTGTCATTGTAGCAGCCTCCATTGTGTGCCAGCTCACAGATTTAACCCTCCTTTATTTGCTATGACAAGTCACCACTCGGTTTCTTTGCATTAACCCATTACCTGATGTACCCATCTATGCATTGGCTACATCAAATGAACTTTAACCCCAAGACCATACAATGTTTGTTTGCTATTAACCCTTGAATGTCATGCCAAAATAAGACCGGTTAACCCTTGGCATCAATGCTTCTCAAGCTGTGAAGAAAACTATAGTGACCATCATGCCCTAAAGCGACTGTAGTTTCACAACAGCTAGAGAGCCACAGGTTGGTAAACAGTGATGGCTGTCAGGGCATGATGGGACGTGGGATGTAGTTTTACATTATTACAACGACTACATGGCCTCTATAAAAATCCATTGAATACGTCCTTAAAGGACACGTCCACACACTGCGAGCCCCATGTCCATTCTCCATCTACATCCAGCCTATAATCTCGCAATTCTGAATGGGAAAACAAGAGGCTGCATTACAATCCCTGAATCCACAAGACTCCATACCAGACGCCTACAGGGTAAAACTGAGCAACACACAGGAGACAGGGGACACAAAGCGCTCTCATCTTACTCGCTGTTGTCTCATTCTCCTCTCAGGACGTGTGCAGTCTCTCGGTCTAGTGCGCTCTCTCCGGCTGTCTCATTCTGGGTCCGCTCCTGGACTCCTAGCACAGCATGGCGACTACTCGCTGGACATGTCCCGGTCAGCACTTTGTGGTTGTCCCTTATCTGTCACCGCAGAATGGATGGTCTCTCTGTCTCTTTCTAGAAGAGTACTTGGAGCCTTTCGTGCTGTCTCCTGCACGGTCTCGCTCTATGTGATCTGTCACACCTGTCTCTCTGTCTCACACTATGTGACTCTGATCTGTCACCTCTCCTATGTGTCACCTGTCCCTCTCTGTCTCACACTATGACAGTACTCTGAGCACTCTCCCCAGCTCTATCTCCTCTCAGCTATGTCACACTAGTGATGTCTCCTATCTATCACCTTGTCATCTCTTTTCTAGTCTCTTCCCCTGTACTCTCTCTAGTAATGAGTGTCCCTTTTTGTGCTTTCTCTGTGAGCAGTCTCATCACCCTCCCTGTTCTCTATGTGAGCAGTCTCTTCCCCCTGTTCTCTCCCTCTCTATATATGAGCAGTCTCTTCCCCCTGCCTGTTCTCTATGTGAGCAGTCTCTTCCTCCTGTTCTCACCCTCTCTATGTGAGCAGTCTCTTCCCCCTGCCTGTTCTCTATGTGAGCAGTCTCTTCCCCCTGTTCTCTATGTGAGCAGTCTCTTCCCCCTGCCTGCTCTCTCTCTATGTGAGCAGTCTCTTCCCCCTGCCTGATCTCTCTCTCTGTATGTGAGCAGTCTCTTCCCCCTGCCTGTTCTCTCTCTATGTGAGCAATCTCTTTCCTCTGCCTGCTCTCTCTCTTTCTCTCTATGTGAGCAGTCTCTTCCCCCTGCCTGTTCTCTCTCTATGTGAGCAGTCTCTTCCCCCTCCCTGCTCTCTCTATGTGAGCAGTCTCTTCCCCCTGCCTGCTCTCTCTCTATGGCCACTGACTGTCTCCCCTCCGGCTGCTGTTATCTCTCTCCCTCCCTTGTTTACACTGACTGCAGTCAGCAGATGCTCACATTAGGACACGCCCCCTTTCAGGACACGTCACTTCCGTCCACAGTCGTCCTTCTGCAGGAGAGCTTCCTTAGCAACCGGCCCATAGCAACCGCGGGCTTTCTAAGAAGGAGGGCTAATAGGGGCAGAGAGACGTAGTTACCAGGGCAGACCCCACAGATGGAGGGATGAGAGCGAGGAAGACGTGGACTCCTGTACATGGAGCAGTCTTATAGTCCAAAATAGCCCCTCTCTATTAGATACCCAATAAGTGTGACAGCCACAGGGGCCCCATTACTGCACCAGTCACAGATAACCCCATAACACTGTCAGACAGCACCATAGGTGTGCAAGTCACAGATAACCCCATACCAATGTGTCAGATATTCCCATAGAGGTGCCAGAGATACCCCCATAACTGTGCCAGTCACGGATATCCCCATAACACTGTCAGACAGCACCATAGGTGTGCAAGTCACAGATAACCCCATAACAATGTGTCAGATATTCCCGTAGAGGTGCCAGTCACAGATACCCCCATAGGTGTTCCACTCACAAATACCCACATAGGTGTGCCAGTCAGAGATACCCCCATAACTGTGCCAGTCAGACATACCCCGAAAACTGTGCCAGTCAGAGATACCCCCATAACTGTCCCAGTCAGAGATACCCCCATAGGTGTGCCAGTCACAACTACTGCCATAACAGTGTATCAGCGGCCGTTTTACCTCCCACATAACAGGAGTGCAGGTTACAGAGATGCCCTATAATCACATACACTACTCGCAAAAAATTAGGGATATTTATCTATATATATATATATATATATATATATATATATATATATATAGTGCCTTGTGAAAGTATTTGGCCCCCTTGAACTTTTCAACCTTTTACCACATTTCAGGCTTCAAACATAAAGATATAAAATTTTTAAAAATTATTTGTAAAGAATCAACAAGTGGGACACAATCGTGAAGTCGAACAGAAATTATTGGATCTTTTAAACTTTTTTAACAAATAAAAAAACTGAAAAGTGGGGCATGTAATATTATTTCCTATACTTTCAGTGCAGCAAACTCCCTCCAGAAGTTCAGTGAGGATCTGTGACTGATCCAATGTTGTACGAAATGACTGATGATAATAAATAGAATTTACCTGTGTGTAATCCAGTCTCCTTAAAAATGCACCTGCTTTGTGATAATCTCGGGGTTCTGTTTAAAGTGCAGAGAGCATCATGAAGATCAAGGAACACACCAGGCAGGTCTGAGATACTGTTGTGGAGAAGTATAAAGCAGGATTTGGATACAAACATTTTCTCAAGCTTTAAACATCTCAAAGAGCACTGTGCAAGCGATCATATTAAAATGGATGGAGTATCAGACCACTGCAAATCTACCAAGACCCGGGCGTTTCTCTAAACTTTAATCTTGAACAAGGACAAGACTGATCAGAGATGCAGCCAAGAGGCCCATGATCACTCTGGATGAACTGCAGAAATCTACAGCTGAGGTGGGAGAGTCTGACCATAGGGCAACAATCAGTCGTACACTGCACAAATCTGGCCTTTATGGAAGAGTGGCAAGAACAAAGCCATTTCTCAAAGATATCCATAAAAAGTCTTGTTTAAAGTTTGCCACCTGGGAGACACATCAAACATGTGGAAGAAGGGGCTCTGGTCAGATGAAACCAAACTCCAACTTTTTGGCCACAATACATAATGATATGTTTGGTGTAAGAGCAACACAGCTCATCCCCCTGAACACACCATCCCCACTGTCAGACATGGTGGTGGCAGCATCAGGGTTTGGGCCTGTTTTTCTTCAGCACGGACAGGGAAGATGGTTAAAATTGATAGGAAGATGGATGGAGCCAAATACAGGACCATTCTGGAAGAAAACTTGTTGGAGTCTGCAAAATCTGGTACGGAGATTTATTTTTTAACAAGACAATTATCCAAAACATAAAGCAAAATCTACAATGGAATGGTTAAAAAATAAACGTATCAGGTGTTAGAACGGCCAATTCAAAGTCCAGACCTGAGTCCAATCGAGAATCTGTGGAAAGAGCTGAAAACTGCTGTTCACAAACGCTCTTTATCCAACCTCAATGAGCCCAAGCTCGAAGAATGGGCAAGAATTTCAGTCTCTCGATGTGCAAAAGTTGTGAGAGATATAGTCTGAAAAATATCTATATGTATATGTATACTCAGGTATAGCTCGTACTGCCATATGGTATTCATTATATATATACTTGAATGTGTCTTTGTTCTCTTAAGAGTTGGGAGGGGGGAAGCGAGTGGTCTGGGGTGTCACATAACTTAGGAACTCATCAGCATAAGACAATCCCGAGTAGGCAAATAGCCAATTGTGCCAGTATTAACCAAATGATGTAACCGCCCTTTTCCTGTACGTCATAACTAGTATAAAAACTGTTGTTTGTGTAATAAAGCAGAATCCTTTTGCATTGATACCAATTGCTATTGGTGTCTGTGTGAATCTGTATGAGCGCTCATACTATTATTTGATATAATTTGGATACCGCACAAAGAGGAAGAAACCGCTATTAGTGCGATAACAAACTCATACCCCAAGTGACTTGCAGCTGTAATCGCAGCAAAAGGTGGCGCAACAAAATATTAACGCAAGGGGGCTAAATAATTTTGCATGCTCAATTTTTTAGTTTTTTATTTGTTAAAAAAATCAGGTCTGGAGAAGGTGCAGCCACTCCATTTGAGGCCCCCAAGTCTCCAGCAGCCGTTCCTTAAAGAAAACCAATCAGCCCGTTTGGGCTGATATGGTTCCCTTGAGCATTGTATAAAGCACCTGGAGTGGCCGCGGCATGTACCGGCCACGGCCGCAGCAGGTGCTTTATAACGGAGAAAATGACTTTTATTCCCCGGCTCGTGACTAGATACGAGCGGGGAAGTAGTCATGGTGGGTGGCTCCCCGCTCGTATCTAGTCACTGCGCTCTGCCTCACAGCGCGCTTGGCGGGATTATTGACAGGCAGAGAGGCCAGTAACGGACCTCTCTGCCTGTCAATCATCCCCTCTGAGCGCGCTGACAGGCAGAGCGCAGTGACTAGATACGAGCGGGGAGCCGCCCACCATGACTACTTCCACGCTCGTATCTAGTCACGAGCCGGGGAATAAAAGTCATTTTCTCCGTTATAAAGCACCTGCTGCGGCCGTGGCCGGTACATGCCGCGGCCACTCCAGGTGCTTTATTCAATGATCCAGGGAACCATATCAGCTCAAACGGGCTGATTGGTTCCCTTTAATGATGCTTTGACCTTGATGAACTGGAGCATTGTCCTCCATGAAAATGACATTATTCCTGTGTTGTTCATGCAGAGGCACAAGGACTGGATTACTGATGGTATTCATGTAGTATGGACTGTCACTGTACAATTCACATAGCGTAGGGACACTAGACACACCTGCCTTTTACTATATAACACCACCACCATTAGACCACATAGTACTCTCCTACAAGGAGCCTACAATCAGCGTTGTGTGCACATGTAACTTAGGATCAGCACTGTATGTACGTGTAGCATGATCAGCATTGTGTGCAAATGTAACATAGGATCAGCTTGTATGTACATGTAACATGATCGTCGTTGTATACACAGTACATGATGATCAGCGTTGTGTTCACATTTAACATAAGAGTTGTGTGCCCATGTAGCAAAAGATCAGCATTCTGTACATGTAATGTAGGATCAGCGTTGTGTGTACATGTAACAGGATCAGCATTGTGTGCACATGTACCAGGATCAGCATTGTGTGCACATGTAACATAGGATCAGCGTTGTGTGCACATGTACAACGATCAGCGTCATATGTACATGTAACATAGGATCAGTGTTGTGTGTACATGTAATAGGATCAGCGATGTGTGTGCATGTAACAGGATCAGCATTGTGTGCACATGTAACACGATCAGCGGTGTGTGGCACATGTAACAGGATCAGCGTTGTGTGCACATGTAACACGATCAGCATTGTGTGCACATGTAACACGATCAGCGGTGTGTGGCACATGTAACAGGATCAGCATTGTGTGCACATGTAACACGATCAGCGGTGTGTGAACATGTAACAGGATCAGCATTGTGTGCACATGTACCAGGATCAGCATTGTGTGCACATGTAACAGGCTCAGCATTGTGTGCACATGTAACATAGGATCAGCGTTGTGTGCACATGTACCACGATCAGCGTCATATGTACATGTAACATAGGATCAGTGTTGTGTGTACATGTAATAGGATCAGCGATGTGTGTGCATGTAACAGGATCAGCATTGTGTGCACATGTAACACGATCAGCGGTGTGTGAACATGTAACAGGATCAGCATTGTGTGCACATGTACCAGGATCAGCGTTGTGTGCACATGTAACATAGGATCAGCGATGTGTGTACATGTAAAAAGACCAGTGTTGTTTGTCCATGGAACATGATCAGCATTGTGTGTCCATGTAACAGGATCAGCGTTTTCTGTTCATGTAACAGGATTAGCGTTGTGTGCGCATGTTACAGGATCAGCATTTTCTCTTCATGTAACAGGATTAGCGTTGTGTGCGCATGTTACAGGATCAGCATTTTCTCTTCATGTAACAGGATTAGCGTTGTGTGCGCATGTTACAGGATCAGCGTTGTGTGTACGCATCACACCTGATCAGCGTTGTGTATACATGTAACAGGATCAGCATTGTGTGTACGCATCACACCTGATCAGCGTTGTGTGTACGTGTAACAGGATCAGCGTTGTGTGTACATGTGTGGTGTCGCACACAAGGAAGATGCAATGGCTGTGTAGGTGCTGGGATAAGATTCACAGGGTCCAGTTAAAATAAATAAACTCTTCTTTACTGCCAGAATACTTGATACAGGGGTACACAGTAAGTTTCGGAATGATTAGTCACTTTAAACCTTAGTAACCGGATTGGTGCTGAGAGCTGAAAAGGAGTACAGTCGTGCTGACTAGGTTGCGTGCTGAGAGGTAGAAGAGGTTCAGAGAAGTAGAGAGGAGGATGTCGAGAGAGTCCCAACCCAATGTAGTACTGTGCTCTGCCAGAATTTGAAAAGTAGAATGAGTAGAATACTTGAGAGTAGAGAGAATACTTGTGCCTGTGTTTTGACTCTTTTGGTCTTTGCACTACCTATAGCCCACCAGTGTCCGGCAACCCATCCTAGAGAGTGACACAAGCCCCAGACCTTGTTACCTGGGATGAGCAGAGTGATCAGAATTTTCTGTTACACCCGTGCTGCGAGATAGAGTACGTAGGTTTCTAGCAGCTTTGCTCTATTCGGATCAGTTCCTATTTCTTCAGGATGCTGTCCTGCACTTTTAGACTTGTTCTCGGCGTGGGCCGGGATGATCCCTGACTTGTCCTCTCTATGTGTGCGTTCAGTATGTAGAAGTGCTGCTTTCAAGAAAAAAGTGCTCTCTGGTCTTATGTGCGTGCGTCCACTACCACACCTCAGACTACACTACACTGGACTATTTGTGTGAGTCCCGTAACAGGGGACCTGGCATAGGCCAGGGCCCATCTTGACCGCTGTAGGGAGCGTTCTTGTTTGCGTCCATCCTCTACAGAATCCAAAGTAGGACTCCCAAAAGTGTAGCTACACTTCCTCTCCCCATGTGACAACTTCCTACAGCATCTGTAACGTGTGCTGTGAGTGGGTGAGAAAAAAGTGCAAAGAAAACAGAAGGATAGAGATAGGTAGAAAAGAGAAAGGGCTCTCATTGGTGCACAGGTCACAGAACCAATAACCCTTTAGACACCACAGCTGTGCACTACTTAGGCATACAGTACATATACTAGCAACATCTAGTGGCGAAACTTAAGTAATATCTCGCCACCACTTATAATTTAAAGTACAGGCTTTTGCGAGAGGTGTAAAGACAGGTAACACCCGTGGTGGGACACCACACATTTAACAGGATCAGCATTGTGTGTACATGTAACAGGATCAGCGTTTTGTGTTCATGTAACAGGATCAGGGTTGTGTGTACATGTAACAGGATGAGCGCTGTGTGTACGTGTCACACCTGATCAGCGTTGTTTACATGTCTGATAAATGTCTCACATGACTCATGTAGTGACGTCAGATAGAGATCACCCGGCCCGTCTAGTCTATTGTTTCCTTCTTATGTCTATCCCCGGCATGTTTACATCCTCTACTACCTGCCATCTCCTCTTCATACATGATGCTGTAGGTGGGAGATTTAGAAGATATCTTATGCAGTCTGCACTCTGCATGGGTTATCCATTATATAGGCATCATATATTACATATATACTGTAGTAACTCCTCTTTGTTCTGGCGCATAGATGAGGGTCCCTTATGAAGGAGCCCCCTCGACTAGGTCCCTGAAAGGTGGTCACATGATCACAAATCTCTGTGTAGCACAGACCGCCATATTACATCATATCATATAGCAATGCATATAATGGGTTCAGCATTAACTCATAGATGTCAACACCCCAATATTTGACAGCCTGTCCCTTTAATCAGACCCCCCAAATCGTGGCGATAGGGATGTAAATCTACAAGTCTGGAGAAGAAAAAAATGTCTGCACATGTTCCTTTAAAATGTCAGCATTGGGATGTAAAGACTGTGCGGGTCTGGTGCACAACACTCCGGGGAGAGAACATACCGAAGAATTAAAAAATGTTGCCATGGAGACCAGGCGGTATGAATGAGCGCCGAGGTTTTTTCACATGATGTGGTGGATCCAGGGAAATAGCAACGGAGAGATTAAACAGATGATGGGGCGGATAGGAGAGTGCATGGATATATCATACCTTCCTGTCAGTCTTCAGGGCAGGTCTGGTGCTTCAGTCATGAAGCAGGAAGATTAGGATGAGCAGTGGTATAAGTCTCATTCTATTGACGGTTTAGTGATAGAATATGGGTCTGCTTCTCTGGCTACGCCATTTCCCACTTCTTTTCTGTTCAACCCTGTTTAGACATCTTTGAGACAAAGAACAAAATGGGCAGTCTTCACCTACATTGGCACCTATGCCTGGAATCTAAAAATTGCTCCCTGCCTGTTACCAACAGGTCTTAAAGGGGTTTTCGGATTTAAAAATACTTGACCCCTATCCATAGGATAGGAACCAAGTATGGGCATGCCAGGGGGGTCTGACTTCTGTGCCCCCACCAGGGATCTTTCTATGGGTGACCCAGCTCCTTTGTTACCAATCGAGCCCCGCATCAGCTCCATTCATTCTCTATGGAGCTGCTGGAAAGAGTACTGTACTTGGCTCTCTCCGGTGGCTCGACAGAGAATAAATGGAACCGCGGGTCACGCCCCCTATCGGTCAGCCGATGAAACGATCATCTGCTGATTGTCGGTTAAGATTTGGACCTAAAATCGTCTGGCGCCGACCAGGCATCACTATGTTTAATAGTGAAGCGTGGGTGACGGCTGACGATTTCCCAAACACCTGATACCTTACCTCTCCCCGCTCCCGGTGGTCTTCTCTCCTATGCTTCGCAGCTTCCCGGTCTCAGCGGCAGCAGCATCTGTGTGGCCTGTGGCCTGTGTGGCCGCTCAGCCAATCACAGACTGCTCAGACGCTGCTGCCACTGGGACCAGGAAGCTGCGGGGCACAGGAGAGAAGACCACCGGGAGCGGGGAGAGGTAAGGTATCAGGTATTTGGGCAAGGGCTGCATGGATATCGCTAATGATGTCCATGCGGCCCTAACTGCCTAATTATCGGGCCATCTAATAGGTTTACTTAAGTGCCGTAGCTGTAATTAGGATGAATTTATTGTAATCTATGCAAAAGTTTTGGCTATTGACCATTACCATTGCAGATGACACATTCACTTTAAGGGTGCGTTCACACGTATACGATCTGCAGCATATTTGATAGCACAGATTTGAAGTTGTAGATTAAAAGCAAATCTGCAGCTACAAATCTGCAACATCAAATCTGATGCAGATCCTGTACGTGAAAACGCACCCTAAGTAAGGGTACTATTCCACGGGCCAAGCAGAGCCCGATCAACGATGTAAAGGAGCGCTGCTTGATCGGCGCTCGTTTACTGGGCCTTTTACACGGCCCGATGATCGTTGAGGGAGGGCTGCAGGGACATCGTTACTGCGGCGGTCCTGGCCTGTGATTGGCTGAGCGGTCTGACAGCTCAGTCAGGCCGCTCCCTAACTGCTGATTGCTGTGCCGCGGGACCCAGGGAGGCAGACTGAGCGGAGGAGAAGTCCTGCCAGGTAATGTATGGTGCTTCTCAAATCGTCGGCTGCCCGCCGCGCACCGCTATTCTACCGTAGCGATGCCTGGTGGGGGACCGATGATTTTAGGTCTGGCCCTAAATAAACGATCAGCCGATGACACGATCATCGGCTGATCGTTTTCTCTATTCCACCGAGTGATAATCTGATTCGGCTGATTATCGCTCCCATGGAATAGGCCACTAAGCTTGGAAAGACTGAAGCCAACCAGCAGCCAGGTAACAAGTAAAATCCAGCATTGATCCAGTTCTAAAGCTCCAGTAGTACAGATGTAAATAGTCTGTATAGTTTAGGTTGTGTTCTGTGGTTAGTCAGTATTAACATTCTAATAGCAGCAGCCCTGCTCTCATCCACTCCACTTGTCTTACCTACTTCGGTGATTTACCCTAAACCACAACCTCCAACTGGGCAACGGCCCCAACCCTGGATATGTGCACAGGAGAGTAAAGGCCCTATTACACTGAACGATAATCGTTTAAAAATTCGCTACAACGATCTGTCCGTGTAATAACACCCAACGGTCAAACGACGAATGGAAAATCGTTCATTTTTGTCTTTCAACATGTTGAAAAATTACCCTTGGTAGTTCTCCAATCATTCGCATATTTGTTCGTGTAATAAGTCGTTCGCTAATAAAACATGTTGTGTGGGCTGTCCTGAGGAACGATTAACGAGCATTTAACGACGGTAAAACGATCGTTCATAACAGTAATCAGTGAATGTAATAACCTCAAGATCGTTCGCTACAAAATCGTTAGAGCGAATCTTTGAAGGATAATCCCTACGTGTAATACGGCCTTAAGAGAGGTCAGACAGGCCTGGTCAACGTTAAGCATGTATGTATGAGACCGGAGAAAAAAACAGATGACACACCAGAGGGTCAAACCCAAAAAGTCCAGATATCCAGATATCGGGAAAGCTGGATACAGAACACAAAATAATGCCGGAGACCGGAGAAAAAAACAGATGACACACCAGAGGGTCAAACCCAAAAAGTCCAGATATCCAGATATCGGGAAAGCTGGATACAGAACACAAAATAATGCTAATGAGGCACAGACCGGCCAATCACACGTATAGGAGCGCTCCAGCTAAAGGTATATATACACAGACTAAGAAAGTATGAGGTGCTGACACCGGACCTAATGGGCTTGGGGTTTCTGCCTTCTGATTGGGTGCCCACTCTGCGCAGTGTGCGACAGTGTCACTTGAGATTGTCACATGCCGTTTCCCCTGACATCCCAGGGGGTTCATCCCCAGGTTCTGAGGAAAGGTTGGGAGCAGCACCAAGGCAGCACCAGAGGACAGCACAGGCAAGGGCAGGGTCAGCTGAGAAAATTGGTTATAAGCCAAACATTTTGCAATTTCAGTCAAGAAGTCTCAAGATGTAACAGAACATTGCTCAGAGCTGAAGGAGCAATATGAAATCTGCAATCTCCTCGACAAT
This sequence comes from Dendropsophus ebraccatus, assembly GCF_027789765.1. Taxonomy (NCBI): domain Eukaryota; kingdom Metazoa; phylum Chordata; class Amphibia; order Anura; family Hylidae; genus Dendropsophus; species Dendropsophus ebraccatus. The sequence continues at coordinate 91,968,502 of NC_091463.1, forward strand.
CGATTCACTGTTATAGCGAATGTATCACGTATATCGGGGACAGGGAACTTGTCGCCCTCCAGTTGTTGCAAAACTACAATTACCATCATGCCTGGACAGCCAAAGATTTGGCTGTCCTGCATCATGGGAAGTGTAGATTTACAACAGCTCAAAGGTTCTCCCATTACTGGTCTAGTACTGGTTATAGCCAGATGTTTGTATTTTTGTACATTATTATGGGAGTTGCCTAAGCTCAGTGCAGACCCTATTGACTTCAATGGAATAGTTCTTTAGGCATGGTCTGGGACTTGTGCAGAGGTTATTGTGCAGGGAGGGTAAGGAGGAGAGCAGTGACTATCACCGATTGTGAACGGACTGGTCCCATCTTACCTATATACTGGGGTCACCTGTCACTGTACTTGTGTATGTGATGATAAGGAGGAGACTGCTGGTAAGTAACCTGTACAGAACAGGAAGTCTCATCTTATTATTAGGCCTAGTGGCCAGAGTGAAAACTGCAAGATTTCAGGATTGTGAAAATAAAAAATAAGCTTTTTTTGGCAACATATCCCTGGGTATTCACATCTTACAAAGTTATCCCCTATACACCTTCTATGTGTTGTATCTCTATGTCTCACATTAAGGTTATGCTCTATGCGTTCTGTATTACTTTTATGCGAAAGGCCTTAAGGTTTTATGGGAAACTGACAGGGTTCTATGTTATTTTTGTGGGATGAGATTGCTGTAATCTGCACCAGAAAATGACAGCAGCCCTGCAGGTTTACGACCATCAAGGCTCCAGCCTATATAATGCCTGGTGTCAGTAATAACATTATATTACGGCGCGGTGACGTAATAAGAGCCTCAGGTTTACGTGGCCGGGCACGGACTTGTGACTTCCTCGTCTTTTGCTGGCAGCCTCCCAGGACAGTAGCTAAACTACGACAAGCTGTGGACGAGGAGCCGGAGGCTAATACCTGTGCGAAGTGCATAGAGTGTTAGAGCGAGTGTGAGCGATAAGAGTGTGTAAACATGTTCAAGGACTCTTACATGGAGTCCCAGGGACACAACACATCACAAACACACACTTCAGCTGACCTACACAGGGTCAACAAGCTGAGCAAGAGTCTGTCACTCATACCCTCAGACCTGTCCTAGTCATAAAATTCTAAAGCCTTATAAGCCATCAGTGCCTGATTATAAGGCATTCTGGATTATTGGACGGTCATAGAAAATAATATAAATTTACTTGTCAGTGTATAAACTCAGGAAGAGGTAAGAATGCCAGCCCTGTCTTGGCACAAGTAGCCTGAATTTGGGTCCAGGTTTTTAGCCGGCTTCATGTATTAGCACATTTTTTTGCTTTTCCAAAAATTAAAGCTTAATTCAGTTACCGTGGACTATAAGCTCACTGTGGGTTTTACATGAGCCCATCAGAGTTGTCATAGGACAGGTACAGTTTAATTCACATGGATAAAAGTAGCATGTTTGTGAATTTTATACAGACACATGAATCCCCATACATTAATTTTAAAGGGGTACTCCGAGCCAAATGTAAAAATGCAGGGAGGGAAGGGGGTGGAGGGAACATATTAAGGAATTTATACTTACCCACTTACCCGTCTCCATGTCCCTGCAGCGCAGCATCACCAGCATCCCACCAGCCTCCTTCATCTCCCGGTCTTATAAATGTCCGCTCAGCCAGTCAGTGAGTGTGGCGAGACACTATTCAGCCGCTGAGCAGGTACTTGATACCAGGATGTGACAATACAGGAAGCCGAGAGAAACCAAAGACTGGAGGGCGTTAGCGCTGCACTGTGGGAGCATGGGGACAGGTAAGTATAGATTCTTTATTATGCCCCCCCACCTCTCCCCGCCCCTGTCTGCCTGGGATTTTTAGATTTGGCTAGAGTTCTCCTTTAACTCTATATTATGTACTGCAAAAAGTACATATGCAGTGTCCCACAACCCTGCTTCCTGTGCTGCTAAAGTTGTGTATATGTGTAGGGTGGCACTGTACTAACTTTTATATAAAGCCTAGAGGGTATTGTGTGTGATGAATGGTATTTAAACTGCATTACTGTGTTTTTACCTGAGGTCCGAGCCTGCCTCAGGATGCCTCCACCAATGGGAAACCCTGCCTGTAGTACTCAATGGTGGTTAGTGCAGGCCTGAGGGTTATTTTGTTCTAAGGTTGTTCCTGAGACTGCACCAGCTAATTCCGGCACTAGAGAGTTTTATTCCAGGGGTCTGGCAACTGGCCAGAGCCCACCTCTTCCTAAAGCTGTCTGATTTCCTGTGTTCCTGCCTGCCTAAGCATGGATTGCAAAACACCCGAGGTGCGACTAGACCAGAGGGATCCAACCTGTCCATGCTGAGAAGGTCATCAAATCTCAAGTCTTCAGTGAAGTCCCATTCCTCAGTGTTTCTCAAGTCAAGTCTAGCCAGGGGTTGGAGAACTTGCTTCTCAACAATTGGTCCCCACTGCTTATGCCAAATCCTGTCTCTGGTTAATGTAAAGATTGGCTCCTACCAGCTATCACATTGATGCCAAAGTACAACAGAGTCCAGTGCTTCTTAGGCTGTGCCCCTCTAAGTAGCTTGCCCTGTCACCACTGTCTGAACTGCATTGCTGAAACTTCCTAATCTCAAAAGTCTCACTATACCTGCACAAAGCAGAAGCTCTAACTTTCCTTACCCCTTAACGACCAAGGGCGTAAATTTAGACCCTGGCGTCATTAAGGGCGTTCAGAGGGGGGCCGCGCGGCGACCCCACTATAAACTGCGACAATCCCAGGTGCTGGCGTCGCGATCGTGAAGGATCGATCCCTGCATCTGCCTCGGGGGTCTGCGCTGTAATGGCAGCAGCCAAGAGCAATAGAACATAGATCTCATTGATTAATGCTGTATATCTATACCGCATACATCTCAATGAGAGATCAGAGCAGTAATACTAAAAGTCCCTGAGGGGGAATAACCCTAACCCCAGGGGGAATAACCTTAACCCCAGGGGGGAATAACCCTAACCCCAGGGGGGCTTCTAATTAATATGTGGGTGGGGGGGAAATCCCCTCCCCTAATAAAAGTCTAAATCACCCCACTTTTCCCATTTTATAAATAAAAATAAATTAATTAATTAACATATTTGGTATCGCTGCGTGCGTAATTGCCTGAACTATTAATTTATCACATTCCTGATCTCGCATGGTAAACGGCGTAAGCGCCAAATTTTTTTCCAAAGTACAAACATACGCGTTTTTGGTCACATTAAATCCAGAAAAATTGTAATAAAAAGTGATCAAAAAGTCGTATATGCGCTAACAAGTTACCAATAGAAAGTACAGATCATGGCGCGAAAAATGACACCTGACACAGCCCCATAGACCAAAGGATAAAAGCGCTATAAGCCTGGGAATAGAGAAATTTTAAGGAACATTTATTTTTTAAAAAAGGTTTTAATTTTTTAAAAGCCATTAAATAAAATAAAAGTTACACAAGTAAATTATCTGACAGATCTGCTCTCAAGTTCCATTACTGTTGCCTTGTGGGTAAGGATTATGTATTGCAACTTCTATGATCTATCGAACTGTACCTGTTATCCTGTTATCTGCAGCTTTAAGACTTTTCAGGTTGTGATTGTGCCCTGTGCTACCACATTGTGGAAAGGGGCTTAAAGGAAAAGTTCACAAAGTGATTGTTGGGCATCTGGGGAGCTAGCTACCACTCAGGTCTTGTGACAAGTGGCGCAGCGGTACCGCAACACCTGCTAACCTGCACCTTGCAGACACTATAGCAGAGGTTGGAATGGGTCCCCCCTATTATGGTGTCTGAATATGCCCCCCCCCCACACCTGGTTTTCTACTCCATGTAACCCACTTTCCATAACCCACTTCCTTCATCCATCATTTATTGACAATGCAGACAACTGGAGAGAAAAGTTATACAAAGGAATAGAACCAAGGGCCCGCATAGTTTGCCTCTATGATATGTATGACCTCGGTGACACAGACTTAAAGGGGTACAGGTTTGTAAATTACTTCTATTTCAGTACTTCCAGTACTAATCAGCTGCTGTATGTCCTGCAGAAAGTGATATATTCTCTCCAGTCTGACACCGTGCTCTCTGCTGCCACCTCTGTTACTGTCAGGAACTGTGCAGAGCAGCAGTAAATCCCCATAGAAAACCTCTCCTGTTGCAGTCAAATGTTTGGGACCGTCTAGTTCATTTATTATTCTCCTACCAAATAATCATTTGACCTATGTTAATATAAGCATTGTATGATGGATGATTATTTGTTAAGTATATAAGAAATCTTTAATAAAAAAATATTGAAACAGAAAACCTCTCCTGCTCTGGACAGTTCCTGACATGGACAGAGGTGGCAGCAGAGAGCACTGTGTCAGACTGGAGAGAATACACCACTTCCTGCAGGACATACAGCAGCTATTAAGTAACGGAAGGCTTAATTTTCTTTTTTTTTTTTTCCCTCTGGCACCAATTCATCAGAATACATTTTTTTTACTCTTTTAGGCTATGTTCACACAGTATTTTTGCTCAATATTTTGGTCAGTATTTTGCAACCAAAACCAGGAGTGGATTGAAAAAAATGGAAAGGCTATGTTCACACAATGTCGGCAAATATTTGCTGTTATTTTAAGGGCTCGTTCCCACTGAGGAAAGGTAGCGGAATTCCGCGACGGAATTGTCCGCCGCGGAATGCCGTTAGCCTCCCGCTCATAATGGGAGTCTATGGGAGGCGCGCGCTCCTGTCCTCGCTGAAGAATGAACATGTTCATTCTTCAGCGCGGACAGGGCAGGAGCGCGCGGAATTGTCCGCCGCGGAATTCCGCTACCTTTCCTCAGTGGGAACGAGCCCTAAAACAACATGGGGGAGATTTATCAAACATGGTGTAAAGTGAAACTGGCTCCGTTGCCCCTAGCAACCAATCAGATTCCACCTTTCATTCCTCACAGACTCTTTTTTTACCACAGTTTTGCACAAATCAGGGCATCATGACATTATCTATCCTGTACTCTTAGCACCACGCTAGTGTTACCATAGTTACAGTGGAGTGGGGGGGCCCAGGCTTGGTAAACAGCCCGGGGCCTATCTGCCCCTGCCTTCACCAGATCTGGATGCTGTATTTTACATTGATTTACATGGATTTCTTCAGTGACCATTGACTTTAATGACCCGTTTATGGCTTCATCTGTTGTGCTGTTTAACGTACAAAAAAGCAGGTCAAGGCTATGTTCACACAACATATCTTTTATGACGAGTACGGCCGTTGTTTGCAGCCATTCTTGTCACTAAAAAAAGTGTTGCACTGAAATCAATGAAAACAGCGGCCGTTGTCCACACAATGAATTGCACAATGGCCATTGTTTGCTACGGACGTGGAAATTATTGAAATGTTAATTATTTCCAGCCCTTCTGCATTGAATGCAATGCAATTTTCTATGCCACGGCCATTGTTTGATATTCGCTACAATGGCCATTGTTCGTGCTTTGTGTGAACATAGCCCGAAAGTTTTTTGATTGACAGGTACTAACTTTAATGGAAGGTTCCTACTCTGTGTGTACAGAACCTACAGGAGGGACAACAGGATGGGTAATCGGTTTGTTTTGTTAAAATTTTTGGATTATTTTAAAGGGGTTATCCAGCGCTACAAAAACATGGCCACTTTCTCCCTACTGTTGTCTCCAGTTTGGGTGGGGTTTTGAAACTCAGTTCCATTGAAGTAAATGGAGCTTAAAGGGGTTATCCAGCGCTACAAAAACATGGCCACTTTCCCCCTACTATTGTCTCCAGTTCAGGTGCGGTTTGCAATTAATTGCAAACCGCACCTGAACTGGAGACAACAGTAGGGGGAAAAGTGGCCATATTTTGGAGCGCTGGATAAACCCTTTAAATCCTGAATAATTGCCGTAATAGGGAACAGCCCTCCATCTGCTGCAATCCCCATCATGCTAAAGCTTTGGCTGTCCAAGCATACTGGGAATTGTAGTTCTGCCACAACTGAAGCGCCGCCAGTTTGACATCTGCATTCTATATGCAATAGTGCAATGTGACATTTTAACATATAAATTAAATAGTGTGAACAGAGACTTGGCTGTGTATGGAGAGAGAGCATTCACATGCAAGCTTCAGTTACGTGGAGATTTGCAGGCTGACAGGACATGCTGGGAGTTGTAGTCCTACAAAGGCTGCAGAGCTCTGGGCTTCACACTATATACACGTACACACACACACTATCCACTCATGCTTGCTCCTCCCTGCAGGAAGTGTTGCTGTGTCCCTCCTCCCATGACCCTCAGGCCTGGCCCTCCCCCCACACCTCCAGCCGTAGATTACCCCCAGGGGTAGATTTCACATTGTCCACCAGGGGAGGGGGGGCAGCTGGCAGGATGATCCGAAACCTGATACACTGCACAGCCCCCCTCAGGGCTACGGTGAGATCTCAGCTCAGCTTCATCCATGTTTTATCTTGTTGTTGTTTCCTAATCACTTGCAGAACATTACAAGTTCATGAGCATGGGGATCTGCAGAGCATTGCGGTTTTATAAGTGCAAGACAGCTGTGCTTTGCTTTACAGGACTCGCAGAGCATTGCTGGCTTTTGTTTGTTATGCAGAGCATTGCGACTACTTTTCATACTTTGAGAGTGCTGTATCCTGCCCGTCTGTGACCTGTGGTGTTTCTGTGATGGCACTTTGTAGGTTTCTTGGTGTCCATAATCTATTGTCAGCAGACTGGGACTTTGTCACGCCACCTCCCCTTCTCCTCCCTCCCCCCTTTCATTATCTGCTGTGTTCGGGTTATACAAACATGTAAGGGTTAATAGATTCCAGACTTTTAAGGAATGAAGGGGGTGCACTTTAAATCTTATTCCTGAACCTCCCTACAGTCTATGCAGGTGCTATACATGAGCGGTGGGATCTCCATGCTGTGGGGTCATCTACGATCTGGGGCTGGTGCCCCATATTGCTAACAGCTGAATCAGGAGCTGACCCATTGAATTCCATGTGTTTTGTACACCTCAGATACCTATAGTAAAGAAAGTTTTATATTATTCGTATGCAGAATTACCAAAATATCCTATTTATATAAAATGTATGACTTTGAAGAAGCGAGTCCTGAAGCGTCCGGGTAATTTCCCCTTGCGCCATCAGTCCGGGGCATGCCGCAGGTCCGTTCTGTACGCTTTCCAAAGATAAAAGAGTCAAAGCTGGAAGCGAAATCCTTGCCGAACGTGTACTGGTGGCGTATGGCTGACGCTCCTCCACTTCTCTCTGCTCACTCCTATCAGGGGAGATGGTGGACAGATCTGCGGGATAGACGACCGAAAGATGATGGCGGAGATGTAGGCTGTGAAATGTGCCTGCATTGTGGTTAATGAAAGTTAAAGGGGTCCTCCAGCCTTACAAAAACATGGCCACTTTCTTCCAGAGACAGCACCTCTCCAGTTTGGGTGCAGGTTTTGCAACTTTGTATTCAGCGAAAATCTTTTTCTTTCAAATTGACTGAAAGGCTCCGTTCCCACTGAGGAAAGGTAGCGGAATTCCGCGACGGAATTGTCCGCCGCGGAATGCCGTTAGCCTCCCGCTCATAATGGGAGTCTATGGGAGGCGCGCGCTCCTGCCCTGTCCGTCGCGGAATTCCGCTACCTTTCCTCAGTGGGAACGGGGCCAAAAGGTGTCTGAAAGTTGTATAGATTTGTAATTTACTTCTATTTAAAAATCTAAACAAATTATCAGCTGCTGTATGTCCTGCAGGAAGTGGTGTTTTCTCTTCAGTCTGACACAGTGCTCTCTGCTGCCACCTCTGTCCATGTCAGGAACTGTCCAGAGCAGCAGCAAATCCCCTTAGAAAACCTCTCCTGCTCTGGACAGTTCCTGACATGGACAGAGGTGGCAGCAGAGAGCACTGTGTCAGACTGGAAAGAATACACCACTTCCTGCAGGACATCCAGCAGCTGATAAGTATTGGAAGACTTGAGATTTTTAAATAGAAGTAAATTACAAATCTATAGAACTTTCTGAAACCAGTTGATTTGAAGGAAAAAGATTTTCACTGAAGTACCCCTTTAATTGCAAACCACCCCTGCACTGGAGACAAGAGTGGTGCTGTTTCTGGCCACAGCCATGTTTTTTAGAGCTGGATAACCCCTTTAACCTGGTCACCCTGCAAGTTGCAGCGACGTGACCGGATGGTGGCAATTTGCAGGTCCACCTCATTCTCCTGTATGGGAATATGGCAACCCTCAGCCGTGACACACATCTTGCAGCCAAAGTCACCATGTAGTCCTAACCCTAGCAAAACTAGTGCAAAGCAAATAGGGAGCTGGAATCTGATTGGTTGCTACATGCCTGACTCCTCCCCCACAATGATTCCTTGGCAGAGGGTTTCCATACACTCGCTTGGTCATGTTCATACCACACATAATTTACAGGGAACCTGTCATTACTTTCATGCTGCCTGAACCACTAGTCATTGGGGTGGCCCTTTTTGACTTCTGCTTGCCCCGCTGGCCTAAACCAATAGATTCCCCCCCCCCCCCCTTATACCCAATATAGGCTGCTGGAGAAGGACCTCCCCTATGACTGATGATTCAGACAGCAGGAACGTGAAGGTTCCCTTTAAACCTAAAGCATATTGCTCCTATTGGGTTCTGTATGAAAACCTCTTCCCATCTTGGAGATTATATTGTGTTATATGGACCTGTCTGCATAGGACATGCCTGAGGAATCGCTCTTTACTGGGATTTTCCAATATGGAGCCCATTTGACTGGGGTGACATTGTATGGTCGACTATAGGCCTTAGAGTGGGTTCATACTGAGAAATTCTCGCGGATAATGTCCGCGGAATTCCGCTGTCTGTCCGCGCACCTCTCCACCGGCTCCATAGACACCATTCTATGGGCCGGCGTATTCCGCTATCCGCCGAAAGAACTGACATGTCACTTCTTTCGGCGGATTGCGGAATACGCCGGCTCATAGAATGGTGTCTATGGAGCCGGCGGAAAGGCGCGCGAACAGACAGCGGAATTCCGTGGACATTATCCGCGAGAATTCCTCAGTATGAACCCACCCTTACACTGAAATTGTATGAATATTATACAATATATAACTAATCTACCCTCTCTCCAATCCCCAGATCTCCTTCCATTCACTCCGCGGGTTCCATTCCGCCCCTCCGCTCCCGCGACAACCAGTCCCGGACCTCCGGAAGACTCTGACCCGCTATCTGCGCTCTCTCCAGCCTCTGGTTAGCGAAGAGGAGCTGGAGAGCACCCGGGAACTGGTGGAGGAGTTCCTGCGTCCCAGAGGACAAGGAGAAGAGCTGCAGAGACAACTGTATAAGAGAGCGGAGCGTACGGATAACTGGGTGAGACCACAGGAGCTTACCATCTATAATAGGCTCATATCATCTATTGTTATTTAACCCCTCATATCCCTTGTAGATCCATCTAAAATTGACGACTTTATCTTCTTTGCTGTTTCCAATCTCTATATGTATAAATATACTGCAGTATAGGTTGGGGCTACATGGCAGCATGGGTCACCGACAGCCCTGCTGCCACACCTTGTCATGCTGCCGCTGGGGACTGGGGCTTCCATCCATTATGTCAGGTTGTACCATCAGCTATTTTGAGCTCCCTCTGAGATGCAATTTTCTATGTAAGACGTGTTGTATGCAGTGAGGCGAGTGTTACCAAGGAGCTGTAGACATCAGCAGGTCACTGGTGTCAGGCTGGGTTCACACTACGCTTGTGTTCTATATGTTCTTATACCCTTAAAAAGACTAAAAACATATATGTTAAAGGGATGTACAGCAAGATCGGCGCTCATGAGCAGAACTTTTGTAAGGTTTGATCATTTAATTGTGCTGCCGGGCAGGACGGATGTGCAGTCTCTGGATTGTTTGCGCAGCCATTTAAATTTAGTGTTGTTGGCTGTTCACCTCTGTTTAGACAGAATGATAATTTAAAGGGACTATGTCACTAGGTTTATGGAGCCTTAAATGAGGGCAGTGTAAACTAGTGATATAAATGCTGAACAGATTAGTGTATTGAATACTTAATTCTGTTCAACTGTTCTCCTAATATGCAGTAGAATAGGATTCTTGCCACACCCCTCCCCCCGCCCTCCAGTTGCTAATTGACAGTTGACTGCCTATATACAGCATGGATAGATAACTGCCAATCAGCAGCTGGTGGGCGGAGTTTTCTGCTTCTCATGAATATCCAGGACTACTGGGCTCATGCACATAATGGAGAGGACTACTTATTGTCCATGTTATTTAGGAGGAGATCTCTGGATCAGCCGCACAGAACAATGTTAGTGATACATCATTCTGTTCAGCTTCTCTGCCACTACTTTATGCTACCCTGAGATAGGACACCATGAACCTACAGCTGTCGCTCCTGATTCCCCCATAAACGTGTATACTCAGCTGATGTGCAGTACATGTATTCTCAATAAGGAAAGGTTAATCCATCATACCTGATCCTTCTGATTGATGATATCTGCTAGTAGAGGACAGTGATAAGGCCATGAAAATACTTTAGATTTATCTTTAAACGTTTATCTGACAGATTTTTTTAAGCCAAAGCCAGGAACAGACTATAAACAGAGAACAGCTCATAAAGGAAAAACTGAAATTTATCCTCTTTTCAGATCCATTCCTGGCTTTGGCTTAAAAAATCTGTCAGATAAATCTGTCTGTATAAAAGCACCCTTACATGGCCATCAGATCCCATCTAAATCATGGGGTTCGTCTGACTAGTATGCAGTATGTGTGGCCAGCTCCAAGTAAAACCTTCCTTTAAAGGAGAAGTCAGGCGAAATGTTTTTATTAAAGTATTGTATTGGTCCCCAAAAGTTATACAAATCCCCAATATACACTTATTACAGGAAATGCTTATAAAGTGCTTTTTTCCTTGCACTTACTACTGCATCAAGGCTTCACTTCCTGTATAACATGGTGATGTCACTTCCTGGATAACATGGTGATGTCACTTCCTGGATAACATGGTGATTTCACGACCCGACTCCCAGAGCTGTGCGGGCTATGGCTGCTGGAGAGGATGATGGCGGGGGGACACTGAGGGACACAGGGCACTGGAGGGACACTGAGCATCCCCCTACCATCATCCTCTCCAGCAGCCACAGCCTGCACAGCTCTGGGAGTCGGGGCAGGACATCACAATGTTATCCGGGAAGTGACATCACCATGTTATCCGGGAAGTGACATCACCATGTTATCCAGGAAGTGAAGCCTTGATGCATTAGTAAGTGCAGGGAAAAAATGCACTTTATAAGTATTTCCTGTAATAAGTGTATATTAGTGATTTGTATAACTTTTGGGGAGAAATACATCACTTTAATAACATTTTTTGACGGACTTCTCTTTTAACATCTTTGGGCTCCCATGCACATTATACAAAAGAACAGACAAACCTGCACCAGAAGTCTGACTAATGTGTATGAGGGTCTCCCAGAGATGATGTCCGAGGAAAGAAGGATCAGGCCTGTTGGACTTCAGTTGCTCGGCCCTTTTGTTCCTGGAGAGTTGGGCCACCACACGAGGAGTCTAGCATGGCTTCCCTCGCTCTCTCCATTCAGTACACATGAACACGTGTATGGAGATACGGGGTGCAGGAGCTATCCTGTGTGTATGGAGAAATGGGGAGCACGAGCTATCCTGTGTGTATGGAGATACGGGGAGCAGGAGCTATCCTGTGTGTATGGAGATACGGGGAGCAGGAGCTATCCTGTGTGTATGGAGATACGGGGAGCAGGAGCTATCCTGTGTGTATGGAGATACGGGGAGCACGAGCTATCCTGGGTGTATGGAGATACGGGGAGCAGGAGCTATCCTGTGTGTATGGAGATACGGGGAGCAGGAGCTATCCTGTGTGTATGGAGATACGGGGAGCAGGAGCTATCCTGGGTGTATGGAGATACGGGGAGCAGGAGCTATCCTGGGTGTATGGAGATACGGGGAGCAGGAGCTATCCTGGGTGTATGGAGATACGGGGAGCAGGAGCTATCCTGTGTGTATGGAGATACGGGGAGCAGGAGCTATCCTGTGTGTATGGAGATACGGGGAGCAGGAGCTATCCTGGGTGTATGGAGATACGGGGAGCAGGAGCTATCCTGGGTGTATGGAGATACGGGGAGCAGGAGCTATGCTGGGTGTATGGAGATACGGGGAGCAGGAGCTATCCTGGGTGTATGGAGATACGGGGAGCAGGAGCTATCCTGGGTGTATGGAGATACGGGGAGCAGGAGCTATCCTGTGTGTATGGAGATACGGGGAGCACGAGCTATCCTGTGTGTATGGAGATACGGGGAGCAGGAGCTATCCTGGGTGTATGGAGATACGGGGAGCACGAGCTATCCTGTGTGTATGGGGAGCAGGAGCTATCCTGGGTGTATGGAGATACGGGGAGCAGGAGCTATCCTGTGTGTATGGAGATACGGGGAGCAGGAGCTATCCTGGGTGTATGGAGATACGGGGAGCAGGAGCTATCCTGGGTGTATGGAGATACGGGGAGCAGGAGCTATCCTGGGTGTATGGAGATACGGGGAGCAGGAGCTATCCTGGGTGTATGGAGATACGGGGAGCACGAGCTATCCTGGGTGTATGGAGATACGGGGAGCACGAGCTATCCTGGGTGTATGGAGATACGGGGAGCAGGAGCTATCCTGGGTGTATGGAGATACGGGGAGCACGAGCTATCCTGGGTGTATAGGTAAGTTTTAGCTGTTACTTTTAATGGTTCTTCAGCATCCACTTACTGACCTCTCTCTGCCCTTTGTAGCTCACAGACTGGAGACACGAGTGTATATACCTAGAGAATCACCTACCACTGCCTGTACACTCCAGCCCGGCTGTCATTCTCCCTCAGCAGGAATACAAGGACTGGAGGGGACAGCTGAGGTATCTGTCTAATCACTATATCCATCCGTCTCACCATCACCTAATAGTATTAATACTCCTTATAGTATTATATGTATAGTGCTTTACAATTCAGGGGGTATAGGCACAGACAGAGGTTAGGGTTACGTCCAGTTTGCAGCTTTTGATGCACATATTGATTCTGGGCATATTCTAGTCTACAACATATAATCTGTTGTCTAGGACCACAAGGTGACGGCATTGCAGTATCATTATATGGTGATAGTATTAGCCAATAAGGAGAAATATATATATATATATATATATATATATATATATATATATATATATATATATATATATAATATGTGTGTGTAATATGTACACTAATCTACAGCAGGAATGGGGAACCTGCGGCCCTCCAGTTGTTGCAAACTACAATTCCCATCATGCCTGGACAGCCAAAGCCAAGCTCTAGCTCTCCAGGCATAATGGGAATTGTAGTTTTGCAACATCTGGGGGGCTGCAGGTCCTCATCCCTGGCCTATGGAAATGGTATATTTATTATATGGGCCCCAGAGAGATTGCTGTCTGTGGTGCTCCAGGTTCAGCATATGCACCTGGTCCAGTTCCGCTGTGTACGGACTCTTCCTAGTATCGTCATAGTCAGGGACAGGGTACATGTTAGCGAGCTGTTATGTCTCTATGTCAGTAGCAGTCCGGCGCACGGAGCTGCTTTCTCTCCTATGTATGGAGGTGTATTAGTTAAGAGACCATTACTGTATCTGTTGGTTTTCAGATTTGCATCGAAATTGATTTGCGGTGTCCTGGACTTCAAAGCCAAAGTTGAGAGGTGAGTTTCCTCCTCCATAATGTCCCATATTCAGAACATATACTGGATCATCACTACTCCTGACAGTCCTGCTGGAGTCACATATTGTTCTATCACTGAGGTGCAGGAACGTCTGTCCCTGATGGATCCGCTCTGATAAAGACACCACGCACTGTGTGACACTGGAGGATATTGGCCACAGCAGCCTCTTTAATAAATATAACATTATATAACATTTTCATCAATAATTTTATCTAAGCATGTCACATGTAAAACCATCACAATAACCCATACTCAGGGGAGGTCACAGATGGCCCATGGAGAGCAGTGCTCATCCTACTACGAGTCCCTAGTTGCACTGCGCCAACCCGCAGCTGACAAATATGTCATGTACTGCAACACCCTGGTTCATATAGAACCACCTTAAGCGGTAACCACCAAACCGTGGCCCAGCCTAGTTGCCAGATACCTGACAGTGGTTCCCTCTCCCACTACTCAAAATCGGCCCTGAAACCACCTCAGTCAGTGCCATCCAGGCTGCCGAGACAAAGCAACACACGGCATCCTTATAAACAGGGTGCGCTTTGAAGCTGCAGCTCACAGGACCCGGGGAGAAGCAGAGCGTAGGAGAAGCCCTGGACCATGGATAGGTAATGTATGCAGTTTGCATATCGTCAGCCGCCGGCTGTGCACCGCTATTACACGTAGCGATGCGCGGTCGGTGCCCGACAATTATAAGTCCAAACCTATATCGTTGTCATCGGCTGATCGTTGTGTTAATTACACGGAACGATAATCGGCCGAATAGAGCCGATACATTCGATTATCGTTCCGTGTAATTGGACCCTTAGTGCCTTAGGCCTGTATTACACGGCCCGATATTCTATGTAAGAGAGTGATGAGTTGCTACATCAGCGCTCGGTTACGAGCCTATTACATGGCTTGACGATTTTGCAACAAGGGCTGCACAGATGTTGTTATAGATGTCTGTGCAGCCCTTGCTGCATATATAGAAAATTAAAAAGTTATACTTTACCTCTCCACGCTCGCCGGCTTCCTTCCCTCTTCTTCTTGCATTCCCCCAGCCATCATCACTCCTGGGACATCTCTAAAGTGACAAGCCGCTCAGCCAATCAGTGGCCGAGATGGAACAGAGCTGCGGCCAGTGACTGACTAATTGGCCTGTCACTGCAAAGACTGCTTCAGAAGCGACTGCGGTGAACCAGGAGAAGCTGAAAGGACACCGGGGAGCGTGGAGAGGTGAGTATAGCTTCATATAGTTGTTATTGCTCCAGGTTCTACATAGTTTTCTCCTTCTTCTTTTCCTTACAGCCCTGGTGGTCTGGAGGAGACATGGCGAGGACAAAGGCTGTGCCCAGATCAGTATTACAAATTCTTTGGATCCTGCAGGGAACCAGGAACCAAGAGAGATCGAGTCCTTCTCCATCCACGTAGCAAGTCTCATTATGTGACCGTCTGCAAGAACTACCAGGTGACCATTTTGACTACAGTGCGGAGGAGCAGCGGCCTGTCTGTCTGTTTCGGTACAAATAATTCTGATCTCAAAATTTCCAACAAAATACGGTCTTTGAAAGACCTATACACTTTGATGGACATCACCAGGGAAATACTTTGTGCCCCTATGGTGCGCCAGATTGGAGATGTAAAGCTAGGCCCAAGGGTAGGGTTTACAGAGCAATGTAGTATTCACTGTAAGGATCAGTGATTGGACCAGCATATGGACTGATCAGTAGGGATCAGTGATGGGATCAGCATATGGACTGATCAGTAAGGATCAGTGATGGGACCAGCATATGGACTGATCAGTAGGGATCAGTGATGGGATCAGCATATGGACTGATCAGTAAGGATCAGTGATGGGATCAGCATATGGACTGATCAGTAAGGATCAGTGATGGGATCAGCATATGGACTGATCAGTAAGGATCAGTGATGGGATCAGCATATGGACTGATCAGTAAGGATCAGTGATGGGATCAGCATATGGACTGATCAGTAGGGATCAGTGATGGGATCAGCATATGGACTGATCAGTAAGGATCAGTGATGGGATCAGCATATGGACTGATCAGTAAGGATCAGTGATGGGATCAGCATATGGACTGATCAGTAAGGATCAGTGATGGGATCAGCATATGGACTGATCAGTAAGGATCAGTGATGGGACCAGCATATGGACTGATCAGTGATGGGACCAGCATATGGACTGATCAGTGATGGGACCAGCATATGGACTGATCAGTGATGGGACCAGCATATGGACTGATCAGTGATGGGACCAGCATATGGACTGATTAGTAAGGATCAGTGATGGGACCAGCATATGGGCTCATCTAGATTTTCAGTGAATTGGCGCCAACTCCTTTGTGAGATGCCAGCGTCCCCGTACAGAAGCCATAGCTGGCAGAGGGATGGTCTTCTCTCTCATGGAACTTTATTGTATATTCCTTTCTCTTTGAAAACTTCAGGTTTAGTTCTCGTTTTGTAGTTTTCAGTTCTCCTAACATTTACTATATTTACCAGCCGACCAAAGCTTGGAAAATTATATTTTGCAACACTGTGACGGAATGACTAACCGGGAAGAGATGAAGCAGAACAAAAAACCGCTTGGCTTCTTAGCATCACTTATTAGGTTTCCAAGTTCCAGTTTACACGTAATAGAGTTATATAACTTTCTAATTTAACGTAATTAAAGAAAATGTTATTTTTTTTATATTTTTACATTGTCAGCAGTAAGGGGTGTCAGGGCCTCTCTGCTGCCACCAATGGCTGTGTTGGGAACTGCAGGGCTGTTACATATTAGTAGCGCTGCTGCATGATACTGAGCTTCCCTTGATGTTTATATAATGCATGTTAAAATAAACATTACACTTAGGGAAGCTGGCTGTGTCAGTAGCCCTGCAGTTGTGGCAGCCTGTAGCAGAGTGTGTGGTTCTACACTGTACCACAGCTGCAGTGCTACAGACAGCTTCCCTAAGTGTAAAGTCTATATAATTCATGTTACTAACATGTATTATATAGACATCAAGGGAGACTGCAGCACTAGTGTCACAGACAGCTCCCCCAGCTCAATGTCTATATAATACATGTTACCTTTAGAATAGACATCAGGGAAGGCTGCAGTTTTAGTAATACAGACAGCTCCCCCAGCGCAATGTCTATATAATACATGTTGCCTTTAGAATAGACATCAGGGGAGGCTGCGGTACTAGTGACACAGACGGCTTCCCCCAGGATAATATCTATTCTAATGGCAACATGTATTATATAGACATCAGAGAAGGCTGCAGCACTAGTGACACAGACAGCTTCCTCAGTGTAATGTCTATTCCAATGGTAACGTATTATATAGACATCAGAGAAGGCTGCAGCACTAGTGACACAGACAGCTTCCCCAGTGTAATGTCTATTCCAATGGTAACATGTATTATATAGACATCAGAGAAGGCTGCAGCACTAGTGATACAGACAGCTTCCCCAGTGTAATGTCTATTCTAATGGTAACATGTATTATATAGACATCAGGGGAGGCAGAAATAAAAATTCTTATTTTTTCATTTAAGCCTTCATATTAATATGCAGTATTGTGAATCTTTACTCACCTCTACTTTATATACGTGTCTTTGCAGTTTTTTGAGCTGGACGTGTATAATAGTGATGGCTCACCGCTGACAGAAGATCAGATTCACCAGCAGATGCTTTTCCTACGTGCGCACTCTAAAAAGACAGACAAGGAGCCTGTTGGAGTGCTCACCACCGACCATAGGAACAGCTGGGGGCGAGCGTACAGCACTCTCATTCGAGGTGAGTTTACTAGGGTAATCTACCAATGAGTAACATGTATAGGAGGAGATGACAATGCTGCGTGTCTGTCCCGATCCCCCAGACCGGCTAAACCGGGAGTCTGTGCGCAGTATCCAGCGCAGTCTCTTTACCGTGTGTCTGGATGCTACAGCATTAAAGTATTCGGAGGACCCGTACAGCAGCCAAACCGCTGCCCAGATGCTGCACGGAGGAGGGAGCCACGCCAACAGCGGCAATCGATGGTTTGACAAGACCTTACAGGTATGTATGCAGATACATTGTGTCATTTAAGGGGGAAGCGCATGACTCTCATTCCTATATTGTTGTAGTCATGACTATGTATGAGCTTTGGAGTTCCCCTTGAAAAAAAAACATTTCCTACCAACTTAATATTATGCTGCCTTATTCCATTTTTACACAGCAATAGATGCATAGTAGATAACCAGATACCATGTATCTTGTCTACAGATTTTTGGTCTTTTCTTCTCTCTTTGGTGTCAGTAAATTTATATTTTCTCTCTCCATGCCAAGTGGGTGGGTTCTTCTTTCTGAGCCAATAAAATGTCTTCCCTGCTGCTGCTCCTCCTCCTGTCCTCCCCATCATGCTGCATCATTCAGCTTCATCCCTCTCCTCTGCAGCTTCATCCCCCTCCTCTGCGCACTATTTTCTATACAGGGGCATAGCTAGCATTAATGGGGCCCAATAGCAAAAATCCGTATGGGGCCCCATGAATCCTGTACTGTACAGGGAGAGAGAATAAGGGTCCTATTACACGGAGCGATAATCGGCCGAATCAATTATCGCTCCATCTAATAGAGACAATGATCGGCTGATGCCAGCGATCACTGGCTGATTGTTGGTTTAGGTTTGGACCTAAAATCACTACGTGTAATAGCAATGCGCGGCTGGCGGCTAACAATTGCTCAAACACCTGTTACCTTACCTCTCCCTGCTCTCTCTCCTCCGCAGCTTCCCGGTCCCAGTGGCTGCAGTGTCTGAGCGGCCAGTCAGCTGAAATGCCATAGCGGCCCCATCTTGTGATTGGCTGAGCGGCCTGTCAGCTAAAATACCATAGCGGCCCCATCCTGTGATAGGCTGAGCGGCCTGTCAAGCTGACAGGCCGCTCAGACACTGCTGCCGTAAGGACCGGGAAGCTGCAGAGCACAGGAGAGAAGATCGGGAGAGGTAAGGTATCAGGTGTTTGGGCATGGGCTACATGGACATTGCTAACGATGTCCATGCAGCTTTTACTGCCCGATTATCGGGCCGTGTATTAGGTCCAGTAAACAAGCGCCGATCTAGAAGATCGGCGCTCGTTTACTAAAATGATCAGGCCGTAGTCGGGCCGTGGAATAGGACCCAAGTCATCAGGTTATCTACATACAGAACATTCAGGCCCCCCTGACATCTGGCAATCAGCACAGCCGGTGATATACAGCTGCTATATACTGCTGACACTCTCAGCATCTGCATGGGCTGTTAGCAGAAGATAGATCTTTCAGTAGTTTCATGGGCTTCCTGGGAGCCCAGGCCCCATAGCAGTTGCATGGTCTGCCTACATGGCAGCTACACCACTGCTCCTATATTTACCATTTTACCCTAGATGGATTTTTTTGTGTGTCTGAGGAGGTTTGTGAGCACGTACAGAAAACCTGCAGACGGGGAGAGGGTGTGGAACATTGATGACCATTTTGGCTGCCATGTGGTTGTCACTTGGTTTTCATTGAGTAGTAGTAGTCTAGTTGATTACATTCCTCACACCCTGGAAGCTGTCATGGCTGCCTTCCAGAAATGGATGCATCTGAATGGAATTTATAACAATAGAATGACAGAATTATGTTTACTGATGACACATGGGTCCTTAGTCATTGTCCCTAATAAGTAACGCAGCCCAATTACACGCTATTCCATTGAGTAACACTGAGTATGACCCCTGCAGTTTGTGGTGGGAGAAGACGGCACCTGT
Organism: Dendropsophus ebraccatus; assembly: GCF_027789765.1. Taxonomy (NCBI): domain Eukaryota; kingdom Metazoa; phylum Chordata; class Amphibia; order Anura; family Hylidae; genus Dendropsophus; species Dendropsophus ebraccatus. The sequence goes on from NC_091463.1 coordinate 91,988,013, forward strand.
GGACTGATTTATGATCAAGCGACTGCTGACGCCTCCGCGGTGCTGACCATGCTGGGCCATGTTTTTGACTACTGGTAAGTGATTGGTATATTGTCTGTATCCGGATTATAGGATGCCCCACCCTGGGCAGTAGGCACATTCATATGTGTCCAGTGAGGTTCTGTGCCAGTCCTTCACCCTGGCAGGCTTAAACCTACAACCTGCTGGGGCAGAAAATGTAAAAAAATTCAACATGTACCTAAAGCAAAGTATTTGTAAAGTTACCAATCTCTGACTGAAATCATGAATTCTCATCCAGGGCTAAAAGGGAAAAAAATAATTCAAAAACAGCGCCACCCCTGTCCTCAGGTTGTATGCGGTATTACAACTCTGCTTTTTTTCACTTTAATGAAACTGAGCTGCAAAACCCACACCCAAACTGAGGACCTCGAATAAAGCCACTATGGTTTGTCTAATCCTGGAGAACCCCTTTAAAATGGATGTGTTGCATAATTTTTTTTTTATTCTGATTAGAGTCAGATACTAAAACTTGTTCTTTTATTCTAATCTGTTTTTATTTTCTGACTATAATTTTTTATTATACTTTTTGTACATAATTTGGGGGACGGCCATATTGCTTGAGCTGTTTTTAACAGCATTTAGTGATATGCTTTACAGCAAGACTCATGGACATAGACAATAGACAGATTCTGTCCCCTTGAGATAAATGTAAAACATTACTGAGCGCTCTGTGACCTGTGACGAGGTCATTCCACAGGGAGCTGCTATTGTCTTCTCTATCTACTGATGTCACATGTCACTACAATGCTGTACAGATTATTTTACAGCAGCCTCCTCCTTATCATCACAGACACAACAGGAAGTCTCAGCTTAGATTTAGCCGCAGTGTTGAGAAAAACTGCAAGATCTCAGGATTATTTTATAATGTAGAGAAAAAAATGGAAAATTGGGGGGGGGGGGGAAAGTAACCAAAAATTGAAAAAGTATAACCTAAAAACATAATTTAAACAATAAGTAATTTACTGATGGCACATTCCCTTTAAGCAGTTGCTCTGGAGATATTCTATATGAGTGACAACCTTCTGGTTAGGATAGAATTACATGTATGTGGTCTGTTCTCCTGGGTATAGCGTCACATGAATTGTTATACAGTCCAGTGCCATATTGCCGTATACCAGTCTCACCCAGTAATGGTTCTTCCTCCCAGCTCCGAGGGCCCCAGCCTGCTGCCGCCTCGTACTCCTCTCTTCAGGGTTCCTCCACCAAGAAAACTGTACTTCAACTTCCCACCAGAGATCAAGCAGCACGTAGAACAAGCCAAGCAGAACCTGGATATGTGAGTGTGGGGCTGGATGAGGGTCTCCATTGCTCATAATGAAGAAAACCTGTGATGTCATAAAATGGGTTTCACCACCCAGGACCCCCCTCTATGAGCCACAGCAAAGATGCCTATTAAAGGGGTAGTTCAGAAAAAAATTCTTCCAAATCAACTGGTGACAGAGATTTGTAATTTACTTCCATTTAAAAAATCTCCAGACTTCCAGTACTTATCAGCTTCTGTATGTCCTGCAGGAAGTCGTGTATACTTTCAAGTTTGACACACTGCTCTCTGCTGCCTCCTCTGTCCATGTCAGGAACTGTCTAGAGCAGTAGCAGATCCCCATAGAAAACCTCTCCTGCTCCCCAGACTGGAAAGAATACATCACTTCCTGCAGAGCATACAGCAGCTGATAAGTACAGGTAGACTGGAAATTACAAATTGCTGGCATCAGTTAATCGGAGAGAAATTTTGACATATGCCCTACCAGATGTTCCTGATGACAAGCTGTAATTCTCTGCTGTGGCCCATAGAGGCGTTGTGACACATTGGGGAGATTTATCAAACCTGGTGTAAAGTGAAACTGGCTCAGTTGCCCCTTGCAACCAATCAGATTCCACCTTTCATTCCTTATAGACTCTGGAAAATGAAAGGTGGAATCTGATTGGTTGCTAGGGGCAACTGAGCCAGTTTTACTTTACACCTTGTTGGATAAATCTCCCCCAACGTCTTCCCATTTGTGACTACCCGTCGTGTTTCTTGCCTCCATCAGGTTGGTGAATGATCTTGACATCTGTTGTTTCTCCTTTGACGACTTTGGAAAGAAGTTTCCTCAGAGGTACAGCATGGGCCCGAGTGCCTTCCTGCAGGTCTGCCTGCAGCTGGCGTATTACAGGTACATTGGGGCTCCGGGAGATCTGTCCTGCTAGTGACTGCCACTCCCCATCGTGCTGACATTTTACCTATATGTGCAGGTTACACGGCTCGCTATGCGCAACATCCGAGGTAGTCTCGCTGCGTACGTTTCATCGGGGGCGATCAGATGTCTTGCGCTGCTCCTCCCCCGAAGCCCTGGAATTTGTTCAGGCTGCAGAGGACCCAAAAATATCGGTAAATGTTGGGTATGGGCAATGTTGTGTGTGGCAACCGCAGCTCTGTATCAGAGGAGCCCTGATAGAAAAGCATCAGTATCATTCTAAGGAGTCTTTACACACCTTTAAAGGGGAACGCCAGCGAAAATCTCTTTCATTCATATCAACTGGTTTCAGAACGTTATATAGATTTGTAATTTACTTCTGTTTAAAAATCTCCAGTCTTCCAGTACTTATCAGCTGCTGGATGTCCTGCAGGAAGTGGTGTATTCTTTCTAGTCTGACACAGTGCTCTCTGCTGCCACTTCTGTCCATGACAGGAACTGTCCAGAGCAGCAGCAAATCCCCATAGAAAACCTCTCCTGCTCTGGACAGTTCCTGTCATGGACAGAGGTGGCAGCAGAGAGCACTGTGTCAGACTGGAAAGAATACACCACTTCCTGCAGGGTTAAGGGGCCGGTCTGGGGAAAACTGCAGAAAACCGAACATGTGTCACTTTATCTGCAACCCTGCATCACAGTCATGGGCTGCCAATGAGTTATCACTGCAGCCACTGGCAAGGTCCACCATCTTTATACAACTATTAGACCAAAGGCAGGGCCTAATATGTTATGTGAGAGTGTTATATTGACAGGCATACCTGCAGTATTTCAGTGTATAACTTTCTGGTACCAGTTGATTTAAAAAAATAAAAATTAAAAAATTGCTGGTGTTCCCCTTTAGCTACACATGAACGCTCGACATCCCCCATACACATTAGCAGTCACTGCAATTGTTGGGTTTAGCCCAGTGTCTATAAGCAGCCTCTACACTCTACAGATCGATTGCTCTGATCTGATACGCTGCAACAAACTCAGCTTTGTAAACAAGCCCAGGCCAGGAGGTATAAACAAGAATTAGGGTCCTATTACACCGACTGACTACGGGCTGATCATTTTAGTGAACGAGCACCGATCTTCTAGACGCTCGTTCACTGGACCTATTAGACTTCCTAATAATCGGGCAGCAAGGGCTGCATGGACATCGTTGCCCAAAGGGCCCTATTCCATGGGCCGAGCAACGATGTAAACGAGCGCCGATCTGCTAGATTGGCATTCGTTTACTGGGCCTATCCCACGGCCTGATGATTGTGAAACAAGAGCTGCAGGGATATCGTTACCGATGTCCTTGCAGCCCTTGTTTCATACATTACCTATCCGGGCGCAGGTCATCTTCTCCCGGTCCCGCGCCGCAGCATCGGCTTCGGAGCGGGGCTGTCTGAACTGACAGACTGCTCAACCAATCACTGGCCGCGGCATTTCCAGACAGTGATTGGCTGAGCGGTCTGTCAGTTCAGACAGCCCCGCTCCGAAGCCAATGCTGCGGCGCGGGACCAGGAGGAAGAAGACGACCTGCTCCCGGACAGGTAATGTATGGTTCTGCTGAAATCGTCGGTCACCGCCGCGCACCGCTATTCAACCGTAGCGATGCGCTGGTGGCGAACGACGATTTTAGGTCTGAACCTAAATGAACGTTCAGTCGATGACACGATCATCGGCTGATCGTTCTCTCTATTCCACGGAGCGAAAATCGGCCGAATGGGGCCGATTCGGCCGATTATCGCTCCTGTGGAATTGGCCCAAACACCATATACCTTACCTCTCCCCGATCCCGGTCTTCTCTCCTGTGCTCCGTATCTTTTCGGTCCCAGCAGCAGCGTCTGAGCAGTCTTGTCAGCTGGCAGGCTGCTCAGCCAATCATAGGACGGGACCGCCATGGCCTGTCAGTTGACAGGCCGCTCAGACGCTGCAGACATCGGGATCGGGAAGCTGTGGCGCACAGGAGAGGTAAGGTGGCAGGTGTTTGGGCAATCGTCAGTGATCGGCCGCACATCACCATTACACATAGTTATTACACGTAGCGACGCACGGTCGGCATCTGACGATTTTAGGTCCAAACCTAAACCAACAATCAGCTGATAATCGTTGTCATTGGCCGATCATTGTCTTTATTAGGCTGCATTCCCACGTTCCGTGATCATAACGGATCACGGACGTGGAATGCATGTACCGGAGTCCCCCCGCGCCCGGACAGCATCTGTAATTAGATGCTGGGAGCAGGGGAGACTGTATTCATAAGCTCCGCGCTGTAGTAACAGCACCGCGCGGCTGATTCATTACAGCGTGGCGCCTATGAATACAGTCTCCCCCGCTCCCAGCATCTAATTACAGATACTGCCCGGGCGCGGGGGGACTCCGGTACATGTATTCCACGTCCGTGATCCGTCAGAATCCGTCAATTATCGCTCCATGTAATAGGGCCCTTATTCCATTCATTGAGGTTTTTCCTTGTATCACTACTATATAATGATCTCATTGCTCCCTCTCTGTTGTTCTCTCTTTGTACAGGCAGAAGAGAAGTTTTCCCTCTTGAGGAAGGCCGTAGAATATCACCGAGCAGCCACAGAGCAGGTGGGATTTCCCGTTCTCATTGGATCGGTGACTGTGTCCTCAGCTACCGCCTCTCTCTCTTATTTCTCATGAATCACATTAGATGCAGATTTCCTTGCCTTGAAAAATCATCATCTTCTTCTTTGCGAAGTTCATGTTTCAGTCGTGTCATGCCAGCGATAGCCAGTAGGTGGAGCTATAGCCTATTTCGGGTATGGTGGACTTCTTGTGTCTTTATGTTACAGCATGAACGTTTACGCTTTACAACGGCGGGGGTGCGGGCGGCAGAATTCATAGTGTGTCAGGCAATCCCTTGAATAGCAGCTCCCAGAACCTCTAATACAGGGGTAGGGAACCTTGGCTCTCTGGCTGTTGCAAAACTACAACTCCCATCATGCCTGCAACAGCCAGAGAGCCAAGGTTCCCTACCCCTGCTCTAATATACACACCGGACGTATCCCACTGAATTGGTCCTATGGCTATGATTGGAGCTTTCCCAACTCCACGGTCACCTAAATGCGGTGTGAACATGGCCCTATTAAAAGGGTAAATCCATTACATTGAGGTGAGAGCATGACATTATTGAGGTCGCCATCACTGTAACTTCCTGAGCCGTGTCAAAGGGCTCTGGAAATCAGTGGGGGTCTGAGATCCCGATTAGAAAGTCATTTTGATTGGAGTTCCCCTTTAGGAAATGATAAACTAATAATACAGTACAGTTTCCTGCATGGGCTCTTATTCCTCATGGGATGCACTTTGTTCTCGTGATATTGGCATGAGTTTTCAGTTTTATGTCCCCTCGTGGAGTGTATCCACCAAAGCATGGAGATATACATTCATGTTATATGTATGTATACGGTGCAACAGCTGCTGACTTATATATACACCAATACTATATATGGATCCTGATGATTAACCTTTTGCTTCTTCTTAAAGGGGTTGTTCTGAGAAAAACTGCAGAAATCGGAACCTGTGTCACTTTATCAGTGACCTGCGTCACAGTCACGGGCTGCCAATGAGTTATCACGGCAGCCACTGGTCTTAAGGCGCCCAGGTCCACCATCTTTGTACACCCATTAGACCAGAGGCAAGGCCTAATAGGTTACTTGAGAGTGTTACATGGACAGGCATAATACACTGCAAACAATAAGTATTTCAGAGTATTATGTCAGCAATGTATAGGTCAAGTCTCTTTATGGGACTAAAAAAAAAAGACAGAGAAAAAAAATTAATAAATGAAAGTAAAAAATAATAATACAACAGAAGAAAAAAAAATCCCAAATATCAAGAATATTGACTGTTATTAAAATATGAAATAAAGAGTGCAAAGTTAGTATTGACTAAAAACTATATAAAGTGTTGCGGAATCTGGAAAAAAAAAATGTTTGCAAAACATATATATATATATACACACACACACACACTAAACTGAAGGCATTGAAAATTCCAATTCCCACAAAAAACAATCATATAAAGTGCTGAAAAAAAATATAAAAGAAATTAATAAAGTCTGTATAGGTTTATTTGTGTTTAATTTTTTTTTCTGCAAATTTCATAATTGTGGCAAAACTTGGGGGGAAAAAATTGACTGAAATGCAAATCCTCTCTGATATAAACCCATACTCAGTGTATATGACTCCGCCGTGTGGCAGCCACAGGAAACCTAAACCTATCAGCGTGGAATGATATAAGGTCGGGGCCTGCGGTCCGGAGGCAGAATGATCTATTGCTTTTATAATTATTATTAGAATTTCAATAGAGGAGACAGGACGACCATAGAAATCAATGGCTTCCTGATTACTGCGCACATTACAAGAGGAAGCGCTGAGAACAGCCTGTCCTGACCTTCCAGCATTACCGAATATTAATAGGCCAATGTGTGACTGACATGACCCTTATCAGGAGATGCAATACCAACCACTACCTATAGAGTGGCGCTGTTCCTGGAATAAAGCATCATGATTATTTTCCACTCCCATATACCCCCTTTAACTTTGGTCATGTTTGCTTATTAAATTGCAATCTGCTTTCTTAGGTGTTACAGGGGCAGTCCGTAGATGGCGCTATCCTGGCTCTGAAGATGCTGTGTATTTCTTCGGGGATGGCGCTTCCGTCTCTCTTCATGGATACATCATATGCGGTGTCCTCCCACTTTAAGCTCTTCACTGGACAGGTCTGTGAACAGGGTTTCTAATAAATAGCATCAGAGTACTCCCAAGGCTGTGACCGTACATTGTGCTATTAAAAACATGGCAATGCCCAGCCACAGGGTACGCTATCTGCTCTATTTGGGCACGGGGCCTCTGGTCTATTTGGGCACGGGGCCTCTGGTCTATTTGGGCACGGGGCCTCTGGTTTATTTGGGCACGGGGCCTCTGGTCTATTTGGGCACGGGGCCTCTGCTTTATTTGGGCACGGGGCCTCTGGTCTATTTGGGCACGGGGCCTCTGGTCTATTTGGGCACGGGGCCTCTGGTCTATTTGGGCACGGGGCCTCTGGTTTATTTGGGCACGGGGCCTCTGGTTTATTTGGGCACGGGGCCTCTGGTTTATTTGGGCACGGGGCCTCTGGTCTATTTGGGCACGGGGGCCTCTGGTTTATTTGGGCACGGGGCCTCTGGTCTATTTGGGCACGGGGCCTCTGGTCTATTTGGGCACGGGGCCTCTGCTCTTTGGACACTAGTGACATAGTAGAGGTTAGGAGATATGTATGTATAGAGGCACAAGGCCTAAGAGGATCACTTATACACAGTGTGTGGTCTGGAGTATGTTTAGGTTTGCCTAGAATTTCAACACAACTGAATTCTCCTATAACTTACTGTCTTTGTCTCTCTGACTCCTGCAGGTCTTTGCTCCAATAGACTGTGTGATGTGCTATGGGCCCCTGGTTCCTGACGGGTACAGCGTCTGCTTTGCCCCCTCCCAGAACACCATCACCGTGTGTGTATCGGCATTCGACTGCTGTCAGGAGACTGATGCTCAGAGACTGTCGGACAGCCTGCAGGAAGCGCTGAGAGACGTCCGCGCGTTGATCCTTGAGTGTCGATCAGCGGAGGAGTAACTTCTATCATCAGCATCAGTAAATGACGGCAGGAAGCGTGCTCCATATTTATTCTGACGATGTAAGAGTATTGGCTGCATGACGTGAAACGGGTAACGCTGTGCAATCCTGGGGAGGGGTCCACGACACACGTAACGTGTCCAAATACTACAAGAAAAGAAGCCAAAGACAATAGACACATGTAAACCTCATATCCATATAGTCATGTGACCTGACATCTCTGAGGTGTGATACATCCAGCCCCTGTGTAAGTGCTGCGGGGAGTGGCGGCAGTCCCTTTGCCGTAGAGCAGTAATGATTCTACTGGGATTCATGTACCTGTCACATCCATCTACCCCCTCATGTCACATATGTCTATCCTGTTCTAGGTTTCTCATCTATATACACTATTATAGCTGTTACATCTGTTTCTTCCCCTTATAGTTTTCATCCAGCCTGTTGCCTGCATCTATATCATTCCATTTGTTGTATGTTGTATTCCTATGTTGTAGCTGTCCTATCCATATGCCGCCATAGCTGTTGCATCCTCCTACTCCATTATGGCTGTTACATCCGTCTATACCGTTACAGTTGTCATATTTATGTACCGTCCTATGGCTGTTACATACTACTATACCCCCCACTGTAGCCATGACCTGCAGCCCCCACATGTCGGCTACTGCTGTCTGACACCTTCCAGGCCGGAACAGTTTATACTCAGGATAAGACGCCAAATATAGCGGTGACCACAGCTTTATGGCTCTATATGCGGTCTGTACCATTAGACTGTATCAGGCTGATTTGTGCCTCCATTAAAGGACAATAAATCTTACTGATTCCAGTTGTGTTTGGTGACTGTGTTTCGTCCATAAGGATTTCTATAATTCTGGTCACCGTTGTCAGACCACGTGCTTCATGTCAAGCATTTCCTAAGTCATCAATGGCTGTGATAGGACGAATCCCTTGCATTGGGTGGAGGACTAAAGGCCCTATTACCCAAAACGATTATCTGCCTTACTTGGCTGATTACCGACTGTTCAGACCGATAATTGTTTGACGTAATAGGACATGTTAAAAGGCCACGATCAGCCGACCTATTGAAAAATCTCAAATCATGACAGCGTTGGTCTGCTACAGGTCGCTCTGTGTAATAGGAGTAGCAGCAGCAGACCATCACTGATGGGCAGCCCGAACGATGTAAGGATCGTCTGGGCAGCCCCTCCTGCTGGCTATGTCAACCTGTAATGGCACAGGCAGCAAGCGGGGAATGAAGAGAACGAAAGGGGTGACCTGTCTGGTTAGGAAAATTCTATATTTCGCATAGCATGATGGGTGCTTGGGCCAATCTTTTAGGTTATATCTGGAACGAGGCCGCCATCTTAAAAGTCACCATATTGGTTCAAGGGCAGGTGTTTTCAATGAGAAGGTGGCCATGTAGCATATCAGACCAGAATTGTCTCAGAAATTGTTTGCTGCAATCAAATCTCCAATCTCCACCAATATTTCTGTATATTGATGGGGGGGGGGGGGGGACGAGAAGCCACCATTAAAGGATTCTGGCGCAGGCATAAACCCCCACCCCCCCAAGTCAAAATTGATTGTAGTGGGTTATAGTCAGGGAGGGACCACAGTAGATGTGCCATTTAGAGTTGAACGAAATTCGAGTTTGTCCAAACCCGATCCAACTTCAGCAGCCGCCAGTAATCAAATGCTGTATGCTCGGGTTCATGCTTGAAGTCCAGTGCCATCCACTCCCTGGCCATATTTCTGTTACAGCTGGGCCCATCAATGGAATTCTATGAGACTACCTAGACGGACAGAGTAGCTGGTCAGGGAGTGGGTTGGGCTGCTGCCACATTCTCTCTTCGGTTATATCTCCCAATCCCAGCGGTCTCTGCAGCGAAAGCCAGTGGGATCAGTATCTTTTGACTGGTCAAGTGTTATTTTTCATGACCGATTCCCTTTAACCCCTTAACGACACAGAGCGTAAATGTATGTCCTGGCGTTGTTAAGGGTGTTCAGAGGGGGGCCTATTTGCAGCCCGGGACCGCGGCAATTAGATAGGCAATTAGGTCTGAACGCTGTGCCCGGTAATTAGCCATTTAGATGCAGCTGTCAAAGTTGACAGCTGCATCTAAATGGCTGTTTTCCCGATACCTGGTGGTCTAGGGGTGGGGATCGCCTCCATCTGAGTCGGCCAGGTGTCTGCGTTGTAATGGCGCTGATCCCGGCTCGGCAATCTATTGCTCTCAGCTGCAGCAACCGAGAGCGATACAACACAGATCTCATGGATCTATGCAGTGTAGATATACTGCATACATCTCAATGAGAGATCAGAGTAGTAATACTAGACGTCCCCCAGGGGGAATATCCCTAACCCCAGGGGGAATAACCCTAACCCCAGGGGGGAATATCCCTAACCCCAGGGGGACTTCTAGTAAGTGTGTAAAAAAAAAAAATGTTTATTAATAAAAAATCCACTCCCCTAATAAAATATTAAATCACCCCCCTTTTCCTATTTTATAAATAAAACAAACATATTTGGTATCGCCGGGTGCATAATCACCCAAACTATTAAATTATCACATTCCTGATCTCGCGCATAATGCTAAATTGTGCATTTTTGATCGCATCAAATCCAGAAAAATTGTAATAGAAAGCGATCAAAAACTCCCATATGCGCAAACAAGGTACCGATAGAAAGTACAGATCATGACGCAAAAAATGACACCTCACACAGCCCCATAGACCAAAGGATAAAAGCTCTATAAGCCTGGGAATGGAGCGATTTTATAGAACATTTATTTTTCAAAATAAGGTTTTAATTTTTTAAAAGCCATCAAATAAAATAAAAGTTACATATCATTGTAATTGTAACTGCGTAAACGGGCGAACGGCGTAAACACAAACACCCCCCAAATATAAAAAATTGCGTTGTTTTTTTTTTTTCAATTTCATCACACATTACATTTTTCAGTTTCAGTTTCACAGTGTACTTTATGCAAAAATGAAGTCTGCCATTGCAAAGTACAATTAGTGGCGCAAAAAATAAGGGCTCATGTGGGTCTCTAGGTGAAAAAATACAAGCGCTATGGCCTTTTAAGCACAAGGAAAAAACGAAAGCACAAAAATGGAAATTGGCTCTGTCCTTAAGGGGTTAACATGAATGGGAGAGGCTGGTTTAGTCAGTGAACATTTGCCTGAGAGCTATTGAAGGTGTATGGGCCCTTTAATCCAAAATATAATTAGATTTTTGCACTCCGCTATATTGGGTCATGGTTGGTGTCCTCATCAGGGAACACAAACTACAGTTTGAAGGGCCCATCCTAACTGGACAACCTATCTAATAAAGCAAGCTGTGATCACCATCATTGCTGGTTACACAGCCCAGTTAGCCAAAGCTGCTGGTGTGGCCCCAGATACTGTATTACATGGCGTCCATTCTCATAGATAGACAACAATATTTGTACAAGGAAGTAACCTAAACGGCTCCTATGAGGACCTTGGAAAGATGGAGTCAGCTAGCTGGTCCCATGGCCTTTACCTGTGCAGGACTCCATCCTCACTTTCAGCAGGTAATTATAGAGGAGCCCAACTTGCGCATGCTCTAATCCGATGCTGCGCCATTTGATTATTACTGGCTGAAAAAGTTGGATGACGCCCTAGAGAGTGTATCGGTGTATTCATGTTTTCCAGGACTCCCTAGTAGAGTTTATTGAACATCGGGAAGGCATCCGCAATCAAATGCGGCAGGTTCGTGAGTGTTCGAGTTTGATCGAACCTAACATTTCCTGAACTTCTTCAGCCACCGGTATTCAAAGGCCAAGCAATAGCCCATGAGTTGCGCTCATCTCTACAGGTAATAGGGTGAAGAATTGTCCCAAAGGTCATGGAAAAGGCATGGAGGACGGAACAACTCCCAAATCCTTCTACACTGGGTGGCAGCTCTCTTCTTGTTATAACTAGAGATGAGCGAACTGTGTTCGAGTCGATCCGAACCCCAACGATCGGCATTTGATTAGCTGGGGCTGCTGAACTTGGATAAAGCTCTAAGGTTGTCTGTAAAACATGGATACAGCCAATGATTATATCCATGTTTTCCACATAGCCTTAGGGCTTTATCCAACTTCAGCAGCCACCGCTAATCAAATGCCAAACGATCGGGTTCGGATGGACTCGAGCATGCTCCAGGTTCGCCCATCTCTAGTTATAACGTATGGCTGACACCTTTGCTGGTTGGGGAGATTGCGCGGCTGTGTTGTGCAGGTAACAGCCGCCTTGTGCTACAATGTGGTAACCATACTGTCACATACTGGGGGAGATTTATCAAACATGGTGTAAAGTGAAACTGGCCCAGTTGCCCCTAGCAACCAATCAGATTCCACCTTTCATTTCTCACAGACTCTTTAGAAAATGAAAGGTGGAATCTGATTGGTTGCTAGGGGCAACTGAGCCAGTTTCCCCATGTTTGATAAATCTCCCCCACTGTGTGTATACAAGACATAAGCTCTATATGATTCCCCAATATTTATACTGGTTATATATAGAAACTCCTTTCGGCTCTTCTCCCCTCGTCTCTTTGTAGTTAATGTGCTCGGCAGGAGGACTAGCGATGGCCTGCGTGACCGTCATTAGATCTCCCGATGATATCCTGTGTACTGCCTGACAGCCTCTCATTATAACCCTCTCTGTATTCTGAGCCGGGCCAGCCACGGAAGATTGTATACCTGCCGCATTGTCGCCAGCGATGGAAATGAGGTCACCTGCACAGTGCACAGGGAATGGAGGCGAGGAGGCCGGACAGATCAATGAGGCCGATGCCGGAGGCGCTGACAATATGATTAAAGGTTCATATCGCGGCTTTGTTAGGTATGCAGAGCAGCGGGGCTATTGTAGAGGACAATTACTCCTGAATCGTGTTAGTATAGACAGAAACGTGACTGCCAGAGACATTACACGTCGCAAGGCATGATGGGTAATGGCTGCAAGTGACAAGCAAGCAATGTGACTGGTACATAACATCACAAGAGTATAACAAGCAATCACAGGACCACACAGCTCATAGAGGAAGGAAGCCGTCTCTGTACAACGCCATGGACTATGATGGCGATGAAGGAGGAAATACAATAAATATAAACAAATACAAATAACCGACACTTTAGTAGGGGGAGTGACAACTGATTTAAAGGACTAGCTTTAAAGTAGTTATATATGGTGATAATAACCTGGCAATAGAGACGTACTATAACTTTTACTAAAGTGATTGCTGAGTCGTTGATCGTTGATTTAGAGCTGACCCTAAAATCATCGTTAATCGTTTACTAATCATTCACTGTAATTCCACATCGTTCCTTCATCTGCGGGGATCAGATGGAGTAAATGATTGGAACTAACGACCATCGTTCTGTGTAATATGAATGATTTCAGGTTAACTATAAACAATCTTGTTTGCGATCGTTAGTCGATAATCGTTAAAAATTGCTTTTCCTAATGGTGCGTTTACACAGACAGATTTATCTGACAGATCTTTAAAGCCAAAGCCAGGAACAGACTATAAACAGAGAACAGGTAATAAAGGAAAGACTGAGATTTCACCTCTTTTTAAATCCATTCCTGGCTTTGGCTTTAAAAATCTGTCAGATTAATCTCTCTGTGTAAATGCACCATAATAGACCCTTACTGTCTGCGCCATCCTACACCAGGTGCCCTTGTATTCCAACAATCCGCACTGTCCTGCAGCCTCTTGCTTCGTTTCAGGCTGGCCAGACTCCATCAGGACCAGAGCTTTTCCCTTTAGACCACAGGTGTCAAACCTGCAGACCTCCAGCTGTAGCAAAACTAAAATTTCCACCATGCCTGGAGAGCCAAAGCTCAGGGGAGGGAAGCACCTATAAACAAAAATGGTGGATTCATCCAACGTTAAAGGTGTTATCCGATTTAACTACGTTCTTACAAAAACAGCACTCTTGTCTTCAGGTTGAGTGTGGTATAGAAAATTAGCTCTGTTCACTTCAATGGAACTGAGTTGTAATACCACCCACAAACTGAGGACAAGAGTGGCACTGTGTTTGAAAGAAAGCAGTTATGTATTATTATTCCTCGACAACCCCTTAAGGTATACGGCCAGTTTAGGAGTACATTTTTAATAACTGTTTGGACGAATGACCATTATATATATTGCCCCCCCCTCCCCCAAGACTGGAGGTGGCGGGTTCAGCTGACTGTAGTATAAGCTGTATGGGCACCTTAAAGGCACCCATATAGACTTTAGTCGGCCAAACCCGCCGCTCACAGCGAATTTGGTTATCAATCCAAGGTGTATGGGACTGTCTAGAATAGATGATGATGGTGGTGATAGGGGTCAGCCTTGATGGAAAATCACGGCCTGTCCCTTTGTTCAGAGAGATATAAGCTGCAGCAAGTGTTCTTTCGCTTTGGGGTACCCCTCCCCATAGAGAACACTTGGCCATGCTAAATCTTCCTTTGTATTGGGAGGACAGGCAGAGGGCGGCAGACAGAACTGACAGCCGAGATAACTGGCAGTTTGTTCCGCGGTCATTTATTGAAGGTATGGTCCAGGGTCCAGATAAGGTCTAAGGTCCAGATATATATGGTTGTCTTAAGATCACATTTGTTTTAGAAGGTGGAGTTAGAATGATAAAAAGTGGAGCTAAGGAGGCGATTAGAGATGAGCGAACCGGGTTCGCGTTCGAGTCGATCCGAACCCGAACGTTCGGTATTTGATTAGCTGGGGCTGCTGAAGTTGGGTAAAGCTCTAAGGTGGTCTGGAAAACATGGATACAGCCAATGACTATATCCATGATTTCCACATAGCCTTAGGGCTTTATCCTAGTTCAGCAGCCACCGCTAATCAAATGCCGAAAGTTCGGGTTTGGATCGACTCGAGCATGCTCGTGGTTCGCTCATCTCTAGAGGTGATTCAGCTAGACAATGTGATGATATCACCTATTTGTTGTTGTTGACAAGCTGAAGAATGGACCCTCCAATGCCCTGAGGGCCAAGCCTCATCCACTCATTTCACTACTGTGCTGGTTTTCCCTTGTGGGACAATAGGTACAACCCTTATGGTCAACATTTCATTGATCTCATAGATGACTCCCTTTACTTTCCCACCTAAGCTTCCTTTTCCCCCATGCAAATAACCCCATCAGAATATTTTTGGGGCTGATGGGCAACAGTACTCCTCCATATTGACAGACAGTGAGGATGATCAGTCAGTTGTCAGCTGGATGTAGGATTTTTTTAGGGATTACCTGGTGGGAATGTATATAGGGCTGTGTTCTTGGTGCAAATAGGTAGTGTGCGTGTTTCCCGCTTGTGCTGTCTAAGGAGCCTGCAATTGGTTTGCACTTAGATGATGACTGGAACCAATCTTCATTGTGGTAGACTGGTAAGGGCTGGAATGAGCAGCGAGTCCTGTGGAGAAGCTACAGTCTGGGTCATTGGCATCATCCAACACCATGAAGAATTCCTTCAGGGATCCTGCAGAATGTCATGAAAACCCCATAGAGCTGACCAGTTGGGTGGGACACCTTTGGGTTAAGACTGAGGAGTCTTAGCTGGGCCATAGGTTGGTATTGGCAGCTTGTTGAGTATGGATGTGGGTGTGCGGGGGCATGAGTATACCTGGTGGCTTGACCTGGGCAAATGTGAGTCATGTAAATTAATGTAATGGAGGGCAATAGATTGGAAGGTAGACGTGTTCAGTAGTTATCCTTATTCTTTTGGGTTAATTGTAACCTGTGTTCCCATTATATTTAGGTTTTTGCGGGATGGGGTTTCAGCGAAGCCATAGTAATCCCTTGAGTGTTATTTGCCTATTAGCTTTTGTTCTAGAAGCTTCTGTTACATTCAAGTATAGCGCCACCTAGTGTAGAGTAACCGTCAAGCTTTGAACCCTCTGTGGAAATTGAAACCGCCAAGCTTGATGTAGCAGTTGATTAAAAAAAAAAGGTAAGAGTGAAGAATTTGCTGGTTCTCTCTCCGCCTGTTTGTGTTTTCACTTAAAGGGAAAAAATGACCTAAAATACAGACCCTTTAAGGGTAGGAGACGATGTATACGCGGTCCTAGATTGTGCCCTAAAGATGGCAATTGTGGGTGATTTTATTTGGATGCTGACGTATGCTGGGAATGTAGTGTCTTGCCTTTGGGGTTGGATTTGGTCCTGTCTCTGCTGTGGATGACCATCGGAGATGGAGTGCTTCACGTAGGATCTGCAAGGATCCGACGTAACAGTCTCTTCCTAACATGTACCCGTCTGGAGAATAATGATGTGACAAGGATCTTAAGGACAAAAATCTGGACCTACCCAGCCCCCCCATCCGCCCCCAGGGAAGGAGAACGGGCTGTCATTGCCATTGTTGACACAATATTTGAAATTAACCCATTGTTCCCTGAGACAAACGAACGACGGTGACCTTTAGAAGGAGAAGAAGAAAGAGGAGAGAACTACAGAGGAACCGAGAGAACAGAAGGAGGGGAAAGTGAAGTGGAAGCAGAGGGAGAATATTGGGAGGAGGAGAAGACAGGACCAGTGGGGGGACACAGAAAAAGAGAATTACAGGGAAGAGGAGGGAAATCACAGGAGGAAAGGAGAGGGGGTGAGAGAATCAGAGGAGGAGGAGGAGAGAGGAGGGAGGGAGGCAGACAGGCTACTGCAGAAAGAATTGGTGCAGGATCAGAAGAGAAGCTCTGAGGGGGGGAGACGGTGAGCGGGGGCGAGGAGAGACCCCCCATCCTGCCACATCCATCCGAGGACCCCCCTAAAAAAATCAGCACAGCTCCCTCCCCCCAGAGACATGTCCAGCGAGAAAACAGGTGAGGGGGGATACAGATGACATCATGGATGAAAGAGAATGGGGTGGTGGGATGTGGGGGAATATATGCCGGGATGATCAGTCCATGCACCTGACGTCTGTCTGTAGCCTTCATCCTTCCATGTCCCCCGGTCGTGTCCTGTGTGATGTTCATCATCATCATCCTCCTCACCAAATAACCCCCAGTCACAGCTGGGGACCCGGAGAGAGGACCCGAGAGGGGCTGTGATGGAATGGATGTTGGAGATGTGATGTACAGGGGCCATCTGTGCTAGGCCATTTACATTGATCCCAAATATATATCTATTGTGTATGTGTTTATATGGTAAATACCCATAGGTGGTCTATCTAATATATTCACAAACACCCATCTACTACAGGATGTATGAACACATGTATATATTAGATGTATCTACTATATGTGACAGTATTTGTGTACGTACTATATACAATATACTGTATTTATATCTGCTGTATGTGTATATAGCTACACGATGCTTGTGCGACTATATTGGCCGCCTATATACTGTGTGTATTGTGTGTGTGTCTATATTTGGATGTGTGCGGTTAGCCCTGTCACTTCTTGTGTGTTCTGACCTGTTGTTGCCCCAGGGGGTTGTTATCTACAGAGCTGTGACTGACAGCATCCTCTCTCTTTTCTTTTTCGCCCCCTCCTGCTCTGCCTCCTCGTTCTCTCTAGGCCCTCCGGACTCTGGACCCCATAGTTCCCCTCCACCTTATAACCAACCGGTGGGGGAGGGTCCCTGTAATGGAGTTATTCCAGGTTATAATGATCCTCCACCCCAGCCAACTAGTGCTACGCTTCCCCGTCAGAATGCTACAGAATATCTTCCGGAGACCCCATTTACAGGAGCACCACCGGCCCCCCAAGGGTATGTGGTGCAGACTCACACGCCCACAGGGACCCTGCCGGTTGGAGGGTATGTGCCACAAGCAACAGGGTATCCCATGCACCTGCAGCCCTGCACAGCCTACGTCCCAGTATATCCTATGGGAACGGTGAGTACAGACCCGTCACATATACACCTAGTTGTTTGTTATGGTGGGTAATAAAAAAACTGCATTAAAGAACGTCCCCTAAATAAAAAGCCACCAATTTCTGGGAGAGGAGCTGGGTGACAACCAGTATGGCTGCCATCAGGGAACCACAAAGGTTGTCACTCAAGTCTTCCAAACCCTTTAGTGGAAAATTGTCAATGTAGTGAGTTGACAGGATTTCAAGATTTACCTTTTGGGACTCTAATAAAGCTGGATCAAAGCCCCAATGAGATATAGAGTAATGTCTATATTTATGGTGTGTTTCTAGCAGAGGAGCTGGGTGGCAACCAGTATGGCTGCCATCAGGGAACCACAAGGGTTGCCACTCAGCTCTTCCAAACCCTTGAGTAGAAAATCGTCAATGTAGTGAGTTGACTAGATTTACCTTTTGGCACTCTAAAAAAGCTGGATCAAAGCCCCTATGGGAGATAGAGTAATGTCTATATTTATGCTGTGTTTCTATACTTCTTTTTACTTTCATTAACCTTTTGTCATCTTTTCAACAGCAATACCCAGCTGGGACAGTTCCGCCCCAGCCTGGGATTCCACCACCTCAGATCCCACCTGGACTGGCCCTCTTAGAGCCGCGACGTCCTCCTCACGATTATATGCCGATCGCTGTGCTCACCACAATCTGCTGCTTCTGGCCCACTGGAGTTATTGCCATCATAAAGGCTGTGCAGGTGGGTGTGACCTGGTGGGAAGTTAGAGGGTTAAAACCTGCACGTCCCCATCACGAGTGAAAGAATAGCCATACTCTTCGTATGAGACACTAGGACGACTCTCGACAGATCTTTTGAGTTTATTCTTTCTTGTTCTGTTCTGTAATGTGTATGGTGGCCTCCAGACTACTAGATTGCAGATGTTTGGGGAGAAAAGGATTGGGCATGTCAGATTTCAGCTGTCTGTTTCTTTTATATCTGGTATAAGCCACCACCAGAGGTGTCTGACAGCATCTTGATAACATTGAGAACGTATGGAGAACCAAATCCTTAGTATTCCACATCAGACTGGGGGTGGTTGGCTCCACCAAAGCAACAATTCTGGTGGTTGACCCTTTAGAACATGTACATATTATTACATCAATAATAGGTTATTTGTAAACCATCCCATAAAACATAGACCCTAGTGCAAGTGATTGGCTTCATAGCCACCAACGAATAAGGTTGTCTTGACCTTTGGCCTTATTATTGTGTCAGATCCTGGACCAAAAGAAGGAGCCTGAGTTGGTTGGTGGGTCGGTCTGACCCTGACACAATGTCCTTCTATATCCGACTCATGGGTAGTAATATCCGAATACACTTCCTTCCAATAATGCCTTATCCTGCTCACTGGAATAACCTATAAATTTATGGTGATGTTTTTCGGCTTGATTGAGCAACGTAACCTCTGAGACAAACTTATAAAGGGCTGTCATAACCCATCATGTGCACAGTCTCCATGCTTACAGTCCCAGGTTCCAATAGCAGAATACAACCGGCCAGTGCTTGGAGTAAACTATGAATCTGTATGCTCAGAATTGGCGAGTCTCCCACCATATTTGGTCAAGTTCTTCTACTGTTGGCATTTTCATGGTGGATTGGGTGGTTGAATATCAGTGTCGTAGGTCTAGGACTCAAAGATGGGACACCACACCGTGCTTATAGTTTAGTTTATAATGCTCATATGGTCTTTTGGTTGTAACTAGAGATGAGCGCAACTTGAATATGCTTGAGGATGATCGTTTGGCATTTGAATACCAGTGGCTGAAGAAGTTTGGTGGAGTCCTAGGGAGTCCTGGAAAACATGTAAACAGCCATAGGCCATACGCTGTACTGTATCTATGTTTTCCAGGATTCCCTAGGGCTGCATCCAACTTCTTTAGCCACCGGTAATCAAATGCAGAATGATTGGACTCAAGCATGCTCCAGTTGTGCTCATCTCTAGTTGTAATTGATGTCTCTAGAAAATATAGCCATTGGGGTCTTAGAAAAAGCATAAAATCTGTATTTCTAGGATCAGTGCATCTTTTGGTCAGGTCTATCTACTTTTGATTAAAACGTTCCAATTTTTCTATTGTTTTGGTCATGAGCTTAGTGCTTGGGCAATCAGTGCTGGGATCCAGGGCCCAAAAGTGAGAAATCTAAGAATATGTATACCTAGTCATTATGGGTCTCGTCAGAGAACACTATACGTTTATACACGTAGTCTTTGTGGAACTTACGATATTTGATCTAGTTCATCTACTGTTTTCTATGATGTTCTAGAACATGGGTCTCCAAACTGCGGCCCTCCAGCTCTTGCAAAACCATAATTCCCATGAAGCCTGGAAAGCTAAAGCTTTGGATTTGGCTGTCCA
The DNA here is from genome assembly GCF_027789765.1 of Dendropsophus ebraccatus. Taxonomy (NCBI): domain Eukaryota; kingdom Metazoa; phylum Chordata; class Amphibia; order Anura; family Hylidae; genus Dendropsophus; species Dendropsophus ebraccatus. The sequence goes on from NC_091463.1 coordinate 92,008,125, forward strand.
GGCATAATGGGAAATGTAGTTTTGCAACAGCTGGAGGGACGCAGTTTGGAGACCCATGTTCTAGAATGCTAAACAGATAGGGAGACATTGTTTACTGTATTTACCATGTGCCACGTGTTCCCCTGTTTGCTAATCTTGGCATGGCTTTCCACCTGGTTGCAGATACCTAAGGTCTTAGATAGAGATCCGATCATTCTACACTTGAATACTCGTGGCTGAAGAAGTTGGACGCAGCCCTAGAAAGTTCTGGAAAACCTGGTTACAGCCATGGGCCATAGGCAGTATCAGTTCTTTTCTGGACTCCCACGTCTCCAACTCCAACGTCTTCAGCCACTAGTATTCAAATGCCGAACGACTGGACTCGAACATGCACCAGTTGTTCTCATCTCTAGTCTAAGAGTTTTTTTTTTTTTTTTTAAAAAAACTTAAATCCATAAAGATATTGCCACGTCTGTTTTTATTTTTCTGGCCAAAAAGTCACTGTCTGTTGTCATTGACATCTTGAGGTTTTATTAGAAGATATCGATCATTTTGCATGTTATAAAGAGAAATTATGACCTGATACGGAGTTTACGGCGAGACCCATTCTGTTCAAGTTGCAGTTCTTTTACAGCAACAATCTCCATCTCTTCATTCTGTACATGTTTACTCCATTTTATTTTTCCGCTTGTCCCCAATGTTCCTCCCAGCAGGTGGCATTTCAGAACGTGCTAGCGATTGCAAAGAACAATTGGAATTCTTCCAAAAACATGTAAAACTGTATTTCCCTGGGTTCGGTTTATTTTCCGTACTATGCAGATAGCGAGTCCATCTGTCTATGGGGATATTAAGCTTATTTGGTCAAAAATGTTGACTTTGGTCGGTTCCCATCTAATTGCTTGTGGTCCTTCTATAGCAGGAGGTGTTTTTGATGTTTTTCGAGTGTTCTTCTTGTGTTCATGTGCCTCTGTAGATGGAGATTCGGTTTCCTAATAGTTCCATAGCAGCCGTTTTGTCATTTACGTGCAGACTTCATAAGTCTCCTTGGTGTCTCTGTGTGGGTGGAGGCTCCGATCTGTAGCAGAACAAACTGTTTCCTCCATCGCTACATCACTCCATGGTTTATCGCTTCAATTATTATTTTTTATTAAAAATGAAGTAGGCGAATTACAGATGTGAGCATCACCTCCTTCTACATGCGAACGCTCATGTGTGGTCCAATAGATAATGGCATCAGTAAAGCACATTACAGAACAGACGAGCACAGACAAGAGAACAGGGACCCTGAGGGTGTTGGGGTTTTTGTAGACCAGAATAATCTAATGGAGCGGAGAAGAAATTATATAGAAAAGGAGAAGGAAAAAAAGCACAAAGCGGAGATTGCATATCAAAGCAGTGGAGTAGGGCAAGCCATGAGAGGTCGGGGTGGTGGTGGGAGGTCACCTATTATTCTCTTGCTACTTGTATCTTGGCCAACCACAACCTACTCCTAGGTATGCAGAACTGTATGCAGTATGATGTTGAGTTACAGTAGCATTTCTTTTTGGACTACATATCATATATAGGATTCAAAATGGTGATCAAGGTTTAAGATATCAAAGATTTTGTGCCTTAAAGTGGATCTGTCATTTCAAAGGATATTTAAAATACCTGCCTGGTTTTGTTAGATTAACCCCTTGCTGAGATGACAAGGTAATTTTACTGCCCTCTCTACTGGTCTTAAGCCCCTTTGGGTACTATTACACAGAACGATAATCCTCCGAATCGGCCCTATCTGGCCGATTATCGTTCCGTGTAATAAAGACAACGATCAGCCGTGTAATAGCGGTACGTGGCCGACGCTGACGATATGCAAAGAGGAATACATACCTATCCAGGTTGCAGGGCTCCTCTTCCTCTGAAGGTTCGGGTGCCAGTGAGGGGGGCGGCGGCCTGAGGTTTGCCTTAGGCGGCACAGACCCCAGAATCGGCCCTGCTTAGAGTCCCCTCCATGGTGCACTGCTATTTATCATTCTCTCCATTTCAGGGGGCAGGACCAGAGCTGGGCTGTTTGCCAGTAGTGCACATACAGGACCGCCTTTCCCTTCTCTAGCCAATCACAGCACAGCATATACTTTGCTATGACAGTGCTGGTAAAAGTTCAATGAATAGCCTGGCACTAAGCGTGGGTAGTGATGTACACAATAAAGCTCTAGGTAGAAAGAGGGTTACTGATGCACTGGCTTTGCAGGGTGCTATGTGAGCAGAAATATATATATATATATATATATATATATATATATATAAAAGCAGCAGCAAAGAAGGGGTTATAAGGCTAAAGCAGATTACTCAGCAGTACCAGTACAACAGTAGGTACACTACTATTTACGCAACACACAGTTGCCCTCAAACCTATGGGTGGTAATTGATGAAAGAGAAGCCTTGATTTACCTTTCAGTCTAAGTTCGGAACTTTTTCAGTAGGCAAACAGGATCATCTTGCAGGTACACAGCCCAGGGTCAGCTCAGCTCTGGCATTCTTTTTCGTGAATACAACAAATGCTAAGCCCCACCCACTTCCTGTGTTCTGTCCTAATTTAGCTGTTACTAGAGACAAATTGAATCTATCAACAAACAGCAGATTGTAGGGAAGTGAGACCTTTGAGTTGTTTTGGGGGGTAAGGAGTCGTTTTTGGTAAATCAATGATTTCCAATTATTAGGAACCACATAGGTGACCGCATGGAAGAAAGATGTTTTGAATGACAGTGACCCAGTGTCTGCTATAGAACCCTTGGAGAATCCGGGCCCCTGTTAAATTGTTGCATTATGATGAGGATTTAGCAGTATAAACCAGAAATAAGAGGGACTATTTGTTTTCAGCTATGGAACCTCTAAAGCTACAGTGCTTGTTAGTCCGTGTTTTCTTACTAGAGATGACCACCACTCGAGCATACTTGAGTCTGGTCGTTCGGCCTTTGAATACTGGTAGCTGAAGAAATTGGATGCAGCCCTAAGGAGTTCAGGAAAACATGGATACGGCCTAGGCTTGAGTTGCGATCATCTCTTTTTCTTACATAATTCCAGATTTGGAAGGTACCATAATAGTACAATCCAGGAACAAACCAGACAGGAATACGATTTTGCATGCGTTTACTTGAAACAGCTAAATGAACAAAACAATATGTGGTCTTTCCAAGATGGGAGGTCCAGTCTTAAACCAGTTACAAAGTTTGTTCAGAACATTGTTTACAGCAGGGCAAACATGCATGATTTCTCCCTTTCTGCTAGCTTTCCTAAAGACCTACTGGCCGTGGACATAACTCCAAAAGCATCTTGCTTTAAAGGGGTATTCCAGTTGTGGAAAATAATGTCTAAGTGCCAAAAAAGAAGCCATATTCATCTGCCCTGATCCCCCCCCCCCACCACCATTTCTATATGCTTCTCATTGCTGCTTCCTGGTTCCTGTGTTGTGTCAAGCCTTCAGAAACTAACCCTTCTAGCCAGCCAAGGTGGGTCACCACTGTAGTCACCGATTGGCTGAAAGGGCAGTTCTTGCAGGGTCAACGCATCACTCAAAGAAATGGAAGCAGAAAGCTTTTTTTTTTTTAAATATAGCACCCTTGCTCAGTTTTTAAATGTACTACTTTAATCCTGTACCCGGAGCATGTCTCCAGCAACTCTGATGCAGGTAGTGCCATGGTGCTTGGGTGACCATTCATGCGTGACTGGCTATGCTTAGCAGCAGCAGCCTACTCTATTCCTCTGCCCGAACTGTTATGACCTTGGGTGCACAAACCGAGCAGCCTTCCAATCAAGTGATCACCCTCCATAGACCTTGGTAGCTACATGAATAAGTCATGACCTCCTGTGTCTTGGTGACAACATTACACAGTCCAATATATAACAACCCCATATAAATGTATATATCTGCCCTGAGTAGAGAAAGGCACAGTGCAGTTAAGAGAGACCTAAAGACATAGCAGCATCCACAATTCCCTTACAGAAGTACAATACCATCTTTATGGTGGTACATTCATGAGGCTCACTTATCCCTATACCACTTGTTCTTCCATGGTAGTAGAATTGGTACACAGTTTGATCTCATCTCCCTTTATTCCTACAGGTGAGGACAGCTTTGGCTCGAGGAGACATCATGTCTGCGGAGATAGCTTCACGAGAGGCCCGGAACTTCTCCTTCATTAGCCTGGCAGTGGGGATTGCTGCCATGGTCCTGTGCACCATCCTCACAGTGGTTATTATCATCGCAGCTCAGCACCATGACAATGACTGGGGTAACTGAATTATCCCTCTGGGACTTGGGGGCATCTGATGTACAGGCCAAGCCACCAAGATCTCACCCAGCACTTTCTTAACTCGCCTATCTCCAGACCTTTTTTTCTAGATTCTCTCTTTTTTTAATTGCTTTTTCATCTTCTTCAACGTCTTCCTTTCATTTTCCCTTCTTGTGTTCTTCCTTCCTTCTCCTCCCACTAATATTTTCTTCTCTCTCTTTGCCCTTTTGAATTACCCTGTGTTTTACATTTTTCTAGTTTCCATCCTTTCTTCGGTTGACCATGTTTGACCTCTCCATATTGTCTCTCTCTTCTCCCGTGTTTCCCATTCACCACAGTGCTCTCTGTCTCCTACCTTCCCCCTGTCTGCTCCTATCCTATTCCCCTCCCTTGTTTTGAATAATACAGGTGCCATCTTGGGGTGTTATGGGGTAAAATAGGAGTTTCATGGGGGTATTTTTCAGCTATGTGTTGAGGGTGCAGAAGAACAGTGGGCTGAGAAGTTAAGACTCCAGGAGATAGCTCGAGAGACATAATAAACACAGGAGTGGACTGTCACATGGCGAGTAGTCCTTCTCAGAGAGACAGCCAAGCAAATTTTACAAGGAGTGAATGGAGACTTTTGGAACGAATGTGTGACATGAGGTGTTGGGATAAGCTGGCTGTAGACATGGTCACAGTGGGCCGAAATGTCTTTCGGCCAACAGTTCAGATCAAAACCCTTTTCCCTGAGGGGATCTAAGAGCCCTATAGACATCACAAGCTGGTGGATCACCCAATGTGGGCAACCAGAACCTATTGTCTATGGTGGATCACCCAATGTAGGCAACCAGAACCTATTGTCTATGGTGGATCACCCAATGTAGGCAACCAGAACCTATTGTCTATGGTGGATCACCCAATGTAGGCAACCAGAACCTATTGTCTATGGTGGATCACCCAATGTAGGCAACCAGAACCTATTGTCTATGGTGGATCACCCAATGTAGGCAACCAGAACCTATTGTCTATGGTGGATCACCCAATGTAGGCAACCAGAACCTATTGTCTATGGTGGATCACCCAATGTAGGCAACCAGAACCTATTGTCTATAGAAGTCTGATCACCATAAACCAGGATAAGATATGATAAGCCATATGGAAGCTGAGGAGAATAAGTAGACATTCAATTGGAGGTGCAGATGAAGTAATAACAATCCAATGCAGGTTAATAAGTAATATACATACACCTAATCTTTATTTCATATAATACTTCTGTGCTGCTATTGTCAATATTCAATGGGTTTGGGGTTCTTTTTGGCGAGGTAGGGTGCGGAGGGTTGCACCTAGCCCAAGAGCCTAAGGGGGCCTATAAAATCTTTCCCATAAGATGAGGCCAGTACTATAAATAAAACATTATAGTTGAGGGGACTGTGACTAATTTTACACTGGGGCCCATGGGCTTCAAGTTAGTTGGAATCCATACTGCTGCTTTGGTTCTCCAAGGTGCCAGACCCTACATTTAGAACACTGCTGCGAAAGCATCAACGCTTGGTGACACTGATCCCTGACACTCCTGCACTTTATATAAACTGTCTTCATCGTGTTATAGAGGAGAATGAGCTGAGCCGATTGATATATAACATTATGGAAAAAGATTTGGTAGAACTTTTTTTCATGTATTTTATTTATGTAAACTTCTGTTTATTATGGGCTTAGGAGTCCAGTGGGCGGATCTACTTTCTATACTCATAAGCCTCGACTGAGCAGAGGTTAAAATATATAAATAATTAGTGCTATATGTATATTGATCTGTTTAGCTCCTCCTACTATATCACGTTCTTCCTGCAGATTGGGCCACATTTTCAACATGGCGGGTTCCCTTTAATCCACTTAACTGTTGGTAGTCCCTGCCAATCCACAACTGTGATTATTTTTGCCTGGCGCCAAATAGGTAGTAATTCCAAATTTTTGGATTAAAGGACCTTTACTGTATGGCAAATTATATTTGCTGTATTATGGGGTAAACCATCCAGCTATCGTTGTGTGGGTCCATAGTCCAGGCTTGCTTACTCTTCTGGTCCCCCTCCAGTAGCGGAAGAGTCTCGCTTTACCGTAGACGGAGCCGTCCTTGCCTGTTACCTGGGGGAATCTTGCCTCGACAATCTGATTAATTGACTCTTGCGCTAACCCTAATGTGGAGATATTTTTGGACTTTTCATCAGAGCTTGATACATTTAGGTCAGAGGAAATGTAAGAACCAGGCTCCGCAAATGGGATTTCTGTATGCTAGATCACTGCACAGTGACCTAATACAGAACCAGGGCAGACAATTTACAACCCATACAATCCATATGCTTAGATTGTTGGTGGTGCTGTCCTAACATATAATATAGAAGACTCTGTTCACACTACCCCAATGGTTTCTGTTCTTAAAGAAGCACTACTGGATTTTTTTTAAATTATTCATTATACAGCTAGTCAGAATATCTAATTCAGCTAGTATTACCTCAGTTCTATTCAAAAACCCTGGAATCCTATCATTCATTTGGATCACATGATCTCATTGTGACCCCCCTGGAAATTACATGTGTTTCTGTGCTCTTAATGGCGTCACCATCTCAGCCAGCAAACCCTCCTGTACGATCAAGCTGTACGGACTGTTCCATAGAAGTTCTCCACATGGGGGAGACAGAAACTCCCATTAGAGTTACTGATGATGACTATAGTAATATGTAGACACAAGGATTATTACACTGTTCCCTAAGCAGGTAGAGATGGTACTGCTTCTAGCTGACCATACCGATGCACCATGGGATTGCTAAAAGATTTTAAGGAAGAGAATGCAGTTTGAAATCTGAAAGTCAAGATGGTGGCTGAGCAGAGATCACATGACCCAGCTGCAATAATAAAATGTATGAATGCAGTAGAGCTGGGATGAAACAGAGGACACTGCAGGAATAGTGATGGTGAGTGTGCAATATATGGGATGGGAAAAATAATCTGTGAGTGCTTCTTAAAGGGAGTCGAGACCGATGTGGTGAATCCAGTTTTCAACAGATCCCATTGGCTTATAAGTCCTTAAAGGTTTGGACTACACTGTTCTTACGGTCAAAGCCACAGATATCCCAACAGAGTGCAATACAATTACGTATCACAAACAGAGCCTTAGTATTAAAAGAGTTGATTGTATAGCTCATTTTATCAACAAAGACCCAGGATTCCCTGCAACCGAGTGTCACGTTAGGAGGTGTGGCTAATGGGGCATGTGCCATGGGATATTGGTGCCAGCAGGGGGCACCAACAAGCAACTCAGCCTAGGCCATGTTGTATATATACAGGCTTAGGCCCATGAGCTGAATGTGTGCAGAAAAGCCTAGCTGTGAGTTATGGTCACATGACAGTGAGCTGACCTATGGTGCCAGAGGCCCACTTGTAGATAGGGGAGCGTGAAGGCGAGAACGTGGCGGCCTGAGTGTTTAATAAAGAGATAGCTGCTATATTTCAGGACAGTATTATAGGGAGGGACGGTTTATTTCTGTGATTTGGGAGAAAAAAAAAGAAATATTTATGGTTCTGATTAATATTCTTATTTATTTCTTGGTTGGAGGGATGCATTGTGGGTATTTATTCATTAGCATTTGGAATGGTTAATTAGCTGCATTATCTATAATAAAACCAAAATGTATTTCAATGGCCTCTCTCACATTTCTCAGATAAACCTAAAGGGACTGGGTCTGTGACAACAAAGGGGGACTCCAGTGGTTTTTGTTTTTTTCTTTCTACTTCCTAGAAAATTGCCAATCACTAGGGTGGCGGTATCCTGATTTAGCCAATCACTGGAGTGGCAGTGTCCTGGCTCAGCCAATCACTGAGGTGGCAGTGTCCTGGCTCAGCCCATGACTGGGGGAGGCAGTGTCTTATCCCAGCCAATCACTGGAGGAGGCAGTTGCGCATCTCAGCCAATCACTGAGGGAGGCAGGGTCCCAGCTCGGCCAATCACTGGGGGTGGCAGTGTCTCAGCCCATATCTGGAGGTAGGGAGTGTCCTGTCTCAGCCAATAGCCAGGGGAGGCAGTGTCTCTGCTTAGCCAATCACTGGGGGTGGTAGTGTCTCTGTACGACCAATCAATGGAGGTGGCAGTGTCCTGACTCAGCTAGTCACTGGGGATGGCAGTGTCCCGGTTAGGCAAATCACTGGGAATGGTAGTGTTCCAACTCGGCCAATCCCTTAGGGTGGCGGTGTTGGGCCCAGCCAATCACTGGGGGTGGCAGTGTCCTGACTCCGCCAGTCACTGGGGGTGGCAGTGCCCCGGCTCAGCTAGCTAAGCCAGCAGACCATGCAATGAGCAAAGAAAAGAGAAGATTTGTTAGCTGACAAAGTGAACATTCAAGGCAATACTTCTCCAGATAATCCGGATAATATGCGCCCCCTCCCTACGCTCATTTCACTTGCTGCTTCCGTGCGCTTATTACTCATATCTAATGGATCTGGTATTATGACAAGAACTTGCTCAGTTCTCCTTGGCATTTGGCAGAGTAGAGCTTCCTCCCGCCTATGATATAAGTAATGAATTATACACCGTAGAGGGTAATGGGGGTAAGGACATCCCATATAATTCAATGGAAATTCCCAGTTTTGATAGGAAAAGTTTAAAGGAGTTCTTCAGGGAAAAAAAGCACACCTACTTTCTTGCAAAAACAGCACCAACTCAGGTTGTGTGTGGTATTACAACCAACTCAGCTCCATTCACTTCAGTGAAAATGAGCTGCAAACTACACCCAACCTGATGACTTGAGTGGTGCTGTTTATACAGTTTTTCTAAGCCTGGATAACCCATTTAATAAAATGAATTAGGGGGATACCTATAAGGTATGTCCTCTGAGGGTCCAACTGATGAAACATTTTCTAGTATAAAGAAACCCACAGTGAGTGGCAAGGCATACACTGTATGCATCACCGCTCACTGTAGTAAGAGTACATTCACATGGCTGGGTGAATATGAAGTGAGCAGAGATGCATACAGTGTAGCATATAGGAACAGGGTGATAAACAGGAGTCCCTGCTCCTGTATGTGCATTCACATGGCTGGGTGCTCTCGTATTGGGCGGTTAATGTGAAGTGGGCTGTGATGCATACAGTGTAGTGTATAGGAACAGGTTAATAAACAGGAGTCTCCCTGCTCCTGTATGTACATTCACATGACTAGGTGCTCTTGTATTGGGTGGGTAAATGTGAGGTGAGCTGTGATGCATACAATGTAGTGTATAGGAACAGGGAGCCCGTGATGAACAGGAGTCTCCTTGCTCCTGTGTGTACATCCTATAGTGTTGGCATATTGGCAATAATTGTTGAATACTTGTTTCCACTAAGATTTTTCACACCCAGTGCAACCACCTTGGTGGCCCCACCATGTTACACCACTGCTTGCAGCCATCTGAGAAACCTATGGCCATTGTAGCCTCACAGGAGCCTTCCGGGACCTTCCACACAGTGATATCACAGCAGAGAGAGTGGAGAGTAGATACATCCAGCCTGGGTTTGTTATGCCTAATGGGAACTGCAACAGCAGGTTCCCCACCACAGCTCTATATCACTATATAGTGAGTGACAACTTCCATTTCAGCTTTTCTGGCGGCCATTTTGTTTGTTATTTGACCGTCATGGAGACCTGTACATCTATGTTACAGATTTTTTTTTTTTTTTTATGTGGAGGAGCTTTGTATTATTGGTGAGTGATAATATGAAATCTTATTCTAGTATATTCTGCTGCTCGGTTTATGGGAAAATGTAGTTTTCTGTACACCAGACCTAATCTCCCACAATGCACCAGGCAGCACCTGCACAAGAGAGTCACAGGCACAGGACAGCAGAAGACCTGCCGAATGACAGTGAACTGGAAATCAGCAGCATTTTGAAGGCAGCTCTGGATGTGACTGGAGTATTAGCTATCCTGGAACTCAGGATCAGTACAAACTATAACAATCTGCTTTCACGTTCTAAGTGTCACAAGGACAATATCTGCAAAAGCAAAGAATACGGAACGATCTGTCATGGGGCCTGTCCACGGTGGTGGTAGAGACGGAAGCCTTTACAAGATGCCCGTGCAGTTCTACCTCCTACAGAACAGCAGTAGGGTGATGACATCAGTCAGCACAGATAAGACTGGAGAAGGGGCAGGTAAGTGGATACCGGGAATATTAAAGGGGTACTCTGGCACCTTACACGTGACCGATCATTCATGCGACCATTCAAGTGCATTGTATTTGGCCGTATATGCCATGTTTAGACGTGCGTGGCCAATAACGACTATTTATAAGAGATTCAATCAGTGGCGTAGCCACCATAGAGGCAGGGTAGGCAGCTGCTATGGGGCCTGTGCAGCAGGGGGGCCCAGGGGAGAAGGTAAGAGCCGGTCCTGTGTCCTTCTGCTTAACCCCTTATGTACTGCAGTGTGTAAATGACCCAGTGTTCACTTACATGCTGCAACACAAAAAAAGGTTAACAAGCAGAAGACAAAGAGATCTCCGCCTCACTGCACCGATACACCCCCCCCCCCCCCCCCCCCCCCCCCCGGCTGCCTGCTTTAAGTAGGAAAATGTGCGGAGCTGGGTGCAGAGGTCAGGGGTTATCAGTGCATAAGCAGTAAAGCAGAAGTAAAACACTGCAGTACATAAGGGGTTAAGCAGAGGGTAGTCTGCTCCTGCACATCACAGAGCATATACTGTGTGTATATATATATATATATATATATATATATATATATATATATATATATATGCACAGTGCTTTGTGTTTTGGGCTTAGGGGAGGGGGGGGGCTTACAATTTTTTTCTATGGGGCCCTGTGAATCATAGCTACGCCCCTGGATTCAATCAGCCAATGATTGCTCGGGTGATCATCGAGGAATCGTTTTACATTGTGGGGCCTAACCCACATGAAAGCAGCAATATGATTTACTAGCCCACTACTACTACTATTAGTCCCCACAGACTTCATGGACTAATTTACTACTATTCAGAGGTTGTTCTTTATTAACCCTCTAGACACCAGGGATATTTTTATTCCAACCAAGAACATTATTTATTCACATAAACGACACCAGGGACAATACTGTTAAATCTGCAAACCACCGATAAGATAGTATTCCCAGCCCACTACAATGTATGGCTACTATCCCGCTCCCCAGAGAAGTATTATTAACCCTCCACACCCCAGGGACTCTCTGTATAGTAGACTGCTTGCTTTGGGAGGTGAGTATATTAGCTGGTGCATTGGGGACCGGTAGTGAATTATACATGACTAGGTTTATCGCCATAGATGGACTCTCTTAGTGAATGTAACCTGGAGATATTTGCAAAAAAAACAGCTCTAACAAAATGTCCGCTCTAACAAGGACATAAGCCCCAGCTGTGCCGTGTTCTTTTACATCTCAGAACTAAAGCGAATTAGGAAAACATTTGACAGCGCCTCATGTTGAGCAGAGCGATGGTGCCCGCCGCTCCACTCCCACACACACAGATTGTAGCACAATGAAATCAGTACAGAGCCCGGCAGAGCCAGGGGAAGGCGCTCGCTCATTCATACAGACGTATTGATTAACACTCAATCTGCTGAAGAGCCAGGGCACAGGGAGCGGGCACAATGTCATGGCAGCAGTGCCACTACTCATGGACTCCGTGTGCTTGACAAATCCTTCATTATCCTAAGGCCTCAGCCGTGATTTATGACCATTTGCCTAACGGTGAGACATTTACTAACACCACTCCGAGACCAGCGCTCAGCCGGCCAATCAGATCACAGCTTGTTACATGAAAGCAGAGAGATGATTGGTTCCTAAGGACGACTGGAATGGGTGGAGCTGTCTATAATGAAAACAATCACTGCTGACAGAGAGCTGAAAAGTAATATTCTTGTGTATAGGGAGCAGTATTATAGTAGTTATATGCCTCTTGGCTATATTAAAAAAACCAACGCCAGGATGTTGGTATATAATTTGATCAAACCATATTGCCCCATGTACCACGTGCCGGTCTCCTGGTTCACATGGGTGACAACCCCAATGTCACAGGACCAAACCAAAAGTGCCCCCCCAAACCCAGCTGGCACCACTAGCGGAGAAAGCTGCCGCCAAACAACACAAGTGTGAATATGGTCTTGTACTCACCATTACTGCTGCAGATAGAATGGGAAAGATAGGAGGTACTGACATGTGAGCACAGGTGTATCCTGCTAATTTGGGTCATGTGGGTCTTACAAAGAGGAGTGCCAACTGCTTAGAAAAGGGACCGACACAGTGGTGAGTTAGTGTAGGGACCCATGTGAACCAGGAGACCGGCACGTGGTACATGGGGCAATATGGTTTGATCAAATTATATACCAACATCCTGGCATTGGTTTTTAAATGTAGCTAAGCGGCATTAGTGTCAGCCATAGGTGTGAGGTGCAGCAGCTCTTCTCTCTCCATGTCGTATTTTATTTTTCTCCCTTTTCTGAGCAGTTGGCACTCCCCCTTGTAAGACCCACATGACCCAAATTAGCAGGAGACACCTGTGCTCACATGTCAGTGCCTCCTATCTTTCCCATTCTATCTGCAGCAGTAATGGTGAATACAAGACCATATTCACACTTATGTTGTTTGGCGGCAGCTTTCTCCGCCGGTGGTGCCTGCTGGGCTTGGGGGGGCACTTTGGGTTTGGTCCTGTGACATTGGGGTTGCAGGGCCATTCCATGGCCTCCCTTTCCTGCATGTGCACGCTTTGCGGGGTTGGCGGTCGCTGGCCGACACGGTGTGGAGTTAGCGTAGGGACCCACGTGAACCAGGAGACCGGCATGTGGTATATGGGGCAATATGGTTTAATCAAATTATATACCAAGATCCTGGCGTTGGTTTTTAAATGTAGCCGAGCGGCATTAGTCAGCCATAGGTGTGAGGTGCAGCAGCTCCTTTCTCTCCATGTCGTATTATAGTAGTTATATTCCTGTATATAGGAGCAGTATTATAGTAGGTATGACTGTGCAATGGAGAAAGAGGAATCCGCACTCACCGGTAAGCAGAAAGAGTAGGTTTATTGATCCAAACACCAGAGGCAGTGGCTGGGAGGGGGAAGGTCTTACGCAGGTGAGCTCCTTACAGCAACAATTGAGTCCCTTGGATAGGACTTGGAGGCAGTCCGAAGGAATCTCAGTTCCTGAAATGTTAATTACGTTATCCGGTGTGGTTAGCGTCTCCACGACACGTTTTTCCTCTTCCTGTCTCCTTTTCCTCGTTGCCCTCCACTTTTTGCCCCCCCGTCTGGTTTTCCTCCTAAAGGGGCAGCTCGGGGCTGGTTTGAGGAGGATGCGGGGTTCATCTCCGTGTTACTGGTGTAGTCGTCCGATCCACTGGACTCAGACTCCGTAGTATATACATCGCTCATATATTTACGTCTGGGGGGACCTCTTCTGTGCTTTTGACTCCAGTCGAACACATGTTGGGTCTCATAGTCAAGTTTATCTCTCATGAACTTGTCTTTTTTTCTTTCTTTTGTTTCATTTTGGAGTGTGATCAACTTGGTTTCAAGTCTTGCAAAGAAGTTGTTAGCTTGCTCCTCAGAGACTCTGTTACGTAGCTCATGCTTGGCTTTGCACAGATCTGTAGTGATCAGTTCATACTCCTTGCAGTGTCGCTGGAGCGTGATGGACATAAGGTGCATTGCATGTTTCTGATGGGCTGTCTGCCAGGCGTGGATGAATTCTGGGTCATCTTGATATAAGGATGGTGCCTTGTATGTCCGCAAACCTCTTGGGACTCTATTGTTTTCCTCGTAGGCTCTTAGGGAGTTAATGGTCCAGAATAATCTGGTCTCCTGATCTGCTAGGTGTGAGATGCGGTATTCAAGTGCTCTTGTGCTGATGACCTGCACAGACTCCTTTGCGTTACATGACGCAAAAAACGCGTCCGCTCCCTCCCTCCCTGCTTGTAGAGCCTGCACCGGTGGGGTAGACTCTGCCGATTGGATCTCCATGCTGGTCTGGTAGTGTGCTGAGTAGAGAAACAGGTATGCAAATGCAAGAAAGAGAGACAGCCAATCTGCACCACTATCCAATGTTCCAGTGTCGATGGGTCCACGGACGTCAATGTGCAGGATACACCGCGGAATGTTTAGGCTTGAATGCCGGGGGTGCAAGACAGTAGGGAAGAGGTACGTAATGTATAAGGTAGATGAAGACAGCACTCACCCGGTATGAGACAGCTCACTTTATTCCATAAACAGCGGGTAGCAGGGAGGGAGAGGTAAGGACGCGCACTGGGACGGCCGTTTCGGGGACACGCCCCCTTTGTCGACCAGGTGATGGCGTCATGTGGTAGGAGGTGTGCTATATACACAGGTAACGTGCACGTGACCAATCAAAAAAACATATATGTGTTAACAGGTAAATCATATCTTACACAAAAACACTGAGATCGTTCCGCTCGTTGAGACCGAGCGGACCCGTAGCGTTAAGTCGGGAGATCCAGATAGACTCTTTTCTCAAGGAGGACATGAGTGCATGATCAGGGATTTTATTACATGTAAATCCCCGTTTGTAGTCTATGCGTTAGTCTGCACATGTGGGGCATTCTATGTGGGCAAAACTAAAAGACCTTTATGGGTAAGATATAAGGAGCATGTTTATTCTGTAAGGACGGGGAAAGGCGTCCCGCGCCTTATAGAACATATACGAACTGTCCATAAAGGCGATACAAAGGACTTGAAGTTCCTCGGACTGGAAAGAGTTAATGTGATACCAGATGGAGCAGATAAGCACCAGATACTCTTGAGAAAAGAGTCTATCTGGATCTCCCGACTTAACGCTACGGGTCCGCTCGGTCTCAATGAGCGGAACGATCTCAGTGTTTTTGTGTAAGATATGATTTACCTGTTAACACATATATGTTTTTTTGATTGGTCACGTGCACGTTACCTGTGTATATAGCACACCTCCTACCACATGACGCCATCACCTGGTCGACAAAGGGGGCGTGTCCCCGAAACGGCCGTCCCAGTGCGCGTCCTTACCTCTCCCTCCCTGCTACCCGCTGTTTATGGAATAAAGTGAGCTGTCTCATACCGGGTGAGTGCTGTCTTCATCTACCTTATACATTATAGTAGTTATATTCCTGTATATAGGAGCAGTATCATAGTAGTTATATTCCTGTATATAGGAGCAGTATTATAGTAGTTATATTCCTGTATATAGGAGCAGTATTATAGTAGTTATGGCTCAGGGAAGAAACAGAGTGCTGCACCTCACACCTATGGCTGATACTAGTGCCCCTAGGCTAAATAAATAACACATCAGAATTTTGTGTATGAATTGATCAAGCCATACTGCCCCATGTACCTCGTGCCGGTATCTGATACACATGAGTCCCTACACTAAGTCCACACCGTGCCAGTAAGTGGCCACCCACCCCGCAGGTGCGCACAGCCAGGGAATGGGGGCCATGGGACGGCCCTGCGACCCCCATGCCACAGGACCAGACCCAAAAACACCACACCAGTAATTATAGTAGTTATAGTAGTTATATTCTTGTATATAGGAGCAGTATTATAGTAGTTATATTCTTGTATATAGGAGCAGTATTATAGTAGTTATATTCCTGTGTATAGGGAGCAGTATTATAGTAGTTATATTCCTGTATATAGGAGCAGCATTATAGTAGTTATATTCCTGTATATAGCAGCAGTATTATAGTAGTTATATTCCTGTATATAGCAGCAGTATTATAGTAGTTATATTCCTGTATATAGGAGCAGTATTATAGTAGTTATATTCTTGTATATAGGAGGCAGTATTATAGTAGTTATATTCTTGTATATAGCAGGCAGTATTATAGTAGTTATATTCTTGTATATAGGAGCAGCATTATAGTAGTTATATTCCTGTATATAGGATCAGTATTATAGTAGTTATATTCTTGTATATAGGATCAGTATTATAGTAGTGATATTCTTGTATATGGTGGGCAGCATTATAGTAGTTATATTCTTGTATATAAGAGCAGTATTATAGTAGTTATATTCTTGTATATAGTAGCAGTATTATAGCAGTTATATTCCTGTATATAGGGAGCAGTATTGTATTCGTTCTCATCCATAGGGTGCAGTATTAAAGTGGTTATATTGCTGTATAGTGACATTATTGTTGCATTAGTAAATATTCATGAGGCAGGGCTCAGAGTAATTATTTCCATTCTCCCAGTCAGCTGTGCGTGTAATAAAAAGTGTAATAAAGCAGAAGCCTGGGAAAGCTTTTATATGAAATCCCTGCTCCACATTCAGACATGATGGGAAAGACATGACATGACGATTTTAGAAATGATTTTACAGATTTCTAGACATATAGATATGAGCACATTCAATGCAAATAAATAATTATATGTATACAGAATGGTGATGACTGGAAAGACCAAAGGGCATGCGCTGACGTCCTCAGATCTGCCTGCCATACATGCCACCCCTGATACAGAAACTCTGCCCACCTACACATTCACAAAGATGCTAATGGGGACTCACACCTAACGTAACACAAGCTGCCATGTATGTAACACAGCTCCCCCTCATGGTGGCTGCAAGTAACAAGAATTTTGATGACCACCAGAAATAAATAGTATAGTTCTCCTGGATGGCAAGTCCCGTTATTTGGTTAGGTCTTGGGACAAAAACAAGATTCTTTAGTGTTCTTATGGGCCAGTCCATTTCTGGGCATTAGGAGAGATCTTATGATTCAGTATAGACAAGCATGTTGTTAGTTAGTACCACTGTCCCACCTGACCCCATATGACAGCACAGCCATAAACGGCAGAGAGAGATGGCAGCTCATGGTCCTCTCCGCTGAACGCTATGGGAGTCAGGGAAACAACCAAACCAAGATCTACAGAGACTAGGGATGGTCCGAACCTGCCGAGGTTCGGGTTCGTATGAACCCGAACGCTCGGTATCAGATTCCCGCTGTCTGCCCGCTCCGTGGAGCGGGCGGATCCAGCGGGAGTAACGCCCTGAAAACTGGGATACAGCCTATGGCTATGGCTGTATCCCAGTTTTCCAGGCGGTCCTCCCGCTGGATCCGCCCACTCCACGGAGGGGGCAGACAGCGGGAATCATTACCGAGGGTTCGGGTTCGTACGAACCCGAACCGAACTCGGTTCGGACCATCCCTAACTGAGACCTCAAAAAAGTAGAGCCAGACATATGTCGGCACAGTGCTCTCTGCTGCCACCTCTGTCCATGGCAGGGACTGTCCAGTTTTTTATGGGGATTTGCTGCTGCTCTGGACAGTTCCTGACATGGACAGAGGTGGCAGCCGAGAGCACTGTGTCAGACTGGAGAGACTACACCACTTCCTGCATGACATACAGCAGCTGGTAAGTACTGGAAGACTGGAGATTTTTAAATAGAAGTAAATTTCAAATCTCTATAACTTTCTGAAACCTGTTGATTTGAAAGAGAAAAAAAATGCTGGATAACCTCTTTAAAGGTGTTGGAGCTTGTTGCTCTTCATGATCATCCCCTGGCGTCAAATCATGGGCACAGACCTTCGACAATGGGCATATATCATAGTAAAGCTAAATGTGAATGTGGGGGGTGGGCATGATTTGTACATTACACAGTAATCTAAACACATCTTTACCATTGAGCTATAAAGATGATAAAACCTGACATTGTCATGAATGAAGGCGATGAAGAGGCTTCCGAGTTCTAGATCATCCGTGACACTTGCCAGCGCTCATCTCCTCCTGTGCTCACTCTACTTAATGAGAGAACCTCCACCTCTACACAACGTGTTTCTATGTCACCACATGCATGGCAGGATCGACCTACGCTTCATCAGAAGTAGCTCTTATCTGACAGTGTTTTACAGCATGGAAAGGACTATAACGTATTTTTTTTAAAACAGCATTGCTCTGGTCCGTAGAAAGTGTCGGGCATAGTAGCATTCAACTAAAGAAGTTCTCATCTTTGGAGAGTAAGGGGCCTATTCCACAAAGCGATAATCGGCCAAATCATTATCTCTCCGTGGAATAGAGACAACGATCAGCCAATGATCGTGTCATTGTCTGATCGTTTATTTAGGTTCAAACCTAAAATCATTGGGCACCGACCGTGCATCGCTGCGTGGTATAGCAGTGCGCAGCGGGCGAGCGACGATTTCACAAGCGTCATGCTTTACCTAAACATGTTGCAGGTCTTCTCCTGCGCTTTTTCTTCCTCCCGGGTCTAAGCTGACAGACCGCTCAGCCAATCACTGGCCAGGACCGCCGCGGCCAGTGATTGGCTGAGCGGTCTGTCAGCTCAGACAGGCCGCACCGAAGCTGTTGCTGCGCGAGGGACCGGGAAGAAGAAAAAAAGCAGAAGACCTGCAACATGTTTAGGTAATGTATGTCCCTGCAGCCCTTGGTAAACGATTATCGGGCCGTGGAATAGGCCCAGTAAAAGAGTGCTGATCTAGCAGATCGGCACTCGTTTACATTATTGATCGGGCCCCCATCAGCCCGTGGTATAGGACCCTAAGGGCCCTTGCACACTACGGAAATCACGCAGATAACTTTCCATGAATTACGCTGCTCGTCCCTACGTGCCCCAACTTTACCCTCCGCCCGTCCCATGGACTTCATTCTATGGTCAGGCAGATTCCGCTGCCTGCCCCAAAACATGACGTCAATGCTTTGGGTGGACGGCAGAATCCGCCTGACCATAGAATAAAGCTTATGGGACCGGTGTGGAACTTCTCGCACGGTCATGTCAAACTCTGGCCCCTAGTGCCATTATTTTTGGCCCGCCAGGCAATTCAGAGTTTGAATTACATCTGGCCCGCCATGGCTACTATATAAGAGACTATGAGGGGGGGCTGGCTACTATATAAGAGACTATGGGGGAGGACTGGCTACTATATAAGAGACTATGAGGGAGGGCTGGCTACTATATAAGAGACTATGGGGGAGGGCTGGCTACTTTATAAGAGACTATGGGGGAGGGCTGGCTACTTTATAAGAGACTATGGGGGAGGGCTGGCATGCCACACAAAAAATTGCACTAGGATGCTGGCTCCTATATAAGAATTCTAGGATGACTACTATATGAGACTATTGGGGAGGGATGGCTACTATATGAGACTCAGAAACTGGAGAGAAAGGAACGGCTGCACATCCCATCTATGGCTGATACTAATGACGCTTGGCCTATATTAAAAATCAACACCAGAGTGTCTGTACATGATTTGATCAAGCCATAATAGCCCCGTGTACCAACGTGCAGGTCCTCCGGTTCACACGGGTCCCTACGTTAACTCCACACCGTGTCGGTCAGTGACCGCCACCCCCGCAAAGCGTGCACGTTCAGGGAAGGGGGGCTATGGAATGGCCCTGCAACCCCCATGTCACAGGACCAGACCCAAAAAGCCACACCAGAACCCGGCCAGCACCACCGGCGGGGGAGGCTGCCCCCAAACGACACATGTATGGATATGGTATTACACTTACCACTGCTGCACATGGTACTGACATGTGAGCACAGGCATATCCTGCTGATTTTGGTCATGTGGGTCTTATAAAGGAGTGCGAGCTGTTCAGAGAGGGAGAACTGTAAAACACGGAAACTGGAGAGAAAGAAACGGCTGCACATGCCATCTATGGCTGATACTAATGCCGCTTCAGGATGGGATGGGATGTGCAGCCGTTCCTTTCTCTCCGTGCCGTGTCTTACAGTTCTCCCTCTCTGAACAGCTCGCACTACTTTATAAGACCCACATGACCAAAATTAGCAGGATATGCCTGTGCTCACATGTCAGTACCTTATGTCCTCCCCACTCTGTGAGTGCAGCAGTGGTAAGTGTAATACCATATCCATACATGTGTCGTTTGGGGGCAGCCTCCCCCGCCGGTGGTGCTGGCCGGGTTCTGGTGTGGCTTTTTGGGTCTGGTCATGTGACATGGGGGTTGCAGGGCCATTCCATAGCCCCCCTTCCCTGAATGTGCACGCTTTGCGGGGGTGGCGGTCACTGACCGACACGGTGTGGAGTTAGCGTAGGGACCCGTGTGAACCAGAGGACCTGCGTGTTGGTACACAGGGCTATTATGGCTTGATCAAATCATATAGACACTCTGGTGTTGATTTTTAATATAGGCCAAGCGGCATTAGTATCAGCCATAGATGGGATGTGCAGCCGTTCCTTTCTCTCCAGTTTCCGTATTATATGAGACTATTGGGGAGGGCTGACTAGTATATAAGAGACTATGGAGGAGGGCTGGCTACTATCCAAGAGACTATTGGGAGGGCTGGCTACTATATAACACACTATTGGGAGGGCTGGCTACTATATAACACACTATTGGGAGGGCTGGCTACTATATAAGAGACTATGGGGGAGGGCTGTCTACTATATAACACACTATTGGGAGGGCTAGCTACTATATAAGAGACTATTGGGGAGGGCTGGCTACTATTTGGGCATTACTTTGAGGGCTGGCTAATATGTGAGACTATGGGGGAGGGCTGGCTACTATGTAAGAGACTATGGAGGGAGGGCTGGCTACTATTTGGGCACTACTTGGAGGGCTGGCTAATATGTGAGACTATAAGGGAGAGCTGGCTACTATGTAAGAGACTATGGGGGAGGGCTGGCTACTATATAAGTGACTATGGGGGAGGGCTGGCTACTATATAAGAGACTATGGGGGAGGGCTGGCTACTATAAAAGAGACTATGGGGGAGGGCTGGCTACTATAAAAGAGACTATTGGGGAAGGCTGGCTACTATATGGGACACTTGGGGGGCTGGCTACTAATTGGGCACTATTGGGAAGGCTGGCTGAAATGTAGACCAGAGGCAGGATGTATTATCACCAGAGAAGCACCAATGGGGTGTGTCTGCCATGTTGAAATATTTGTGAGCATTCATAGAAGAAAATCAAACCCTGTCATCCTGCACTGTATAGTGTTCATGGAGCAGCCTGGTGACTGGTGTTAACCCTTCACAGAAGACCCACACACCTGCTCCCTGCCATGGCACAACCCCCGCTAACCCCAGCTATTGGCTTCGCACACTATACCCGCAGTCAGAGGGGAGCATCTGCTTGTCACAACACTACGCCCCACTCTATAGGGCCGGATGAAAAGTTTCCATGGCAACGCTATATTCTGCAGTGAGGCAGAAACTTGTATTTTAAGGAACGTGCCGACATTATAGACCCAAATCACATAAAGAACTGTGTATGAATGTGGGTTCTTATGTACAGGTGAATATGACTGACCGTACAGGAGGAACAGTGAATTCTGCTAAGTCATTGTCTGTAGGTGCAAAAATGGGGGCCCTGACCTCCTGAATACAATGATAATAGTAATCTATTAAACATGAAGGGACCATTTACCACGAAAGCAATGTAGTAGGGGCAGCAGGTTACACTGACGATAAAAAGCTCCCAACAACATCTTGTGGTACTAGAACATTAGCAGCAGTATTATAGTAGTTATATTCCTGTATATAGGGAGCAGTATTATAGTAGTTATATTCCTGTATATAGGGAGCAGTATTATAGTAGTTATATTCCTGTATATAGGAGCAGTATTATAGGGAGCAGTATTATAGTAGTTATATTCTTGTACATAGGAGCAGTATTATAGTAGTTATATTCTTGTATATAGGAGGCAGTATTATAGTAGTTATATTCTTGTATATAGGAGGCAGTATTATAGTAGTTATATTCCTGTATATAGGAGCAGTATTATAGTAGTTATATTCTTGTACATAGGAGCAGTATTATAGTAGTTATATTCTTGTATATAGGAGCAGTATTATAGCAGTTATATTCCTTTATATAGAATCGGTATTATAGCAGTTATATTCCTTTATATAGAATCGGTATTATAGCAGTTATATTCTTGTATATAGGAGCAGTATTATAGTAGGTATATTCTTGTATATAGGAGCAGTATTATAGTAGGTATATTCTTGTACATAGAAGGCAGTATTATAGTAGGTATATTCTTGTATATAGGAGCAGTATTATAGTAGGTATATTCTTGTATATAGGAGCAGTATTATAGTAGGTATATTCCTGTATAGAGGGGCAGTATTATAGTAGTTATAATCTTGTATATAGGAGCAGAATTATAGTGGTTATATTCTTGTATATAGGAGCTGTACAAGCTGTGTTCACCGTGTCACTTCACTTCCCCCACTCTTTTCACTCAGCACACATAATAAGCGACTCCCACCATAGGTTACAGATCTTTATTCAGTACACAGCAGCGGCCGTTCTCACCTCCTCCCCACCTCTGTACACAGGGGCTGCAGGGTGGAGGATCATTCTTCTGCTGTACCTCATGAAGCTTACATCTCAGCTTCTTGGCTTGGGGGAAGAGGGTATCAATGTGGGGCTAGTGTATTGGATGGGGAAGTGGAGGCAATTGGGGATTCTTCTGCCATGTCAGATGTTAACGGGGTGAAATCGGCAGGTGGGGGCGACTTCACTGCGCTGTCCTTCTTGCACCCTACAATAAATGAGAAATGGAAATAAACATGAAAGAATAAAAAAAAATAAAAGCATTTACAAAAGTATTTTTCATGTAATAACCAACAGAAACCTCTACACCAACAACCATGTATCCCCACATTAGACTAATTATACCTATACAATAACCACTGTGTACCTATACAGTACACCCCTGCATCAGAGCAATGAAGAAAATGGTTGCAGAAGTATATACACTCTTTCATACCCGGTGTCTGAACCATTGTCATAGAACAGCTAAAAGCTCTTCCGTACAAGGTCGCTTTCCTTTGACGCAGGGAACAATTAAAAAATAAATAAAGAGAAATTCACACAGAAGCATAAAAGGTATTATACAATACAATAGGCTTTTTTACCAAACCTTCAGATTAACTACCTCCCCTCCCCTCAATTCTGGGACGCAGTGTATGGTTCATCCAAGAGGTGAGTGTCAGGTGGCATGTTCCGTACCTATGTGGACCAACTGACCTAGCAGTACAACAGCAGGACACCATGTGGTGGTCCTTGTGTTGAGCTAAAGCCCCACAAGGGCGCCCCTGATGACCCAGCATCATTGCAAACACTGTACATAGACCAAGGAAAGACATCAATGGACCTTGTACACATGGCAGAAGGTCGTCTAGAGCTATAAGCACTGTCTGCGTTGAAATCATTGTCATCTCCTGAGCATGTCTTAACCTTAAGTGTGTGTTTTGGTGGCATAACCATGGAGAAGTAATGGGTAATGGGCAAATGTTAGGTACCCATATTCCAGAAGAGACCTGTAATGATGCTATAGAGAACATTCATAGAGATTGCTTCTCTTCCTGCATTATCCTATGTTCTATAAGGCAAGGCAGGGCACTAACAGGAGCTCTGCCCCATCAGCCCGGCACAGATGAAAGGCTCTCCGCTTTTACAGAATACAACATGTTTTCCTGCCTTAGCCAAGGAATGGCAGAGCCATCTGGGGAGTGCAATGTACGAGACTGGCATCGGGTGGTGTAGGCTGAGTCACACCGTCCATTCATCACTCGCCTCCTGATGCTTTCTCCATGTGCTCATTTTCTATCAAGTTTGTGATTTTAAATATATATAAATCTTATAGATTATAAGCCCTCGTGGGCAGAGTCCTCTTTCCCCGTGTACCAGTATTTTTGATCTTGTAATGTTCTTGTTTGTTACCCCTATCTATTGCATAGTAACATAGTTAATACGGTTGAAAGAAGACAAGAGTCCATCAGGTTCAGCCTACGGAAACCCTACCGTGTTGATCCAGAGGAAGGCAAAAACCTCTATGAAGCAGATGCCAGTTGCCCCATCACAAGGAGAG
The DNA here is from genome assembly GCF_027789765.1 of Dendropsophus ebraccatus. Classification (NCBI taxonomy): domain Eukaryota; kingdom Metazoa; phylum Chordata; class Amphibia; order Anura; family Hylidae; genus Dendropsophus; species Dendropsophus ebraccatus. The sequence goes on from NC_091463.1 coordinate 92,032,200, forward strand.
AATTCCTTCCCGACTCCAATGGCAATCAGAATAATTCCTGGATTATTAAGTGGGACTTAAGGGGCTATGTATCAGGGTGGTTTGGTGATCTCCCCACTGGGAAGCACCCCCTTGGCAATAGGCTTCCCTCCCCTGGAGGGATATCTGGCTATTCCTGTTTTGAGACTTGTAAATCAGGCTCCACAAACCCCTCTTTTGCATATTTAAATTTATAGGGGGCTATGTATCAGTGGAGACTCTTCAGTGAGTACTCCATCTGATTTTTTTTGTCGCTGGTCTCCCTAAGCTCACGCGATTGGTGTGTTTTGTTGGTCTATTTTTCATTGCCCCTGTTAGCCAGAATCCTGCTCCACACTGAAGAGGGGCAACTACCCTGAAACAGCTGTCTGTGGATGGATGCTTGCCTTGGTAAACCCTTGTCATGTCGCAATACTCGCCACAGAGTTAGACTTTGCCGCAAAAGGGGCCACCCTGGTATTTCCCTATTTATGTTCCAATACTCACAACCAAGTGGGACTTAAGGGACTATGTATCAGGGTGGTTTGGTGATCTCCCCACTGGGAGTCACCCCCTTGGCAATAGGCTTTCCTCCCCTGGAGGGATATCTGGCTATTCCTGTGTTTTGAGACTCGTAACTGAGGCTCCACAGACCCCTCTTTTACACTGTTCAGGTTCTGCAATGTTCTCCAAAATTTGACTCCCTGAAGCTGCAGAGGTTGGATGCAGTCCTAGGGAGTTTTGGAAAATATGGATACAGCCATAGGACTGTGAGTGTTCAGGTTCGGAGAATGCTGCCGAACCCAAAACAGTTCAGCCTCTCCACTCAACACTGCCCGTGATCTCTCCCAATCCGCCCATGCACATGAACACTTGGCTTAGACAATTTATTCTAAATGACAAACGCAATGGGTAGCTGATCTCCAACATGTCTGATACTTCTGTGTCAAATGTCTACCTGTTGCCACGCTCAGAGCTCTGAAAAGGTCACACAGTCTGCATATCTGCAAACAGGACCCCGGGGTGATGATGGAGGGTGCGGGAATCACCAGCCAGCAGAAATGCTGTAGTGCTCTGGGTCCAGTGTCCTGACTGCTCAGACATCTTACATAGGAGTAGGATGCACCACACTAGATTAGGAATGTTGACAGTCCATGATCTGGTGTATAATTTAAACCAGTTTATGGTGTATGGGTGGGTTCAGACTACGGATAAATTGCGGCGGATTCTGTTGCTCGTACCTACTCACCTCTCCGCCCGTGCCATAGACACCATTCTATGCACGGGATGATTCCACATTCTGCCGAAAGAATTGACAAGTCAATTCTTTCAGCGGATGGCGGAATCAGCCCGTGCATAGAATGGTGTCTATGGCTTGCAGCGGATTCCGTAGTCTGAACCCACCCTATTAAAGTAGTATTTCCGGCTATGGGAGACTACACCCTCTCCCCTTAACCTCTACTTACTTTTTTTTTTTTAATGATGGCATAAAATCACTGAAAATTAGTGCAAAAAAAACAAAAAAAAACAACTAGTTTGCTACTAGTGGCTTTGAGGTTTTCTTACATTGCTGTACAACACTTCGCTCTTGTGGCCACTACCGCTCACTACACGGCCACCGTTCTGCAGACAGTGCATGACACAGCAAATGTACTGTGCGGGTGGTGACAGAGCTTGTCCATCACATCACAAGAATAGCTTCAAGGCATCCCTGTAGATTCCTCCGCTGCAGAAGAACACCTGGGCCCAGATACTGTGTATAAAAGCTATGATATTGGTGCTGTACATGGCGCTTCATCCAACATCCTGGATGCTCCCACTGTGGGGAAACTTAGATTTTATACTTATTGAAAGATCAATAAGTATTGAAGGAGAACACTAGGGGTCGGAGAGTGAAAATCCATCAAGGCCGATTTAAGGAGACTCAGGAAGCCGTCGTTCACCTTAGTCGGTGTTACTATAAGGGGTATGGGCACCATTAGGGCCATATTGGACAGACCGATATTGAGGAACAAGTGATCGCTAACCTGTCAGATCAGCAATCGCTTCCTCCTTTTCACTATTACATCACTGTGGTCCATTACAGTCCCATCTGTACGGCCAACGTAACTATGTATTCCAGACACATAACATGAGACCTGAAACTGGACAACCTGCTACACCATAGCCTCCGGGGTGTCCTTGATCTTAGGGATAGCTGCTTGTTTGTTCTGATGAGCAAGTAGGGTAAAGGCTCGCTTGACTAGTTACCTCACTTCCAATATGAAGAATACTATCTGCTTCATACTGCTGAAGATATTGCCTGACGAAAGCCCGTTCACGGCTGGTTCAATCTAAAGGGTCTATGGCTAATGCAATGGCCTCTAACTGTAACATGAAGAGACATGTTAAAAGCGGGAAACTCCATGCCCGAGCAGATAATATAATCTAGAAGAGCATTAAATATATTGAATTCACAAGGACATGATATTCCTGCTCCTGAATAAGCGGCTGCCATCCAATGCCGTCGCCCATCGCACCACGGGCCCCGCTCACCAACATGGCAGCATTACTATGAAGCAGATCATTCGCTGTATCCTGTAGCTCAGGGGTCGGCCACACATATATCACACAACTACAGGGACGTTACCTTGGCGCAGAGCACATGATGACTTCATGGCCCCATTGGCCGCCACTCTCGCCTCCTCTCCTCCCTCGCGACTGGCTATTTTGCGAGCCACATATCGGCAAGCTGAAGAAGAGGAAGATTAATGTTACAAGAAAAAGTTTTCTATATAAGGAAAGATAAAAAACTCACAGACATGAAAAGAAATCCATTCTCTATGATCTTGGTTTTCAGAGCAGAAGCAGATCAGGAGACCTGGAACCTCTGGTGGGTGTTCAGACCTCCGCCAATCTAGAGAGTCAGGAGAAGCGCTCGGCTAAGCACTTCACTCCCCAGCTCACTGTGATTGCGGTCTTGCAGCAGGAGATGGTATCCATAGACTTACTATAGAATCCATCTCCTGTAGCGTGCCTGGAAATAAAGCACTTAGCTGAGTGATCCTCCCGTCTATCGATTGGTGTTGGTGTTATGGGGGGGGGGGGGGGGTCTGAAAACCCATTAGAGGTTCCACATCTCCTGATTTCCTCTGATGGAATCTGCTCCTGGTCTAATAATCAGTGGGGGTCTGAACATTGAGGCAGGGACAGATCAAGATATGTGAAAAGTTTTCTTAAAGTAACAGTGCCCATTTAAGCCAGAAATGACACTATGCAGAGCATTGCCACTTTGGCCTTTGCCAACTGAGTTTCCCTTTAAGGGGTCGTCCAGAGAGCAGAAGTAGCATCACCTGTTCTGCTCCCCAGCATGTCTTGGATGTATACTTTCGGAGATGACAGGGGATGGGTACCAAGTTTCGATCATTGTGCTATGGTCCCTGCCCCTCTAGTCTCTGAAGGTATATAAGACATACCAAGAGAGGAAGAGGAGCAGACCAGGTAATACCTATTCTCCTCCCCAGAAAACACCTTTAATGCATTGATCATGCCTGCAGACTATCACTCCCTTCATCTTCTGTATTCTCTGCAGCCCTAATACTTCTCACAGCTGAAGCTTTGCTACACTTACATCCAGTCTAGACAATCAGCTGTGAGCTAACAGGCAGTACTCCAGACTGACACTGTATATACGCAGCGATACATTGTATCAGGACCGGATAGGGATTTGGGTTATTCGGATCACGCAGGATTATTTATACTAGATATAATAGTAGCAGACCCCCAGCTGTGAGAAGGATCAGGTGGGGAAGGTTCTGAAGCTTCTGAATATGCAGCAAATATTCACCCACAGCAAGCGGAGATATTATAAATGGCAAAAAAGTCAAAGTATATTAGAAAGTTACATAACTTCTCGATTTACAGGAAATAAGTTGCTTACAAAAAAGTAGAAACCCCCCTTTTAGCACATCAGCACCGTATGAATATATATATATATATATATATATATATATATATATATATATATATATATATACACACATACACACACTGCACCCCCACTGCAAGCACGCAATACTCACCATTGATGATCAGTCACACCATGGTATCTGGCGTCCTATGTGTCCGCCTCTATGCTGACTGTCTCTCTGCCTGTGTGTGAGTGTCACCCTGCTGACTGTCTCTCTGCCTGTGTTTGTTTGCAGTCACCACTCCCCTGTTATACAGCGCAGGAGGGAGGGGGCTGCCTGCAGAGCATGCTGGGATGTGCAGCCCCCTCCCTCCTCTTTATTGCATTTCACTTCCTGCTGAACTCCCAGCCCAACAGCAGCGCCATCCCCACCATTTACATAGTGTCAGTGCATGATGGGAGTTGTAGGGGCAGCAAAGGGTTATAGCTGGAAATAGCACTGCTGCTGGCGGGAAACTACAAGTCCCATTGTTGTGACCTTAGAGCAATATATCTATATAACAACTTATTATTATACGCTGCCTCTAAAGGCTATAGGGGGCAACACGCCTGATCCTGGGGGTATATACTTATTGTCAACTCTGCTGCAACACTACAACTCCTAGCATTGTTCATGTGACCAGTGTTACAAAAACACATGGCTGCTTTCTTCCACAAACAGTGCCACTCTTATCCTTAGTTTGTGTCAGGTATTGCAGTTAAGTTCCAAGGAAGCCAAGTTGTAGAACCACACGACCAGAGGACGGGAATGGCGCAGTTTTTTTTAATTTTGGACAATCCCTAAGGGGACTTAAAAAATGTAAACAAAAAAATCAAAGTTTTAAAAAATGCCCCAAAGCCCCTCCCCCAATAAAAGTAAAAATCACCCCCCCCTCCCATTTTATACATAAAACACATAAAATTAATAGTTAATTAACATATAATATACCGTAACATGTGGTATCGTCCGATCTATTAAATTAAAACAATATTATTGCCGCACAGTGAACGGCGTGAAGAAAAAGCAGTAAAAAACGATTGCTTTTTTAAAATTACATTATATATATAAAAAAATTAATAAAAAGCGATTAATATGTCTGATCTAGAAAAATATGTTACTAATAAAGACTAGAGATCATGGCGCAAAAAATGATGCCCGATACGACCCCGTAGATGAAAAAATAAAAGTGCTATAAGAGTCACTATTGGGCCATTTTATATATACCTATTTGTAAAAAAAAGTTTTACTGCTGATAAAAATAGTAAAACGTTAAAAAACCTTGTAAAAATGCATATCGCCGTGTTCAGACCGACCTATAGAATAACCGTTACGTGCGTAATTAAACACAGAACACCCCCAAAATTTGCGGAATCGCATTTTGTGACCCAAATTCACCCCATAAATATTATTTTGGGGGTTTCATCATTCATTTAATGGCAGATTGAAAGATGCCATTCCAAAGTACACCTGTTCCTGAAAAAAACAAGCCCTCACATGGCCCTGTAGGGGGAAAAATAAGAGTTATGGGTCTTAGAAGGCGAGGAGGAAAAAACGAAAACGCAAAAGTGACAATTGGCACGGTCCTTAAGGGGTTAATACAGCACCTTGGCCTTTACAAATGAAACCGTAACTGGAATTGCCCTCTAAGGGCCGGATTACCTCACAATTTGCCCATATATGACCTGATATACCGGTGTGTACGGACAGCAGCCTGATAGTAGTCAGCCAGTTACTTCATGGTAGCCATTTCTGGGACCCAGAAGCGCGCTCTATGGAGATTCTAAGTTTATCTCACACACAATTCTTATGAGATTTATAAAAAAAATGAGGTTGCGTTGTCAGTGGTAACCAATCAGCGCTCAGCTTTCATTTCAGCAAAACAGAAGCTGTATCGTGATTGGTTGCTATGGGCAACAAGGCCAATATATCTGTTAGACAGTGTTGATACATGAGGCCCAGTGTTAGTGAATGGAGCGCTATGGCTGTAGTTGCCTATGGGCTTCATAGACATATTTTATGGGGGTCTATACCCTTATGTAGACCCCCAACAGTTGGCACCTCATTGTGTGATTCAGTGTATTCCTATTGGGTGATAAGTGGCAAAGGTGTTGACATAGTAGATCCTATTCAGCACATATACACAGCGGCCATTGATGATTTTCCAAGCTTAGGGTGGGTTCACATACGGAATCCGCGCGGATAAGTTCCGGTGGATTACGTCACTCGTTCCCTCTTGTACCCGCTCGCGGCGGCGTGCCTCTCCACCGACTCCATAGACAGCATTCTATGGTCGGGCGGATTCTGCCAAAAGAACTGACATGTCAATTCTTTCGGCGGACAGCGTAATTGGCCCTACCATAGAATGGTGTCTATGGCACAGGCGGAGAGGCGCGCCGCTGCGAACGGATACGAGCAACGGAATCCGCCAAAACTTATCCGTGTGGATTCCTTAGTGTAAAACCACCCTTAAAAGCTGTATTGGATGGCCCGACGTGTGCTAGATCGGCACTCACCAAGCTAAAAAACGGCAAGGGTGATTTTATTTTTTATGAGAGATTTTTTTAAAATATACAGCCCGCACAGCTCTGGGAGTCGGGTGGTGACATCACCATGTAATCCAGGAAGTGACATCACCATGTTATCCAGGAAGTGACATCACCATGTTATCCAGGAAGTGACATCACCATGTTATCCAGGAAGTGACATCACCATGTTATCCAGGAAGTGACATCACCATGTTATTCAGGAAGTGAAACCTTGATGCAGTAGGAAGTGCAGGGAAAAAAGCACTTTATAAGCATTTCCCATAAGTGTATATTGGTAATTTGTATAACTTTTGGGGGGAAATACAATACTTAAATAAAAATTTTCGTCAGACTTCTCCTTTAATTACCTTTGATCACACATATTTCTATGGTATATTACCTCACCCTGGTAAAGAAACAGCAAGATGGAGTTTTTATTCTTTGCAATAATGATTCACTATTTTATGCCTAAAGGTGAGGAGCAAAAAACATGTAGTCGAAGAGAACCTATAGAAATATTTAGCACAATGTATACATTGTTGTGGTTTTTCTTGTAGGGTGCAATTCCACTTTGAGGTTTTTTTGTTGCAGCTTTTAAAGCCAGGTGGAGGATGCGTATTAAGGAAAAACTAAAATTTCTATTAAAGGGGAACGCAGGCAAAATCGTTTTCCTTTCAAATCAACTGGTGTCAGAAAGTTACATAGATTTGTAATTTACTTCTATTTGAACATCTCAAATCTTCCAGTACTTATCAGCTGCTGTACGTCCTGCAGGAAGTGGTGTATTCTTTCCAGTCTGTCACAGTGCTCTTTGCTGCCACCTCTGTCCGTGTCAGGAACTGTCCATGGCAGGAGAGGTTTTCTATGGAGAATTGCTACTGATCTGGACAGTTCCTGACATGGACAGAGGTGGCAGCAGAGAGCACTGTGTAACACTGGAAAGAATACACCACTTTCTGCAGGACATACAGCAGCTAATAAGTACTGAAAGACTGAAGATTTTTTTAATAGAAATAACTTATAACTTTCTGAAATCAGTTAATTTGAAAAAAAAAAAAAAAGATTTTCTCTGGATAACTCCTTAGTGATTTTCTATGGACATATCTATTGGAATCATCTCTGATCATTATCATAATTAGCGTAAAGAGGAGCCGCAGCGATTTTCCAGCAATCAAAGCAGGACTGGTAGGAGGAGGTAAGTATCGGGCCCTCTATCAAAGTGACTCTGTACCCACAATCTGACCCCCCAAAACCTTCGGATAGCTGCTTTTAATCCAAGATCTGTCCTGGGGTCCGTTCGGCAGGTGATGCAGTTATTGTCCTAAAAGCAACTTTTAAACTTGCAGCCCTGTGTCAAATTGGCGTAGCCTAGAGTGTCTGTGCCTTACAATGGCGGATTATAATGTAGGCGGTTTGGGCGGCCGCCCGGGGCCCGAGGCTCCGGGGGGGGCCCATGCCTTGCCGCCCACATTATAATGCCGCCCGGGAGGCCCCCTCGCCACTGCACTCTTGTGACCGCAAGCATTGTTTCGCTTGCGGTCACAAGAGTCTCCGGCTGCCTCCGTCTGATGCGCGGCTGCCGGGGGTGTCCGGTCCTCTCCCCGGCAGCGCGCGCATCACACAGCTCCTAGTGCCGCCTGGGGCCCTGTCTTCCGGTACTGGGAGCGCACGTACCGGAAGTCAGGGCCCAGGCGGCATTAGGAGCTGTGTGATGCGCGCGCTGCCGGGGAGAGGACCGGACACCCCCGGCAGCCGCGCATCAGACGGAGGCAGCCGGAGAGAGGATCGATGGGGGAACGCAGGGTAGGTGAGTTATATTTTGTTATTTTTGTGTTATTTACTCACTGGGGGGCATCTATAAAGGGAGGGGGACTATCTATAAGGGGGGAAAGAGGGGGACCATCTATAAGGGGGGAAAGAGGGGGACCATCTATAAGGGGGGAAGAGGGGGACCATCTATAAGGGGGGAAAGGAGGACCAGCTATAAGGGGGGAGAGGGAAGAGGGGGACCAGCTATAAAGAGGGAAAGAGGGGGACCATCTATAAGGGGGGAGAGGGAAGAGGGGGACCATCTATAGAGGGGGAAAGAGGGGGACCAGCTATAAAGAGGGAAAGAGGGGGACCATCTATAAAGGGGGAAAGAGGGGGACCATCTATAAGGGGGGAAAGAGGGGGACCATCTATAAGGGGGGAAAGAGGGGGACCATCTATAAGGGGGGAAAGAGGGGGACCATCTATAAGGGGGGAAAGAGGGGGACCATCTACAGAGGGGGAAAGAGGGGGACCATCTATAAGGGGGGAAAGAGGGGGACCATCTATAGAGGGGGGAAGAGGGGGACCATCTATAGAGGGGGGAAGAGGGGGACCATCTATAAGGGGGGAAAGAGGGGGACCATCTATAGAGGGGGAAAGAGGGGGACCATCTATAAGGGGGGAAGAGGGGGACCATCTATAAGAGGGGGGGAAGAGGGGGGACCATCTATAGAGGGGGAAAGAGGGAGACCATCTATAAAGGGGGACTATCTCCTATAGGATTAGCACCCTCCTCTCCTGACATCCTCTGTGCTGCTGGGACCTCCCCTATAGATCAGCACCCTCCTCTCCTGACATCCTCTGTGCTGCTGGGACCTCCCCTATAGATCAACACCCTCCTCTCCTGACATCCTCTGTGCTGCTCGGTCCTCTCCTATAAGATCAGCACCCTCCTCTCCTGACATCCTCTGTGCTGCTGTGACCTTGGGGGGGGCAACATCAGGGGACCAGGTGAGGTGGCGATATGTTTATTGGGGGCAGTGGAGGTGGGGTGGGCAATGCTTACTGGGGGCAGCAGCAAGGGACCAAACATTATGTTTATTGGGGCCAGCAGGGAGGGGAGGCAGGCAGTGTTTATTGGGGACAGTGGGGGGTGGGGGGGGGGGCGCAGTAACAGATTATAATGTGGGCGAATTGACTGGGGGGGGGGGGGCCAGGTTGGGTGGACAGCCCGGGGCCGGGGTACATTTAATCCGCCACTGGTGCCTTAGGCCTGCACCGCCTCTCTGTCCCTCCTCATCACTAGGAATGCCCCCGGGCAGGATTTTTCCTATTCATCACCTGTGTGAACACTGCACAGGTTCCTTAATGATGCAGCTCATGTGCAGTGTTAACCCAAGTAATAAATAGCAGAAATTGTTCTAGGGGCATTCCTAATGATGAACAGGGCAGGGAGGAGGGACAGAGAGGTGTATCAAGCCTAGGGCACGCCAATTTGACACAGAGCTGCAAGTTTAAAAGTTGTTTTTTAGGACAATAACTGCATCACCTGCCGAACGGACCCCAGGACAGATCTTGGATTAAAAGCAGCTATCCGAAGGGTTTTGGGGGGTCAGATTGTGGGTACAGAGTCGCTTTAATAATTAATAATTAAGAGTCACTTTAAGGGGTAGGGTGGGTTTCCTGGTTGACAGGTTCACTTTTATTCAGGGTGTAAATAGTGTCAATGAGGCCTCTGAATGACTGCAAGCATCCACATGTCAGTGTTTTTTATTTCTTAGGTCACGGTTTTCTTTAGTACACAGGTGTCAACTCACGGCTCTCCACCTGTTGCAAAACTACAATTCCCATCATGCTTTGTCCATCCAGATATAATGGGAATTGTAGTTTTACAACAGCTGGAGAGCCGTGAGTTTGACACCCCTTCTTTAGTACATGCACACATCCACCTTCACTCACAGCTGCCACAACATAGTCACCACCAGTAATACCGTTTCCCCGAAAATAAGACATCCCCTGAAAATTAGACCTAGTAGAGGTTTTGCTAAAGAGGTTACTAAATATAAGGCCTCTCCCAAAAGTAAGACCTAGCAAATTTTTTATTTGGAGGCATGCCCACCGAACAGAACAGAAGGGCATGCACCTGTGATTCTTTTTTTAACCCTCCACCATTGTCCCCTACCTTCACCATCCATTGCAGAGCAGCTGCATGGACATAAGGACCATCACCTGCCGCCATCCCCTACCGCCAGCGGTAGAGCTGCACACAGTCTGCCGTTATCCTGTCACCAGCCACCACACCGTACACTGTCCCTACTGTGCTGTAGGAGTGTGCTCTGGTGAGCTCCCCCTGTCGGTCAGAAGCCGCCATACTGTACACTCTGTCCCTACTGTGCTGTAGGAGTGTGCTCTGGTGAGCTCCCCCTGGTGGTCGGAAGCCGCCATACCGTACACTCTGTCCCTATTGTGCTGTAGGAGTGTGCTGTGGTGAGCTCCCCCTGGTGGTCGGAAGCCGCCATACCGTACACTCTGTCCCTATTGTGCTGTAGGAGTGTGCTGTGGTGAGCTCCCCCTGGTGGTCGGAAGCCGCCATACCGTACACTCTGTCCCTATTGTGCTGTAGGAGTGTGCTGTGGTGAGCTCCCCCTGGTGGTCGGAAGCCGCCATACCGTACACTCTGTCCCTACTGTGCTGTAGGAGTGTGCTGTGGTGAGCTCCCCCTGTCGGTCAGAAGCCGCCATACCGTACACTCTGTCCCTACTGTGCTGTAGGAGTGTGCTGTGGTGAGCTCCCCCTGGTGATCGGAAGCCGCCATACCGTACACTTTGCCCCTACTGTGCTGTAGGAGTGTGCTGTGGTGAGCTTCCCCTGGTGGTCGGAAGGCGCCATAGCATACACTATGTCCATATTGTGCTGTAGGAGTGTGCTGTGGTGAGTTCCCCCTGGTGGCCGGGGAAACACGGTAGCTGAAGCTCCTGACAGCTAACACACAGTGGAGGCAGTAGTGACAGGTCTTACCCATACCGTTAGACTGTAAGTAATGGTCAGATTCAGTGTGGGCTGCTTTGCGCCACTGGGCAACCTGCTAAGCTGGACTTCTATGCCCACAACCTTGATGACTAATCTATACTGGTCTTTGCCCTCTCCAAGCAGGTCCTCAGCACCGCAGGATGGGTCAGTATGATGTCAGTGTGTTGGGAAACAAGCAATGAACCAGACTTTTCAGAGGAAATAAATAATATACTTTATTTGTACATGTATATTATGTAAGCATCCCGTGCTTCACTCCATACGTCAATCCATTTGCGGTTGACTTCCCTGAGGTAAACTAACCAAGAGCCATTTTTCTTCTACGTTAAGCTGGTTACAGAATGGTAATGTAGGCAGTAGGGATGAGCGAACCCGAGCGTGCGGCATTTGATTACCGGTGGCTGAAGAATTTGGTTGCAGCCCTAAGGCTGCTTGGGAAACATGGATGCAGTCATAAGTCATAGGCTGTATAATCTTTTCCAGCACCTACGTTTGCTCATCTCTAGTAGGCAGCCATTTCTGTGACGTTATGCAGAACTAGTGAACTAGTGATATGACTGACCCATGAGGCATTATCTACCTTTGCCGGAGATTATTCGGGTGAATTTATGGCTGTATATTGGTTTGGTCCACAAAATGGCTTGTACATGTTGCAATTTACTGGAACATTTTCCCCAAAGCTTTACTGATCTGAGCCTGCTCGATCTTCTGCTTCTCTCTGACTTTGATGATTTCTCTTCTCGCCTCCTTGTTGCCTGGATCCACTTTCAAGAGTTTTTCAAAATCTCCCCTTGACCCCATCCAGTCGGACATGCCTGCTCTGGCCATACCCCTCCTGTACAAAGCCTTCAGGTGGTCGGGGTTCTTGTCAATAACTCGGGTGCATCTCACCTCAGCCTCCCGTAATCTCCCCTTCTTGAGGTCACAAGCTGCCAGGTTAGAAAGCAAGGCTATTTTCTCTTCTTCTGAATCTCCCGGTGTACAGACGAGAAGCCTGAGCGCCCGGGCATATCGCCTTTCCGCCCCTTCAAGGTTCCCTTCTCGGAATGCTTTCCCGCCTGCTTCCCGATCTCTGACTGCCCTCTCGATCTTCTCATTCACATCCAGTTCCCACGCCTCCTTTCCACCTTCAAAACTTTTCAGTCGCAAGACAAACTGTAAACCCGACGTGCTATCCACTCTGCAGACTTCTCCAGGAAGCATGGTTTCAAGGCATTGGTCAATGAGATGGTCCCGACTAGTGTCACCCTCCCCTAATTCCACCTGTATCCAGCTACCTGCAGGATACCCGTTTTCTGTGGTTGAAGAGGACTTCTGAGTTGTCTGGTTACTGACGGCTTCCAGAAATATGGTACACTTGGCACGTTCTTTGGGTTTGTCCACTCCTAATCCCGGCTCTAGAATGGTCTTCGTGAAGCTCCCATCTGGGCAATGCCAAGTTCTACAGTTGGGTGAAGCTGGAGGAGTCTCCATCACCTCTCAGGATTCCAGGAACGGTTGCGCCAGTTTTCTGGAACAGATTATACATGGATCAAGATTATCTGGGGGATACATACTGGAATGAAAACTATTATGATTATAATAAATTATAAACCAACACCGATCAAGCCATTCCACTGCTTCCAGAACAGACAAATCAAAAGGAGGAAAACTTATGTACCTACAGAAATGTGGGGGTAAGTGAGCCCCTGTAAGGGACCATGAAAACCCTTTTTGGGTGGTGAAGCCATTGGGACATTTAGCAAACCAAGGCCCGTTGCCATATTTAGTGTTCACAATTGCAGACAATATAGAATTTCCATGGGCACGTCTGCGTTCTTCAGGGATCCGTGTTAGGGCCGCTATCTGTACTGTCAAAAATGTGCAGAGTGATTGCAGACAATGGATCCATGGATTTGCTGTCTGCAATACAGTAATGTGCAGGAGGTCTAAGGCCGTGTTCTCACTGCATACTGATGAACCCATTGAATGTATGCAGAAACAGGTCCCTCATGATCTAAGGAGGGAGGTCTGCCTACAAGGAAACCCGCCAGGCCACGTCCTTGGGCTATGCAATCCTTTTTATCTTTAAAGTAGCAATCTTTTTGTTTATATTATTCTCCCGCTGCAGACTGGCACCAATACTTATCAACAGTGTCGGACTGGCCGACCAGAGGGCCGAAGAATCCTCCGGTGGACCCCCGGCTTTAGAGCCTCAAAAACACTGACTGACATCTCGTTTCTCACTGATTCTTCATTGGTGGGCCCCCAGGATCATTTCCTTTGATGGGCCCCAGATAACCCAGTCCGACACTGCTTATCAATGATGATCGGTGTGCTACGGTGGCGTTTAGATCCCGCTGGCGGTGATGTCACAGCTCTTCTGACCCTCTTCATTCTACAGGTCTACTGAAGGCGGCAGGATCCCCAGTGAATCTCTATGAGAGCGATGCATTGGACACCCTGACTGACCCTGACTTGCAGAGCTAAAGCTTAAGAGGTCACATAGGCTCCAGTGGTGTCCGAACGGCGCTGCAGGACCGGAACAAAGCCGCACGACGGGACACCGATCATCATTGGTAAGTATTTGTGCCAGCCTGCAGAAGATAAAAAAAAAAAAAAAAAAAAAAAAAAAAAAAAAAGAGTGCTTCTTTAAAATTGGACCTGTCCTTGTAAACAATTTGTGGTCAATAATTCCAATAGCTTCAAATTTGCTACACTTATTGGGAAATGCAAACCAAATTTAACCCCTTAACGACCAAGGGCGTAAATGAACGCCCTTGTGTCGTTAAGGACATTCAGTGGGGGTCCCCGCAGCGACCCCACTGTGAACCGCTGCGATCCCGGATGCTATGTGCACCCTGTAACAGCGGCAATTAGTGGGCACAGTCCGATCACTGCACCCGCTAATTAGCTGTCAAAGTTGATCTCAATGAGAGATCAGAGTAGTGATACTAAAAGTCCCCCAGGGGGAATAACCCTAAGGGTCCTATTATATGGAGAAATTTTTAACGACTGACGATAAACGATCGCGAACAAGATTGTTTATCGTTAACTTGAAATCGGTAATCATATTACACAGAACAATGGTCGTTAACTTCGATCGTTACTATGTGCAATCACATTAAACGATTAGTGAAAAATGCGGAACTTGAGCGAACAAATGTGGAATTACAGCAAACAATTAGCGAACGATTAACAATAATTTTAGGTTCAGATCTAAATCAACGATCAGCGACATACGAACAATTTTTCCATTACACAGAACGATTATAGTTTAAATTCGAACGATTTAACGATTTTTCGCACCATAATCGTCCCGTGTAATAGGGCCCTAACCCAAGGGGGACTTCTAGTATGTGTGTAAAAAAAATATATACATTTGTTTATTAATAAAAAATCCCCTCCCCTCTAATAAAAGTTTGAATCACCCCCCATTTTATAAATAAAAATAAACAAACATGTTTGGTATCGCCACCAATCGCCCAAACTATTCATTTATTTCATTCCTGGTAAACGGTGTAAACGCAAAAAAATTCCAAAAAGCAAAATTGCACATTTTTGGTCGCATCAAATTAAGAAAAATTGTAATAAAAATCGATCAAAAAGTCGCATATGCGCAATCAAGGTACCGATAGAAAGTACAGCCCCATAGACCATAGGAAAAAAGCGCTATAAGCATGAAAAAAGCACTATAAGGGTACAAACCCACACACTGTATACGCAGCAGATACGCAGCAGATATGAAGCAGATTTGGTGGTGCAGATTTGATGCTGTGTTCAGTTATTTAGATCTAATCTGCTGCGTACCGCAGCAGTAAATAAGCTGCGTATACGGTGTGTGGGTTTGTAACCTAAGCATAGATTTTAACCCTTAGAGGACCGGGCCAATTAAAATTTTTGCGTTTTCGTTTTCTCCTCCTTGTGCTTAAAAGGCCATAGCACTTGCATTTTTTCACCTAGAGACCCACATGAGCCCTTATTTTTTGCGCCACTAATTGTACTTTGCAATGACAGGCTGAATTTTTTCATAAAGTACACTGCGAAACCAGAAAAAAATTCAATGTGTGCTGAAATAAAAAAAAACTGCATTTCTTTTATTTGGAGGGTATTTTTTTTTACGCCGTTCGCCCTGGGGTAAAACTGACTTGTTATATATGTTCCTCAAGTTGTTACGATTAGAACAATATGTAACATGTATAACTTATATTGTATCTGATGGCCTGTAAAAAATTCAAACCATTGTTAACAAATATATGTTCCTTAAAATCGCTCCATTCCCAGGCTTATAGCGCTTTTATCCTTTGGTCTATGGGGCTGTGTCAGGTGTCAGTTTTTGCGCCATGATGTGTTCTTTCTATCGGTACCTTGATTGCGCATATTGCGCATTTTTTTGCGCTTACGCCGTTTACCATGCAAGATCAGGAATATGATTCAATAATAGTTTTGACGATAACACATGCGGCGATACTAAACATGTTTATTTATTTTTATTTATATCCTGGGGAAAGGGGGGGGTGATTCAGACTTTTATTAGGGGAGGGGATTTTTACTAATAACACTTTTTTTTTTCTTTTACACTTATACTAGAAGCCCCCCTGGGGTTAGGGTTATTCCCCCTGGGGTTAGGGTTATTTCTCCTGGGGTTAGGGTTATTTCTCCTGGGGTTAGGGTTATTCCCCCCTGGGGTTAGGGTTATTCCCCCCTGGGGTTAGGGTTATTCCCCCCTGGGGTTAGGGTTATTCCCCCCTGGGGGACTTCTAGTATAAGTACACTGATCTCTCATTGAGATCTCTGCTGCATAGATATGAAGCATAGATCGATAAGATCGGCACTCGATTGCTTTTGGCTGCTGCAGCCGGAAGCAACCGAATGCCGAGCTGGGATCAGGGCCATTACATCTCCGCCACTAGACACCAGGGAACGGCTGCATCAGGTAATCGGATACAATGTTATGTTTTGTTTTTTTTCAATTTCAGCACACATTTATTTTTTTTTTCTGGTTTCGCAGTGTACTTTATGCAAAAATTCAGCCTGACTTTGGAAAGTACAATTAGTGGCACAAAAAATAAGGGCTCATGTGGGTTTCTAGGTGGAAAAATGCAAGTGCTATGGCCTTTTAAACACAAGGAGGAAAAAACGGAAATTGGCTCGGTCCTTAAGGGGTTAAAGGGGTTGTCCAGGATAAGAAGAAGCACAGCTACTATCTTGAAAATAAAAGCACCACCCCTGCCCTTAGGTTATATGTCATATTGCCATTCATGTCTAGTGATGATTGAACATGTTCGGAAATGAACACTAAATTTTTTTTATGTTCGTTTTCAGGATCTGAACCGAACATCGGGATGTTTGCTCATCCCTATTCACATCCTCTCACTTCAAGGAACGGAGAAGAAAAACCCCACAACCAAACTGACGGTAGGAGAGGGGATGTTTCGGGAAGAAAGCAGCCATGTTTTTGTAAGCCTGGATATCCCCTTTAATTATCACTTCACTCATCTTTATTCGCAAATCACAAATGGCCGCTGTGTATTTATACTCAATAGGGTCAATATCCCCGGGATAGGGAACCAGCCGCCCTCCGGTTGTTGCAGAACTACAATTCCCATCATGCCTGAGAAGCCGAAGCTTTACACATGTAACCTGAGACTTCTGTTATATTGTCGTATCGCTCAATGATATAGAACCTGTTGCAAAACTACAACTCCCAGCAGACATAGACTAGTATAATAATAAGTGACTGAGATATTAGACTATTATCACATCCAGATGTGACGTCACAATGATGGGACTTGTACGTGTCTCACTATCACACAGCTCACACTACACACACAGCACACACTGACCAGCACCGCCAGGAGACTCCACTGCTTCAGGGATGAAGGACCTTTGATGATGTCACCATACAGTCATGTGACCACACAGAGGTGGAGTCTATGCCTGAAGGGAAAACAAACAAAAAAAAAAAATCTAAAACCAGCCCCACCCAATGATCACATGATAGTGACATCATCAAAGGTCCTTTATCCACAAAAATGAACATAGGCAGAAAACCGAATACGCCGCGTGAATGACAAACAACAAAAAAAAAAAAAAGAGACACTCATCACCCATAACATTAAAACCACCAGCAATATATCATGGACATGAAGGCTCATTGGCGGAAGTGGAGAAGGGGTTTTGTATGACGGGAAAAACATAGCTGCTTTCTTCTAGAAATAGCGCCCCCTTTGCCTTCATTTTGTGTGCTGTAAAACATCCCCTGAAAATAAGACCTAGTAGAGGTTTTGCTGTATTGCTAAATATAAGGCCTCCCCGAAAGTAAAGTCTTTGGAAGCATGTTCGCCGAACAGAACACCAGGGCATACAGCTGTTATTTCTTTTAGCCGGCCACCATTGTCCCCTACCTGTACTGTCCGTTGTAGAGCAGCCCAATAGAAAGAAATCCGAAGCACTCGTTTTTTGTAAATGCAAAAGTGTTCATACATTTATTGACAGCGTGCAGGAGAGAAGCCAGGAAAATAACAATGCTTTCATTAGCAAACAATAAATAGAATGTAAAGCGACTGTGGACGTTTCGGTCCTATCCAGGACCTTTTTCAACGTCGCCGTGGGTATGTCCGGTGGGGCGCGCTCCTGGCGCTAACCTGTGGCGTTTCAAGCGCTGTGAGACACAGCGCTTGAAACGCCACAGGTTAGCGCCAGGAGCGCGCCCCACCGGACATACCCACGGCGACGTTGAAAAAGGTCCTGGATAGGACCGAAACGTCCACAGTCGCTTTACATTCTATTTATTGTTTGCTAATGAAAGCATTGTTATTTTCCTGGCTTCTCTCCTGCACGCTGTCAATAAATGTATGAACACTTTTGCATTTACAAAAAACGAGTGCTTCGGATTTCTTTCTATTGGACTATTTTTGGATGAAAACATCCGTCCGTAATTAGCACCAAATACTCCTGCTGTGCACCCCTATTTCTTCAACGTTGTAGAGCAGCTGCATGCCGGACACGAAGGGCGTCACCAGCCGCCATCCCCGATGTTCTCCTCCGCAACCATCACTTGTAAATATGCAGTCTGCCGTTATCCCGTCACCTGCCACCATACCGTACACCGTCCCTGCCTCACTTTACAAGTTCGCTGTGATGAGCTCCCCCTTGTGGCTGGAAGCCGCAGTACCATGCACTCTGTCCCTGCTGTGCTGTACAAATGTGCTGTGGTGAGCTCCCCCTGGTGGCCGGAAGCCGCCATACCGTACGCTCTGTCCCCTGTTGTGCAAAAATTTATACAAGACACTGTCCTATTTTTGGGAAAACATGGTATTTATTTATTTTTTTACATGACTGGGTATTATTGAGTCCTTACTTACCCTCCCTTTTCCCTGAATAAAGACACAACACCATGTGGATTTTAATCGGCCACAGCAGCTGAGTTTATTACGAACAAAACATTCAAATTAAATAACTCAAAACAACCTGAACCTATATTCCCAACCATATTAAACGGCGGAGGTGGTCCTCGAAGCCCAAAATAATCATGGCGGTCACCCACAATTAATCCCACCCACAGGTTGGCCTTCCAGCCGGTCTGCACAGGCTGAGAGGCATACAGTTAACACCTGTGGGCACCCAACTTCCTTTTACCCCCTAAAGGGTTAACTTCCACGAGCCACCAGATCATTTTCCGTGACCGCCAACTCCATAAAGTTTGCTAAGGGAGACCGGAACCCACCTATGGTTCCCTCCTCTATTTTCCACCATTCCCAATAATCTCCACAAACTCCGAGGACCCCCCCACGCCCCAGCTGCTGCGACAAGACAAACGCCCCAGCTGCGCCAATTAAAATACCACATGCCCCCAACCCCTTACACACCGTTCCCCGCCAATAGACAAACCAGGGTGGGTGGGTGGGGTTGTCAGCTCGTCTTTTGCCAAACTGCAAGTGGCTAACACGCCCCCCTCCACTCACAATTTATATCATAACCCCCCCCTTATCAAAACACCCCTCCTTATATGGTGCCCCACATGACCCCCGTCCAATGCCCGAGGCTTAACCCCCCAGTAACCCCCCACCCCTTTTCCTCTAACCATAACACCCCCACCTCACCACCTTACATGCAAACTCTCCTCATCATGCTTAACTTTTCCCCCTCCCCCCAGTCCCAATAAACCCCAGTCATGCTGGCCTCCCCTCATACATTCTGCTACTGTCCGGCCATTACTCGATGTCTTTATATCACTTACCACATGCACTATGGGAAGAAGGCAAGCTGGCGGAGGAAAACGTTCTAGTGGAAAAATCATTCACTTCCAGGAATTAAAGGGGGTTGTGTCATTAAGAAAACTAGGTCTGACTGATGCACTTTATGTGAAACATACGTACAAACCAACAAAAAACTTTTAACTGTGAAGATACTAATACGTGTCAAAAATATTAAAAATTAACTTTTATTCTTATTACATTTAAAAAATTGTGATCAAAGAGAACAAAATGATTAAAATTCCTCTAGATGTAGGGGGACACACAGTATGATTGTAAATGCTTGTGTGTGACTCCGTCCTGTTATGCATAAACTAATTTACGGGTAGGTTAGTCACTCACACTAACAAACAAATCCCCTATCTGAATTCGGAGCCATCAGTTTTGGTACCGGGCCCGGCCCAGCCGGCTGACCGGGTCACTAACCAGAAACCCCCCCACACACTTCTTAGTAGAATATAGTGAACCAATCTACTATATAAAGATGTTCCCCTATTTACATCTAGATTGTTAAATGTAATAAGAATAAAAGTTAATTTTTAATATTTTTGACACGTATTAGTATCTTCACAGTTAAAAGTTTTTTGTTGGTTTGTACATATAGTACTTAACGTGAAGAGAAGGGGCTAATTTTTGTTATGTGAAACATACGTCATGTTGGAGAGATATAGACTTACTAATCCCCCATGGGCTGGACTGTTGTGATAACCTGTTGCCCCTGGTTGTGACCCAATAAGGTGGGCCCGGCCTGCTCATGGAAATGGAGGCCCCATTCCCCATATAAAGACCAAAAACTGCTTGCGGAAAAATGTTGATATGGGTAATCAATAAATACACTGTGAGGCAATAAATTAGAAATAACAATTAAAATAACAGATTCATATTAGCCAAACAGTCCAGGACCTTTTAACTTTAGACAAAGTGAGCTAGAAACCCGCTCCCCGCAGCCAGCCAATCCAACCACTCTACTAGTTTCAGCACTCTTCCTTGGCCAATCCGAACAGCAGGATGAAATCCCTGCCATCTAGACCTGTAAGTCCATCTATAACAGGCATGTAGAAATATATATATATAGTACACATCTGATTTTACCAACTCTGCTTCATGGCACAACCACAACTCTGCTTCATTATACAGCCTATGGCCTATGACTGTATCCATGTTTCCTGGACTCCCTAGGGCGGCATCCAACTTCTTCAGCCACCGGTATTTAGGAGTTGCGCTCATCTCTACTGATCTGCTCTAGACCCCGATGGAGGCTTCTGTTGTGAAGAGGAATTGTTTTATACTAGTAACAGTTCACACCATGTATATTTACAGACTGACGCCACCTAGTGTTGATGGGTGTGTAAAAAATTGTTGGGCCCTGGGTTTTATTTACTCATTACAGAATATCAATTGTCCCTGAAGTAACTTTAACTCAAGAACTGTGGATGAGAAGAAACATAAAATAGATTTCCCTTGGCTGAGCAGCTGCATACAAGCCGAAAATCAGAATGCCATGGTTGTCACCAAACTAAATGCCCATTCTCCACCTTTGTGGTTTTCTTTCTCACCCTTTCACTATCTCTGCTTTACCATCTATATTTTACTTTCCACAAAGAAAAAAAAAAGAACTTTTTTTTTTCTTCAGTTCAATGTTCTGACCATCATTTGGTAACTGTTTGTTGTTTGTTTCCATCTATGTGATCTCGCCAAGCTTTTTAAGGTAAGCATAGGATCTGTAAGTGCTGCAGAATCTGTTGGCGCTATACAAATAAATATTATTATTAATATTTTTATTATGTTTTATGCAAGGGCAGCAATGTATAAAAAATTTAAAGGGCCAGAGTGCCCCTTTAAGGCATAACCAGTCCTCCTCTACCTGAAAAGATATTCACCAATCCCATAAAGGGATATATCCTGAATAGCTCAGAGCTGAACATGACGTATGGAATCCCACACAGGTGAAAACCGCTGCGCACTTTGGTTAAAAGTCGACCTTTATTCTACTCACAGATAAAAATAGCTAAAACAACGGTATAAAACAGCCACCTATACATATGTTATCGATGTTTGGCAAGTTTTAGCACTTTCTCAGACTGGCACGTTGTATCTACAACTAACTGTCCGCGTATTATCGGAAATAGCACAATAATATAATGTGTGCGGCCAGCGTGAGGCTCAGAAAGGCACAATGTCTACGGTTCTTACACAGCATGCACGGCCATGTTACCGGAGCCAGGGATGTAAGACAAGTCCCTGTGTTCTGTATCACGGTCCTTATCACAGGGGGGACCCATGATCTAGAAGATCAGTATCCATCATGGTCATACAATATGCTTGTAGAAGTAGTACGTGTAGATGTGGGCCCTCCAGGGCATCCTAGTCCACACAGGGCTTGACCCGAAAGCTTCAGAAAATCATATAAACTTTACTTCGAACAGAGATGTATTAAAGTGGAAGAAGTCGTCGCTCTGCTGTTTCGGGGAGGTAGAAGCAGTAGCGGCGAGAGATGTCCAGAGCTGTACCTGGAAACTGCTCATGTGGTCATAATATCTGTCCATGAATTACATGTAGTCAGCCATAGTCCTACACCTCTAAGCCAAGGGGATGCAGAATATGAAGCAGAGCTATAACCTTGGTTGAAAACATTAAATACATGATCACAATGGAAATGTCTTCCCCAATGAAAGTACTCATCTATTTAGAAAACAGCTTTCATATTCTGAACATGTGTGATTTCTCTCTGCTCATCAGTAAGACATGTCCCCCAGTCTACATATGACTATAGTTTTTGCCTGGTGTGATTTCTCTGGTGTGCTAGAAGTGCTTGTTTCTGGCTAAACCGTTTCCCACACTCTGAACACGGGTATGGCTTCTCTTGTGTGTGAATTCGCCGGTGCACGACAAGAGCTTGTTTTTGGTTAAAACATTTGCCACATTCTGTACAGGAAAAGGGCCTCTCCCCAGTGTGGATTCTATTGTGTTCAATAAGACTTCGTTTACGGGTAAAAGACTTCCCACACTCTGGACATGAATAGGGTCTCTCCCCCGTGTGACTTCTCCTATGCGCAACAAGGTCTGATTTCTGGGTAAAACACCTCTCACATTCAGGACATGAAAATGGCCGCTCCCCTGTGTGAATTCGCCTATGTATATGAAGATTGTTTCTTAATCTAAAACGTTTCTCACAATCTGAACATGAAAAGGGTTTCTCCCCAGTGTGAATCCTCTCATGTTCTACAAGATGTTGTCTAGTTCTAAATCCCTTTTCACAAACAGAACATGTGAATGGTTTCTCCCCTGAGTGTATTCTCTGGTGTCTCACAAGATCTGCTTTCCTGTTGAAACATTTCCCACATACAAAACATGAAAAAGGCTTGCCCTCTGAGTGAACCTTTTGATGTTCTTCAAGATTTGTCTTGATTGCAAAACTTTTCCCACATTCCTCACATGAATATGGCTTCTCCCCAGTGTGAGTTCTCTGATGCGCAACAAGTGCTTGTTTCTGGATAAAACATTTTCCACATTCTGAACATGAGAATGGCTTCTCTCCAGTGTGGGTCATCTCATGTCTAGCAAGATCTCTTTTCCTGTTAAAACATTTTTCGCAAATTGGACATAAATACGGCTTCTCATCTGTGTGAGTTCGCTGATGGATAATTAGATCCGTTTTAAGAATAAAACATCTCTCACACACTGGACACTGAAATGGCTTCTCCCCAGTGTGAGTTTTCTGATGAGTAAAAAGATTTGATTTAATTGCAAAACATTTCCCACATTCAGGGCATGCAAACGGCTTCTCACCTGTGTGAACTCTATGATGTTCGACAAGGTGTTGCCTATTTGTAAAACATTTTCCACACACTGAACACGAATGTGGCTTCTCTCCTGAGTGGATTCTCAGGTGTCTAACAAGTCCTGACTTCTGATTAAAACATTTCCCACACACCGAGCACACAAATGGCTTCTTCTCTGTGTGAATTTTTTGATGTTCACAAAGATTTGATTTCCAGGTAAAACATTTCCCACATTCCAGACATGAATAAGGCCGCTCTCCTGTGTGGATACTCTGATGTTCCAGAAGATTTGTTTTATTTGTGAAACCTTTCCCGCATTTCGGGCATAAAAACTGACTTTTGTGATTTCTGGTGTCAAAGGAAGGAGGCTGTCTATCGGTCCGTGAGGGATCAGACGAAGGTCCTTCCAGAGTATTAGGATCAGATGGGACGTCTTTGCTCTGGACATCTGAAGGTAAATCTGAGCTACTTACATTTTCTTCACTAATATTTTCTATGGGATCGTATTCTTCACAATCAGAAGAGGAAGCAATAGAATTACACTGAAGACTCAATGGGACACCTGATGGGGATAAAACCAAGTTATTACCATAGTTTTTTCTTAATACAGTTAACACAGTTTGACACAGTTGTAATATGGACTATTTAAAGGAGAAGTTCAGTGAAAATGTTTATTACATAATTGTATTGCCCCCCAAAAATTATACAAATCATACAAATCCCCCCCCCCCCCCCCCCCCCCCCCCCGCACTTACTACTGAATCAAGGCTTCACTTCCTGGATAAAATGGTGATGTCACTTCCTGGATAAAATGGTGATGTCACTTTCTGGATAACATGGTGGTGTCACTTTCTGGATAACATGGTGGTGTCACTTCCTGGATAACATGGTGATGTCACTTCCTGGATAAAATGGTGATGTCACGACCTGACTCCCAGAGCTGTGCGGGCTGTGGCTGCTGGAGAGGAGGATGGCAGGGGGACACTGAGGGACACAGGGCACTGGAGGGACACTGAGCATCCCTCTGCCATCATCCTCTCCAGCAGCCACAGCCCGCACAGCTCTGGGAGTCGGGTTGTGACATCACCATGTTATCCAGGAAGTGACATCACCATGTTATCCAGGAAGTGAAGCCTTGATGCAGTAGTAAGTGCAGGGAAAAAGCCCTTTATGTGCATTTCCAGTAATAAGTGTATATTGGTGATTTGTATAACTTTTGGCGGACAATACAATACTTTAATAAACATTTTCGCCGGACTTCTCCTTTAAGTATGGCCTCACAGTTAAAGGGAAACTGACAGAACGGATATGTATATAGACATGCTGCTAGTTTCGCATTACCAGTCACATGAGCAGTGCGTACTTACCTTCCCGCTGCTCTGTGATCCGGCATCTTTATGCCTGTGTGTCTGTGACACTGTCACCTTCCGCCCTGCACAGCCTCCTGTCTGCTCTACTCTCCGGCTGATGCGCTATCTTCAGGCCACCTCCCGCCTCCTCCAGAATGATTGAAAGCTAGAGGAGGCAGGCGCAGCCTGAAGATAGACCTTAGGCAGGAGAGCGGAGCAGGCGCTGAGAGTGTCACTGTCATGAAGACGCCGGATCACAGAGCAGCGTGGTAGGTAAGTACGCACTTCTCACGTGATCGGTAATTGGAAACTTGCAGCACGGCTATATGCATATCCATGTTGTCATTTTACCTTTAAATTAGAAGTGTTGTAGCAAATTGTTGTCTGGCAGGAAAAAAATTTCAGTTCGGCAGGGGGGGAACATAATAAAGAACCTACACTCAAGCCATAAAAATTAGAGCGGATGACAGTGTGCAGGGATTTGGGGTGAGGGGACATCTAGATAAGGTCAGTCTATTCGCAGATGACATGTTGCTCTTTGTTAGTAACCCTAGAGAGTCAATAGGTAGTATTATAAGAGTCATAGAAGAGTATGGCAACTACTCCGGTCTTAAGATCAATTGGAGCAAATCTACTCTGCTCCCTATCTCAGAGGATTTGAAAGGGGAAAACCCTACTGAAGGGGGTAAAGTGAGAGTACTGTCTAAAGGGGAGGGTTTTAAGTACCTTGGAATTGAGGTTACCAGTAGAGTACAGGATTACCATGAAGTGAACACCTCTCCGGTTTTGAAGACAATCAGCAATAAGATAAATATTTGGACTAGCCTAGTCTATTCTAAGGCGGAGAGAATTACATTGGCCAGGGCAATAATCCTTCCAAAGTTGCTGTACGTCTTCAACGCCTCTCCAATCTGGGTAGATGAACGAACATTTAGAAAAGTAGAAGCTGCTCTTAACAGATTGATTTGGGGTAGGAAACGAGTCAGATTGCGTATTAAGTATTTCTGCCTTCCCAAGGGTGAAGGGGGAGTTAGCTTTCCTAATGTTAGATTATATTATTTAGCTGGTCAACTAAACTATTTGTGGAACAGAAGCAGAATAGAACTATACAAATATTGGGAGAGGAGTGTAGCGGGATCATGTGGATTAATTGGAATGTTGGAATCTGAGTGTTTGAAAGGGAATGAATGGGTAGAGTGTCCAACTGCGCATATGGTTATGAAAGTGTGGGAATGGGTGAAAGAATTGTTTAGAGTGGAACATTCTATGAGTAGCACCCCCTTGTGGAACAATGGTAGGCTAATAGAAGTATACAAAATGGGTGTATTGAAGGGGCTGATGAAGGCAGGAGTAGTGAGAGTGCTGGACGCCTTTGTTGGTGGTCAATTAAAATCTTGGCAGGTGCTGAAAGAAGAATTTGGGTTGAGTGAATGTGTATACTACGAATATCTGCAGTTGAGGCATGCCTTTACCGCTACCAGTGATAAATCTCTCTTTATGGTGGGGCAGACCCCGGACTTAATTGCACAGATTGGTAATGGAGTTGAAATTAGAAAGGGATTGTCACGTATTTATAAGAAGTTAATATCGGAGACGTGGGGGGAGAGTAGAAGAGGTAGGAGGGATAAGTGGGAAAAAGAGCTGGGTAATATCTCAGAGACACAATAGGATAGAATTTTGAATAATGTAAAGAATGTCTCCAGTAATCTGAATCATCAGATAGTTCAGCTCCATATCCTTTATCGATTGTATTACACCCCGGATTTCTTAGTAAAAATCGGTAAGCGGGAAACGGCGACATGTGTAAGATGTGGAGAGGAAGTTAGGGATTGGATTCATGTCTTCTGGTCTTGTAAGGCGTTGCAGGAACTTTGAAAGGAGGTGTTAGAGGAAGTTGGCAGAGAAGTTGAGTTAAAAATTATGCCCTGCCCCATGTTGGCAATCTTAGGTGACGATACACGTATAGTAAATGCGAATACAGCTAAGAGGAAAACTATAAATAAAAGATTGTTTGTCCTTAGGTTGCTGATTGTCAGAAATTGGAACTCTGCGGGGAAACTACATCTTAAAGCATGGAGGGAGATGGTGACCATGTACAATAAGTACGAGATGGCTTATAAGCGTTGTATGGATTAATTTAATAAGAGAGCCCGAGGGGGGGGGGGATAGGTAGGGGTATGGGGGGGGGGAAATATGTATGTATTGATTGTGTAACTATGATGTTTCATTGGTTTTGTATGTAATGATATATGAGAATAAAAATTGCTTATAAAAAAAAAAAAAAGGAGATACAGCCACAGAGTTGTTAGCATGGCTGCCATGCTCTCCCCCTGGTTATATCTCCTGATCACAGCAGGTCTCAGCAATAAGGTATCTGGAAAACCTAATATGGTTACATTTGAACAACGCCTTTGTTAATGTCTAGATTTATTTCGTAATCTGTATGCTACAAATGAACTGAGTAATTTGTGCCTTTATTTCTGTAAATTTTTGTGTCTGGGAAAGCTGAGGTTAATACATCTTACCATAAATTATCATTCCAATTCTGGTTTCCAAAGCCAAAAAAAAACAAAAAAAAAAAAACAGAACCTACACTCACAGGTCCCCGTTCTGTCACAGCGATATGTCCCACCCCTGGACCCCGCCTCCAATGTCACAACTCGGCTGATGGGTGTCACGCTCAGCCAATCAGTCACAGGGGCAGGAAACCGCTGCAGTTACTGACTGGGTGATCGGGCTTTTTACCGCCCTTCCCCGCTGGGCCGCTCTAGTTTTGGATTTTTAACTGACTTTTCAAAGTGTTTCATTTTTAATACATTTGTGAAATTATTTTTATTTTAGCACAAGGCTGCAACATAACAAAATGCGAACAAAGAGAAAGAGTCTGAAGAATTTCCCTGCAATGAATCAAATTGTGGGGCCAGCCGGAGAGAGAGGCAAACAGCCACACACTTCTTATAGCTATACCCAATCAAAAAAGTGTGTGTTAGAAAGGGGGGAGAAGCATGGGGAGAAGTGTGTGAGAGATAGAAAGCATGTGAAACGAGTGTGTGAGACAGAGCGAGGGCATGGAGGCCAGTCTGTATGATAGAAGAGGTACCCATGAGAAGTCGTCTGTGTGAGAGAGGGGATAAAGAGAAGTAGTCTGTTGAGATGCGGTGCATGGAAAATAGATTATGTAATTGGGACCATGAGAAGCAGTCTGAGAAGCAGTCTGTGTGTGAGAGAGAAGGCATCTGTGTAAGAGAGTAGAGAGTATGGTGAGCAGTGTATAGGAGGGTATGGGGAGCAGTGTATATTGCAGGGAGGGTATGGGGGGCAGTGTATATTGCAGGGAGGTTATGGGGAGCAGTGTATATTGCAGGGAGGTTATGGGGAGCAGTGTATATTGCAGGGAGGGTATGTGGAGCAGTGTATATTGCAGGGAGGGTATGGGGAGCAGTGTATATTGCAGGGAGGGTATGGGGAGCAGTGTATATTGCGGGGAGGTTATGGGGAGCAGTCTATATTGCAGGGAGGGTATGGGGAGCAGTCTATATTGCAGGGAGGGTATGGGGAGCAGTGTATATTGCAGGGAGGGTATGGGGAGCAGTGTATATTGCAGGGAGGGTATGGGGAGCAGTGTATATTGCAGGGAGGGTATGGGGAGCAGTGTATATTGCAGGGAGGGTATGTGGAGCAGTGTATATTGCAGGGAGGGTATGGGGAGCAGTGTATATTGCAGGGAGGGTATGGGGAGCAGTGTATATTGCAGGGAGGGTATGGGGAGCAGTCTATATTGCAGGGAGGGAATGGGGAGCAGTCTTTATTGCAGGGAGGGTATGGGGAGCAGTGTATATTGCAGGGAGGGTATGTGGAGCAGTGTATATTGCAGGGAGGGTATGGGGAGCAGTCTATATTGCAGGGAGGGTATGGGGAGCAGTGTATATTGCAGGGAGGGTATGGGGAGCAGTCTATATTGCAGGGAGGGTATGCGGCGCAGTGTATATTGCAGGTAGGGTATGGGGAGCAGTGTATATTGCAGGGAGGGTATGGGGAGCAGTCTATATTGCAGGGAGGGTATGGGGAGCAGTCTATATTGCAGGGAGGGTATGGGGAGCAGTGTATATTGCAGGTAGGGTATGGGGAGCAGTGTATATTGCAGGGAGGGTATGGGGAGCAGTGTATATTGCGGGGAGGGTATGGGGAGCAGTCTATATTGCAGGGAGGGTATGCGGAGCAGTGTATATTGCGGGGAGGGTATGGGGAGCAGTGTATATTGCGGGGAGGGTATGGGGAGCAGTGTATATTGCGGGGAGGGTATGGGGAGCAGTGTATATTGCGGGGAGGGTATGGGGAGCAGTGTATATTGCGGGGAGGGTATGGGGAGCAGTGTATATTGCAGGGAGGGTATGGGGAGCAGTCTATATTGCAGGGAGGGTATGGGGAGCAGTCTATATTGCAGGGGGGTATGCGGAGCAGTCTATATTGCAGGGAGGGTATGGGGAGCAGTCTATATTGGTAAATAAAGTGATTTGCTGACATATCAGGAATCACATAGGTTATCACCAGGAGGTTGTCACTCACCTGTCTCCGTATCAGGCGGTATTTCTTCCTCCTTATTATTATAGAGCCCGGCCCTATAATACTCCTCGTCTCCCTCTGTCTCTTCTACTTTGACAATAACCAGGTCGTCGAGCTAAAACGCAACTGCACTCATTACAATACAGTTTGATGTAGTGACGTCTCTTTGAGGCTTTTTATGTTGTAATTTCTGATTTCTCTACCTGATTATCGTTGGGATCATCAGAGGTAGAATCATGCAGGGGACTGGGACAGCTCTCCGGTGTACTGCACCTACTGGACCCCGAACCTGTAAGAAACACATAGACACAGATTTACTATTGCAAATGCACCAGACACTCTTCAGAGACTTTTCTGCCAAGTCCAACACAAGTTGTGTTTTTGGAGTAGTATTATGGCGCAGTTTAAATTAACTAAGACTAAAGGGCCTTTTACACGGACAGATTATCGGCCAGGAACATTGCTAGAAAAGCTGATAACCAGCCTGTATAAAAGTGACAGCGATTAGCTGAGCATAGGGGAACTCCCAATCCTTGGCTGATCGTGTCGGATAGGGGTCAGATATAATGAAAAATCACCGCCTGACCTCTTTGATCTGGGAGAGATAAGCCGCAGCCAGAGACAATCCTGTGCATGGGGAGGACAGTTCTGTGTATGGGGAGGACAGTTGTCGGACAGAAGAGATAGCTGATGGCGAACAATCGCTTCGGCCATCAGTTATTGACGGTGTATGGGTCCCTTTAGTTTATACTGTCTACCAATTTGTCAGCTTTAGAACATCTACCCCATTGTTTACAGTGACTGGGTGACCTCCATAACTGCCCACCTTCACGGATATTGTCCTTATCAGGTGGTATGAGGGGCTCTTGATCCTCCATCAGGTCATCATCCTCTATCTCTTCCACTTTCATATTAATATGTTCATCAATCTACATAAACAGGTAGATGTTGAAGTTGGATACACTGGATTAGATACAGATCAATGTGTCAATTCTTTCTCATTTCTCTACCTCATTACTCTCATCATCCTCCAAGGGAATATCATCAAGGGGCCTGACACAGTTCTCGGGTGTCCTACTTCTACTGGGTCTATCTGTAAGAAAGTCACAGATACAGAAGGGTTAATATTGGTAACCTCAAGCCCCCCTCTTCATAGTTATAAAGGGTCTCCTCTTACCCTGCGGTGTGAGGGGCGGCTGATCCTCCATCATCACCTCCTTGTACTGATCCCTGTGTCCTTCTAGATACTCCCACTCCTCCATGGAGAGATAGACAGTGACGTCCTGACACCTTACAGGGACCTGACAGACGCAGGGATATAGCCGTCATTATACACTGGTGATGCAGTATTATGTCCCAGCATTCCCAGCAGCGCTCACCTCTCCAGTCAGCATCTTAAGGATCTTATTGATGAGCTCTAAGATCTTCTGCTCATTATCCTTAGGACGGATCAGTGACTGAGGTGGAGGCACCATGATGGGGCTTTGGCTCTTGCTCATGCACTTGCCAGATTTCTTCACTACCATGTAATCCTGTGTATGGAGAGATGCACTGATAAATATCATCTCTCCGGTCTTAAAGGAGAAGTGCGGCATAAAGTTTTATTAAAGTATTTTATTGCCCCCAAAAAGTTATACAAATTACCAATATACACTTATTACGGAAAATTTTTATAAAGTGCTTTTTTTCCCTGCACTTACTACTGCATCAAGGCTTCACTTCCTGGATAACGTGGTGATGTCACTTCCTGGATAACATGGTGATGTCACTTCCTGGATAACATGGTGATGTCACTTCCTGGATAACATGGTGATGTCACTTCCTGGATAACATGGTGATGTCACGACCCGACTCCCAGAGTTGTGCGGGCTGTGGCTGCTGGAGAGGATGATGGCAGGGGGATGCTCAGTGTCCCTCCAGTGCCCTGTGTCCCTCAGTGTCCCCGTGCCATCATCCTCTCTAGCAGCCACAGCCCGCACAGCTCTGGGAGTCGGGTCGTGACATCACCATGTTATCCAGGAAGTGACATCACCATGTTATC
Source organism: Dendropsophus ebraccatus (assembly GCF_027789765.1). Taxonomy (NCBI): domain Eukaryota; kingdom Metazoa; phylum Chordata; class Amphibia; order Anura; family Hylidae; genus Dendropsophus; species Dendropsophus ebraccatus. The sequence goes on from NC_091463.1 coordinate 92,063,405, forward strand.
CAGGAAGTGAAGCCTTGATGCAGTAGTAAGTGCAGGGAAAAAAGCCCTTTATAAGCATTTCCCGTAATAAGTGTATATAACTATACATAACTTTTTTGGGGCAATACAATGATTTAATAAAAATTTTCGCCTTCTCCTTTAAGTAAAGGAGCTCTCCAAGATAAGAAAAGGCACAGCTACTATCTTGCAAAAACAGCACCACCCCTGTCCTCAGGTTGTGTGTGGTATTACACTGCAGCTCCATTAAAAGATTCAAAACCCCACACCCAAACTGAGGACGGGAGAAAGCGGCCATGTTTTTATAGGCCTGGATAACCCCTTTAATACCGATAAGTCAGATGTAATTCCCAGAAGCCCTCACCTCTCCAGTCAGCAGGTGGATGATCTCCAGGGTGAGCGTCAGTATCTCATCGGCCATTGTGTATGTAGTCAGTAAAGGGACCGTCTGCTGGAAACTTAGGTGGGATGGAACGCCTGGAGAGGAAGAACAGGACGGATACTAAACGCCATGAGGGAGACATCCAGTATAGGATATACTAGAAAAACAACCAACTGGACAGGGAGTTATAGTCAATGGGCCTCCATGTGGAAACAGAGGGTTGGAAAACAAATTTGAGAGTATCTGGTATTTAAAAAAAAAAATTTTCATCAGGTCTAATTTCGAAAATCCAGTGCTTAGCGCGTTACCTCCTGGGTCATGTAACTTGGGCGGACTCCCAATGGCGTGGAGTAGAGAGAGGAGTCCCTCCCTGCTTCTTCTATGGATTGGTCACACAGACCCTGACTGATAAAAAGTTTATTTTATACTGGCAGGTAAGCTTCGAAGCGCCACGCCGGAAAAAATATTTTTCTTTCAAATCAACTGGTTTCAGAAAGCTATATAGATTTTAAAGGACAACTCCCACATTTTTTTTCCTTAACTAACACATTACAAAGTTATATAACTTTGTAATGTGTGTTAGTCACCTGTCTGGAGCCGTTCCGCCTCTTCCCCCCCCCCCCCCCCTCTGCTTCCCTGTCTTCCTTTAGAATGAATGGGAGCGAAAAGGCTGCCGATGCCTGCAGCATTTTCATTGGCTGGAATGCATCACGTGGCTTTCAGCTTGCTCAGCTCTGATTGGCTGAGCAAGCTGGAAGCCATGTGATGCGATCCAGCCAATGAAAAGGCTGCTGGTGCGCACGCGTTTCCGCTCTCATTCATGCCGTGGGACCCCGGAAAAGAGGAAGAAGATGAAGACGCAGACGGTGGAATTTTTGAATAGCGACCGGCTTAGGAGGCATGATGAGTGTAGGGTCTGTGTCTGTTAGTGTTTTTTTTTTAGCTGACGCCGGAGTTGTCCTTTAAATTTACTTCTTTAAAAAAAAAAATCTCAAGTCTTCCCATACTTATTAGCTGCTGTATGCTCTGCATGAAGTGGTGTATTCTTTCCAGTCTGACACATTGCTCTCTGCTGCCACCTCTGTCCATATCAGGAACTGTCCAGAGCAGCAGCAAATCCCCATAGAAAACCTCTCCTGGTCTGGACAGTTCCTGACACGGACAGAGGTGGCAGCAGAGAGCACTGTGTCAGACTGAAAATAAAACACCACTTCCTGCAGGACATAAAGCAGCTGATAAGTACTGGAACACTTGAGATTTTTAAATAGAAATAAACTAGAAATCTTTATAATGTTCTGAAACCAGTTTAATTAAAAGAAAAAGATTTTCGCTGGAGTACCCCTTTAATGGGGTTGGACACTTTTCAGGTGTTTTTTTTAAAGTGTAGTATTGTTGATAATGCTGCGTTTACACGAAATGATTATCATTCAAACTTTCGCAATAAAGATCGCATTTGAGTGATAATTGTTCCGTGTACACACAGCAAACCATCAAGCGACGAGCGAAAAATCGTTTATTTTGATCTTTCAACATGTTCTCAAATTGTCGTTCGTTAAAAATTCGCAGATCACTTCGTGTAAACAGTCTTTCAAAGATTCACCCTATGTGAAAGATGGGCTTAAGCGATCTTAAAAACGATCGCAATAACGATTTTTCTCACAAATTTTCAAGCGATTTATTTGTCTAAACGCTGATCGTTATAAAGACCAAATCGTTGCTTCAAAATCGTTAAACGATCGATTGGGCGAATTATCACCATGTAAACGCAGCATAAGGCGTTTTACTTATATAAACTGCCATAGGGGTAGTGCGGCGCTCAGCAATTATTCACAGAATAACACACATTACAAAGTTATACAACTTTGTAATGTATGTTATGTCTGTGAATCGCCCCCTTCCCCGTGTCCCACACCCCCGCACATGGACCCGGAAGTGTGGTGCGATATACATACCTGACGCGTGTCGACCCCAGTCTTCTGTCGATTCAATCTTCGGGAGGCCGGCCGACTCGCTGCAGCCGTCCCTGATGCCGGCCCCCCTCTCCAGCGCCATCAGCTGGTCAGCCGCGATTGGCTGAGCATAACTGTGCTCAGCCAATCACGGCTGAGCACAGTTATGATGCGGCAGAGGGGGGGCGGCAGGAGCGGGTCGGCCGGCCTCCCGAAGATGACGTCTTTTAAGACTTTGGCGGACGGGGTCGGTCGACGCTGACAGGTATGTATAGCGCACCACACTTCCGGGTACACGTGCGGACGGCTGCAGCGAGTCGGCCAGCCTCCCGAAGATTGCATCGACAGAAGACGGGGGTCGACACGCGTCAGGTATGTATATCGCACCACACTTCCGGGTACACGTGCGGGGGTGGGGGACACGGGGAAGGGGGCGATTCACAGACATAACATACATTACAAAGTTGTATAACTTTGTAATGTGTGTTATTCTGTGAATAATTGCTGAGCGCCGCACTACCCCTTTAACTTCTGCTCCGTTATGCTTTATTATAAAGCTCTGGTCATCCTCTATAAGGGTGGGTTCACACTGAGGAATTCTCGCCGATATATTCAGCGGAATTCCGACGCCCGTACGCGCGCACGGCCGCCCGCCTTTCCGGCGGCTCCATAGGCACCATTCTATGGGCCGGCTGATTCCGCATTCCGCCGAAAGAATTGATGTGTCAATTCTTTTGGCGGAATGCGGAATCAGCCAGCCCATAGAATGGTGTCTATAGAGTCAGCGGAAAGGTGCGCGGCCGTGCGCGCGTACAGGCGACGGAATTCCGCAAAATTTATCCACGAGAATTCCGTAGTCTGAACCCACCCCAAAAGGGATGGGGAACCTTCGGCTTTCCAGGTGTTGCAAAACTACAATTCCCATCATGCCTGGACAGCCAAAGCTTTAGCTGTCCAGGCATGATGGGAATTTTAGTTTTGCAACAGCTGGAGGGCTGAAGGTTGCCCATCCTTGCTATAGAGGATGTCATGTTATGAATGGGAGACTCATCTGGACGGGTCTAGATAGGGCAGAGCTTCATAGGGCATAATGGCGCAGAAGTGATACACATTTACTTTATTCATTTTGTTTTCCTGATTTTATGTTACATTCTGTATGTTAACCCTTTATTATATGTACAGCACTCTGGAATCAAAGGTGCTTAAAGGGGTAGTGCAGCGGTAAAAAAATTATTCACAGAATAACACACATTACAAAGTTATACTACTTTGTAATGTATGTTATGTCTGTGAATGGCCCCCTTCCCCGTGTCCCACCACCCCCACCCGTGTACCCGGAAGTGTAGTGCATTATACATACCTGATCCGTGTCCGCCATCTTGTGCCAAATTTCATCTTCGGCCGGCCGGCCCGAACACCTCCGATCTTCCCGAGTGCCGGCCGCGTCATCAGCTGCTCAGCCGCGATTGGCTGAGCATAACTGTGCTCGGCCAATCGCGGCTCAGCGGCTGATGACGTGGCAGAAGGCAGCCGGCACTCGGGAAGATTGGAGGTGTTCGGGCCGGCCGGCCGAAGATGACATTTGGCACAAGATGGCAGAGGGGCATGACACGGATCAGGTAATGTATAGTGCACCACACTTCCGGGTACACGGGTGGGGGTGGTGGGACACGGGGAAGGGGGCCGTTCACAGACATAACATACATTACAAAGTTGTATAACTTTGTAATGTGTGTTATTCTGTGAATAATTTTTTACCGCCGCACTACTCCTTTAAGAAATAAATAATAAAATAAAAATTGGCCAACCCCTTTGAAGACGTTATCCAGGTTAAAAAAAAAAAAAGCCCACTGTCTTCCTGAAACAGCGCCACTCTTGTCCTCAGTTCAGTTGCAGTTTAGCAGTTCAGTTTCATTGAAGTGAGTGGAGCTGAATTGTAATACCACACACAACCTGACGACAGGGGTGGCACTGTTTTTGAAAGAAAGAAGCAGTGCTTTTTTTTTCTTTTTTCATAATTTTGGATAAGGCTAGGTTCACACTGTGTTTTCAGCATCCGTTTAACGGATCAGTTCTTTTTGCAAAAAAACGGATTGCAAAAAACTGATGCATTTGTGTGCATCCGTTTTTGATGCGTTTTTCCATTGACTTCCATTATAAAAATAAAAAAAACGGATCCAAACGGATGCGTTTTTTTTTTACGCACAATAAAGTACTGTTGACACTAATTTTTTGACCGTTAAAAAAAAACGGATCCGTTAAACGGCTGATGAAAACGCAGTGTGAACCTAGCCTAACCCCTCTCTCTAAACAGTCACAGTGTATATAGTACAGATCCGCAATCAGTTGACGATAACAACCAGAATCAGAATCAGAATTCAGCTCTATGCAAAGCAGATCTGTGACTGAAGCAGAGATCGGATTGGTTGCTATGGCCACTCCCGCCTATTTCTTATCTGTGAGGAGAATGCAGGGCGTGAGGCAAGTGTGTAAGTACCTGGACGCCTATATCACACATACACGAGTGACACACAGATCACATGACAAAGACAACAACACACACTGACCGGGAACATGCCAGGAGACTCCACAGCACAGGGGGTGAAGGACCTTTGATGATGTCACAATACAGTCATGTGACCATGGAGGGGCAGGGTCTTTGTCTGGAGAATCAGAGGTCTGTAGAGCGCCATTCATTTACCGAAGAAAGGGCACATGTGTCTAACAGCAAAGCCCCTCCCTCTGATCACATGACAGTGACATCATTAAAGGTCCTCCAGCCACCAAAATGTGTAGAGAATGGAGGAAGGTGTACGAGGAGTGTTCATTAACCCCTTAGGGACCGGGCAAATTTCCATTTTTGCGCTTTCCTTTTTTTCTCCTTGTGCTTAAAAGGCCACCGCATTTTTTCACCTAGAGACCCACATGAGCCCTAATTGTACTTTGCAATGACAGGCTAAATTTTGCGTAAAGTCTGCTGCAACACCAGAAAAAATGAAATGTGTGGTGAAATTGATTTAATTTGGGGAGGTTTTGTGTTTACGCCGTTCGCCCTGGGGTAAAACTGTCTTGTTATGCATGTTCCTCAAGTCGGTACAATTACAACAATATGTAACTTGTAGTGATGAGCGAATAGTGAAATATTCGATTATTCGATATTCGTACGAATATCTCCCTGATATTTGACTATTCGATCGAATATTCGATCCCATTAAAGTCTATGGGAACAAGTATTCGATTATTGAAAAACATCTGTTCGACCACTTGGAGGTTCACAAAGTCCACAATGACACCTCAGGGAAAGGGGATTTGAACACTTATCGAATATTTATTGATTATTCGGCGTACTATTCGATAATATCGAATACCTTACTATTCGGTCGAATATCTATTCGATTGAACAGTGTTCGCTCATCACTAGTAACTTGTGTAACTTTTATTTTATTTGATGGCTTTTAAAAAATGAAAACCTTTGGTCTATGGGGCCGTGTGAGGTGGCATACCTTTTAATTGCTTTTTGTTACAATTTTTCTGGATTTGATGTGACCAAAAATGTGCAATTTTGCACTTTGGAATTTTTAAGTGCTTACAACATTTACTGTGTGTGATCGGGAATGAAATAAATGAATAGTTTGGGCGATTACGCACGCGGCGATACCAAACATGTTTATTTATTTATTTTTATTAAAAAAAATGGGGAAAGGGGGGTGATTCAAACTTTTATTAGGGGAGGGGATTTTTTTATTAATAAAAAAAATTTATTTTTTTACACACATACTAGAAGTCCTCCTGGGGGACTTCTAGTATAACTACACTGATCTCTCATTGAGATCTATGCAGTATAGATATACTGCATAGATCAATGAGATAGGCGTTCTATTGCTCTCTGCTGCTGCAGCCGAGAGCAATAGAATGCCGAGCTGGGATCAGCGACATTACAGAGCAGACCCCGGCCTGGTAAAGATGCAGGGATTGCTCCTCTGCGATCATGTCACGGGAGGGGGCATCCCCCCCACAAGACACCAGGAAAGGGAAAAATATGCATTTTAAATGCAGCTGTCAACTTTGACAGCTTCATTTAAAAGGCTAATTAGCTGGCACGGTGATCGGACTGTGCCTGCTAATTGCCGCGGTCCCGGGCTGCATATAGCACCCAGGATTGCGGCGGTTCTGAGTCCCTCTGAATGCCCTTAACAACGTAGGGGTGTAGATTTATGCCCTTGGTCGTAAAAGGGGTTATCGAGCACTGCACAAACATGGCCACTTTCTTCCAGAGACAGCAACACCGTTGTCTCCAGTTTGGGAGCAGGTTTTGTAACTCAGTTCTATTGAAGTGAATGTAGCTTAGTTGCAAACCGCACCTGAACTGAAGACAAGAGTGGTGCGGTCTCTGGAAGAAAGTGGCCATGTTTTTGTACTGCTGAATAATCCCTTTAAAGTTTTCCCTGGCCCACTTCTATTTATTGCAAGATGATAAAAACGCAAGTATGATGATATAGGTTTCTACTGGTTACGTGCCAATTTACAACTATGAACTGATAACAGTATTTGTCTTTAGGCTGTGTTCACACATGCATGTACATTGTGTTACTGCATCATTTCATTGCCGTCCTTCATTGTGTTACTGCAATAAACGTCCTTACCTTAAAGGTTGCACTCCAAGGAAGGGCCCTATTTACCTTTAGTCACCCGTGGTCAGGTGCCTAGGGCAGCACCTTGCAGGGGGGCAGCAGCAGGGAGAAGGGGAAAGGAAACTACTTTTTTTATTTTTTTAGTCTCCTACCTCCCGTCCAGACTTGCCAGTAAAACTGGTGTCTTTTCGAGGGGTGGGTGGTATGGTGGTATTTGTCAGTTCTGGTATGGCGGTGTTACCCAGTCACAGTTTATGTTTTAAGTAGATAAACAACACGAAAAATACAATTCAGACAATGTTTCTACATCTAGAAAAATGCATGTGGCCGAAACCACTCTCCCCAAGATCTTCTGATTAAAGTGGCTATCCAGGATTAGAGGAACATAGCTGGTTTCTCCTAGGAATAGTGTCCCCAGGTTGTGTGTGGTATTGAGGCTCAGTTCCATTAACCTGAATGGGGTAGAGGTATGTTACCACATGCAACCTGGGGACATGTGTGGTGTTGTTTTTGAAAGAATATTTATACATATACACATACTGAACAACCCGCTTAATACAGGCATAATTGTTGTGGTTTCAGTTGCTGTAGAAGCTGCAATAAACAAAATGCAACAGGCTGGAGCTGCAGGAAGATGCTGAGTACTGGAGCGTCTGAGGAGCATGATGGCAGGTAAGCTGCAGTTCATCAAGAACGAAATGGAACATACAGGACTGTACATCAGGGAACGGAAAAAAAGCTCTAGCAATCTGTGCAGGAGGAAATTGGCCGGGGTCCTAGAGTGCTAAATGTTATAGGAGACTGGATCGCCAAAGTAGGAAATAATAAGTAAGGAGAGATGGTTGGAAAGTTCAGACTCTGCATAACCAGAGATTGGCGCAACTGGAGCATGATCGAGACCAAACATTCAGGATTTGAAGTTAGATGCAGCCCTAGGGAGTCCTGCAAAATATGGATACAATCTATGGCTCTATGTTCATTATGTAGAGGCTTTTATTTTTTATTTTTTTACAGAAATCAGTAGTATAAGCAATTTTAAGAAACTCATATAATAGGTTTTATTAGGCAAAAAAACGCTTTCTGTATTCATAAAGCTATTTCACAGCTCCCCTCCCCTCACTTCTTATCTGTGCATTATCAGGCAAAACCGTCTTCATTACAGAGAAGCCAGTGAAGACGGGTTCTGCTGTGTCCATTATATCCTATGGAGGGGGGAGGAAGATGAGTGAGCAGGAAGAGGAGACATGAAGGTCAGCTGTTTGTAGACTGTCTGGGCACCTAAAACGCTGGATTCGGGGGTCAGAAAGGTCAGTGCTTATCAAGGAACTTGCTGAGAGAAGGTGTTGTGCTGTGCAGGACTGCTCTGTGCTCTCTCACTCCTCTCAGCCCCTCCCCTCTCCATAGCCACATAAAGGACACAGAAATCCTGCTTCTTCTGAAGTCAGGGGGAATCTAGGAAAACAGCTTTTTCAGTACAGATGGAAACTTTTTTGGCAAATAAAACCTACTACAGAGTTTCCTAAAATTGCTTGTACTATAGATATTTATTGTTTTCAGAAAAATGACCCTGAAATGACAGTTACAATTTAAAGCGACTCTGTACCCACAATCTGACCCCCCCCCCCCCCCCCCCAAACCGCTTGTACCTTCGGATAGCTGCTTTTAATCCAAGATCTGTCCTGGGGTCCGTTCAGCAGGTGATGCAGTTATTGTGCTAAAACAACTACTTTTAAACTGGCAGCCCCATGTCCTACAGGAGTATCTGTGCCCTTACTTTGCACCACCCCTCCGTCCCTCCTCCCCACCCTCTTTATCATTAGGGATGTGACTGGAACATTTTCTCCATGCTGAACATTGCACTGGTGTCTTAACGATCCAGCCCTTGTGCCATTCTCTCACTGCTGATGAATAGGAGACAATCTGCCTGGCGCATTCCTAATGATGAGGAGGGCGGGGAGGAGGGACAGGGAGGTTGTGCCAGCCTAATGCATACACAATCTAGGCCACTCCCGTAGGGCACAGGGCTGCCAGTTTAAAAGATGTTTTTTAGCACAATAACTGCATCACCTGCCAAACGGACCCCAGGACAGATCTTGGATTAAAAGCAGCTATCCAAAGGTACAAGCGGTTTGGGGGGGGGGTCAGATTGTGGCTACAGAGTCGCTTTATTAATGGCAGCAAAGACAAAGTCCAACTGTGGCAGAGATCATCAGCTAATAATGTGCATGGTGAAGCTAAAGCTGTGAGAGAAAAAACTGCTTTCTATATGATTACATCCTTGCACTCGAAAAATCAGCTAGTGACATAAATATCATAATATCCAAGTACCAATAAGTCCCAGAGTGAGATCCAATTAGGGTGGGTTCACACTACGGAATTCTCGCGGAAAAACTCTGCGGAATTCCGTCGGCTCAATAGACACCATTCTATGGGCCGGCGTATTCCGCTATCAGCCGAAAGAAGTGACATGTTACTTCTTTCGGCGGATAGCGGAATACGTCGGCCCATAGAATGGTGTCTATGGAGCTGGCGGAAAGGCGCACGGACAGCCAACGGAATTCCGCGGAATTTATCTGCGAGAATTCAGTAGTGTGAACCCACCCTCAGTTAGGAAGGAGACAGACACTACTGGAAGTAGTATTAGAAATTTATTAGTGTTATTTTCCAAAATAACCTTGTAGGAGCAAAGAGTATAGGCAGATTAACGCAAAAACATGAAACTGACCCTTGAAGGTAAAGGACACTACAGAGGTTATGGCTTTAGATGCCGCTTAGCTTTCTCTTGAAGTCTATAGAATCCCAGAAACATGGTGGGAAATGCCCCCACTACCCTTTTCTTTTTCCTCTTGCAGGTTGTCTTACTTTTCTTAATTTATACATCTGAGCATACAAAGTGCTCAGATAAAGGTTTATTCATGTAAAGGTAAAGGTTTAACATGTTTCGCCAACAGTAATAGTTCCACGTTTCAGTTTTTGTTGCAGGAACTTTTCACCAAAGCCATCACTTGGGTAGATCAAACATCACATGTATTTTGAGCCAAAACCGAAAATTTTATGTAAAAAAAATAAAAATCTATGCTTTACACTCAGAAAGAAGGGGCATAACAGTTAGGTAAGCGTTCTGATATTAAGTGGTCATACACCTTCGATAACCGATACCGCCCTCTAACTGTCCTCAATGTGTGCGGCCAAATCCACTCCCTCATATAAATCTCCAAGCTCAACAGAACAGCTAAGACTTTTTCTGCTACCCGGACATCCTACGAGGAAATCACGCAGCCTTTGTATTGTTCGGGAAGAAGACATGTTCTGTCTCCTAGAGATGAACGTATTTTAATGAAAACTTAAAAAAGTATAGCATTTTTGGACTGATGTCCCTTCATCAGATCCAACCTTGGATATCATTATTTTTTAGTTTCACATGAGGCGCTGTCCTCAGTTCTTTAGCCAAAAAGTTAAAGCTAGCGGGCTAATGGGTATTCCAAATGGACAACCATACCCCCAGCATTTTAAAGTTGTGGAAAAGCAGTGTAAGGATAATATAGGCCTCTGAGCTGAAGCTTATTGAGAATTTAGGGAAGGGCTACTATGTGTGTGCAAGCAGGGAGGCCACTAAACTTGGCTCAGTTACACCCATTCTGCCAGAGGAAATAGGTCAAATTTCCAGTAAATTATTGTTAGAAGTGTTTGGAAGGCTGACAGTAAAGGCCCTACTACACGGGCTGATATTAAAGGACAAACGAGCGCCGGCCTGTCCGCAGCTTGCTTCTTGTTCCCTGGTTGCTGTCGGTGCTATTAGATCTTTAGATGGTCCAGGTCCAGGCCTTCTGCCACCACTCCTAATGTGAAAAGCGACGGCCAGCAGCCATCGTTTTCTTTTAACGTGTTGAAAGACAACGATCAGCTGACATCGTGCATGCCAGTTGATTGTTGCCTTTTAACACTTCCTATTACACCAAGCCATTATCCAAATATGCCCGATAATCGATTGGTGTAATTGGGCCTTTAGACAATATAAAGGCAATTCCACCAAATGGTAACCATGTGTATGTAAACTTCAGGGCCAATGACTGAGATAGAAAAAAGATAAGGCAGAGAAAGTGAACTAGAACTAAATGTCAGAAATTGGGAAAAATTTAGTTTTCCTGAATTTGGCTTATTATATAGATATTATGTTATTTCATTATTATATTTTATACTTTAATTTTAAAGCAAGAGTTGGAAAATTTCTATCGACACCGACTCCCAAACTCATTTCCACCTCCACAGCCTTGTTCCTGACAGAGCTTCCACTAACAGTTTTGTCACGGTTTCCTCCTAACCAAAAATTCAAACCATAAAGGCAGGAAAATAACCAAAACCAAACTCCATTACAAGTACTCTTCAGTTTCCTTCTCGTTCTACCATTCATCTGACATTCCAAATTTATATCTACAAAATGTCCCTACCATCATCGCTGTAGGAGCGGAGCTCAAAAAAGGCCAAATTATTTCCAACTGCAAATTTCTCCATTCTACTCTGGACTGCACGATCACTGGCCAGCTCCACTAAATACTGATCCTCGAAGACAAAACTATAGTGAAAAGCGTTGGAACAAACACCTTCCCTTGGTAAGATGCATTCAATGCAGGTCCTGTAAAGCCAGAACATTCTGCTATGTATGGTAAAGCTCTCATAGAAAACCATTTGGGAGATCAGCAACACAAGGCTGCAAAGGATTGCAAATCAGGAACGGAAGAGCAAGTGACAACAAAGCAGCTAGCATTCAAGATACATAAAAAAAATCTCTCTAATCAACGGGGTATTCCACATTTTTGAAAAAAAATAAAATAAATAATAAAAAAAAAAAAATATTTATATATGCTAAAAGAAAAGAAAAGAAAAGCTGTACTCACCTACCCCCAGTCCCCTGCAGTTCCCCTTTCTAGTATCCTAATCTCCGCTTTCTCTCTGTTTCTAAGACGAGAAGAAGATGCTCAGCCAATCACTGGCCATGATAGTGTCCCGTTTTGGTCAGTAAGAAAGGAGATCACAGTACCAAATGAAATGAACAGGAGCCATAAGGGAACGAGGGTAGATAAGTATAGCTTTTTATGCATGGCTCCAGAAACATGTTATGTCTTTCAAAATGTAGAATACCCCTTTAAATTGGGACTTTGGAGAATTTATTTATTTTTCAGATCAACTGTTGTCAGAAAGTTATACAGATTTGTAAATTTAAAAAAATTAAAAATCTCCAGTCTTTTCAGTACTTATTAGCTGCTGTATGTCCTGCAGGAAGTTGTGTATTCTCTCCAGTCTGACACAGTGCTCTCTGCTGCCACCTCTGTCTGTGACAGGTTCTGCCCAGAGTACTAGCAAATCCCCATAGAAAACCTAAGTTTCTCTGACAGTGCCCATTTAAGGTTTTAAAAAAGGTGCAATAAACAGTTTATTAACAAAATGGACAATACATGAGATATCCCTCAGCTCCACCATCAACCGTGATTAATCTCCTGCCACTTACTTAGCCCTTTTTCTCTAACATCTACTGTAGGCGGATAGTGAGGAGGTGACCGTGTTTGACCTCCTTTAGGGCTGTCTAAACATCTAACAGTCCAAATTACTGGAACTAACACTATAATATAATGTGTGTTCCAGCATAGCTGCTGGGAAAGGCTTTGTGGTTCTTACACAACATGCATGACCATGTTAATGACGTCTACAAGTGTAAAGCATGTAACTTTATCCTGTATTATGATAGCTGAGGCCTATGATCCACAATGGATCTACAATGGTCGGGTCATTGAATGCAATTATGAAGGTGTAGGTTCTCCAGTGCATCCTAATCAATACAGTACTTCACTATAATAATACCAACTCTGGTTGGTACATACACAAGAGGCGTACCTGGAAATCACTCAATGTCCGTGTATAGGGGTCAGTGGTAGTTAAGGTAGTTACCTTGATGACGCTAAGAACAAACAGATTATACCGCTACCCTACCATCTCCTAAATGTAGGCTAAACAAACAAGGAGGGATTTGTCTTCCCTCTAAATTACATGCTGACCTCTGGAGAGGTCATCAGAGTTATAGGTAACACTATACTGTATGAAAACAGATCCGGTAGCAGACAGTTACATAATGGCGGCGGCCCCTGAAAACATTCAAAATGTCTTCTCTACAGTCATTCAAAATACTTAGGGGAAAAAAAAAATCCTATTCTGAACGTAAGCTTGACCTCTTCCCATGTGAATTCAGTGATGTACAGGAGTCTGCGCTCCCGTAAGACATCATTCCTATTGTACACACTGTAGTTTCTCCTCGGTGTGATTTCGTTGATGTACAATAAGAGATTGTTTCTGGATAAACTGTTTCCCACATTCTGCGCATGAATATGGCTTCTCCCCGGTGTGATTTCTCTGGTGTACGAGAAGAGTTTGGAGCTGGATAAACCGTTTCCCGCAATCTGGGCACGAGAACGGCTTCTCCCCGGTGTGTTTTCTCTGATGTACGAGAAGAGCTTGTTTCTGGTTGAACCGTTTCCCGCATTCGGAACACAGGTATGGTGCCTCTTTTGTGTGGATTCTGCTATGGACGACAAGGGCTTGTTTCTGATTAAAGCATTTCCCACATTCTGTACAGGAATAGGGCCTCTCCCCAGTGTGGATTCTCTTGTGTTCAACAAGACTTCGTTTACGGGTAAAACATTTCCCGCACTCTGGACATGGATACGGTTTCTCCCCTGTGTGACTTCTCTTATGTGCCACAAGGTCCGATCTCTGGGTAAAACACTTATCACATTCTGGGCATGAAAATGGCCGCTCCCCTGTGTGAATTCTCTTATGTACATATAGATTGTTTCTTAATCTAAAACGTTTGCCACAGTCTGAACACGGAAACGGTTTCTCCCCAGTGTGAATCCTCTCATGTTCCACAAGATGTTGTTTATTTGTAAAGCACTTCCCACATAATATGCACGAGAATGGCCTCTCTCCTGAGTGGATTCTTTGGTGTCTCACAAGATCTGCTCTCCGGTTGAAACATTTGCCACATACCAAACAAGAAAAAGGCTTGTCCTCAGAATGAATCTTCTGATGTTCATCAAGATTTGTTTTAATTGCAAAACATTTCCCACATTCTGCACATGAAAATGGCTTCTCCCCAGTGTGATTTCTCTGGTGTACAATAAGAGTTTGTAGCTGGATAAACCGCTTCCCACATTCTGCACATGCATATGGCTTCTCCCCTGTGTGATTTCTCTGATGTACAATAAGTGCTTGTTTCTGGTTAAATCTTTTTCCACACTCTGCACATGAATATGGCTTCTCCTTTGTGTGAATTCTCCGATGTACAACAAGAGCCTGCTTCTGGTTAAATCGTCTTCCGCATTCGGTACATGCATAGGGCCTCTCCCCTGTGTGGATTCTCAGGTGTTCCACAAGACTTCGTTTCCGGGTAAAACCTTTTCCACACTCTGTACAACCATAAGGTCTCTCGCCCGTGTGACTTCTTCTATGTGTAGTAAGTTCTGATCTCTGAGTAAAACATCTACCACATTCAGGACATGAAAACGGGCGCTCACCAGTGTGAACTCTCTTATGTACGTAGAGATTGTTTCTTAACCTAAAACATTTCCCACATTCTGTACATGTGAAAGGTTTCTCCCCAGTGTGAACCCTCTCATGTTCTACTAGATGTTGTTTAGTTCTAAAGCACTTCCCACATACTGAACATGCAAATGGCTTCCCCCCTATGTGGATTCTCCTATGTCTAACAAGACCTGTCCTGTGATTAAAGCATTTCCCACACACTGAGCACAAAAATGGCTTATCCTCTGCATGAATTTTTTGATGTTCAAAAAGATGTGATTCCCACATGAAACATTTCCCACATTCCAGACATGAATAAGGCTGCTCTCCTGTGTGGATTCTTTGATGTTCAAGGAGATCTGGTTCATCTGTGAAACATTTTCCGCATTCCAAGCAAGAAAACGGGCTCTCGTCTATGTGATCTCTTGTGTCAAAGCCGGGAGGCTGTTTAACACTCTGCGACTGATCAGATGAAGTCCCTTCCAGGGTATTGGGATCAGATAAGATATCTCTGCTGTGAATAGCTAAAGGAAGCTTTGAGGTACTAAAGCGTTCTCCAAAAATATTTCTTATGGTATAGTATTCTACATCACAGTCGGCAGATGGAGGTTGATGATCACCCTGAAGATTCAGTAGAGCATCTGTTGGGGGACAGAAACAAAAAACCTCATGCTTTATCATTTACAACAGGGAAACTGGGTGTTGCAGACTTTAAAGGAGAAATCCGGCAATTTAAAAAAAAAATCTTCAGCTGGTGGGGGGAAATATAGAAAACAATCATTGCCAATCTCTCCCCATGGCCATGATGCACCGCCTGATAGGCTCCTGGACCCTCGCCAGAAGGCATCCCCCTCCAGACATCACGACTCGGGAGGGGGGGGGGGGGGAGCCTTAACTGGCTGATGGATTGCCCGCTTAACCAATCAGTGACTGCAGAGACGTCCTGGTCCAGTCACTGACTGGCCGAGCAGGCAGCGCATCAACCAGGTTGTGATGTTGGCTCTGAAGCAGATCCCGGCACAGGAAGAGGTGAGTAATGGTTGTTTATTATGTTTCCCCCTACGCCCTGCCGTTTGAAATTTATTTTTATATCACTGGACCTTAAACTGCACATATATTAAAGTACAAAGTTACATTTTAGTCTCATATAAGTATCAGGTTTGTATATTCCTCGAATAAGACAGCTTGTTGTGTCAAAACCAGAAGTGGATCCAACTGGAACAAGAAGTACAAGCCCTCCCTTTATATTTTCCATCCCATTTGAATCCGCATCTGGCCTTGGCACAAAAACTGGCATGTCTGAAACCAGCATTCACGAAGCTGAGATTCCTAGAATTGTAGCAGTGTGCAGGACATCAGCCTAGTCACAGTCCTGCCTGGGAACCTTCTCTTATCACTTGGAGAAAACTTGGAGGAGAACGTCCACTTTGTTCATGTGTAAAAGCGCTCAAAAGTAGCATTGAATGGACTTGCCAAACTGTTCTCCGAACCCAAATGCACAGCTCGGAGAAGTTGGATGCCACCTTAGGGAGTCCTGCAAGGCATGGATACAGCCATAGGCATACACAAAGGGGGAGATTCATCAAACATGGTGTAAAGTGAAACTGGCTCAGTTGCCCCTAGCAACCAATCAGAGTCCACCTTTCATTTTTTAAAGAGTATGTAAGGAGTCTGATTGGTTGCTAGGGGCAACTGAGCCAGTTTTACTTTACACCATGTTTGATAAATCTCCCCCAAAATGTCCATGCTAACAAAACTTTTCTCCTATACAGAATCTATCATTATCAATAAATAGGTCCATGTTTTGCCTTCTAACAGCACATGGGAGGCCTGATGATTACAATAAACCAGGTAGGTAAGTCTTCCCCACTTCTGGGTGGATTACGAGATTGCCATCACCATCAACAAAATAAACATACATGACTCTTCTATACTGCATAGTTGTAACTCACCTGCACCCATATTGACAGGGATTTCCTCCTCCTTACATGGGAGATCACTTCTATAATACTCCTCGTCTCCTTCCGTCTCTTCCACTTTGATGATAATATGTTCATCAATCTATAAGAAAAGGTAAATGATAAAGTTTGATGAACTGGGTTAGATACAGATCACTGTAGTCACATCTCGTAAAGGCTCTTTCTTATTCTCTACCTCATTACTCTCATCATCCTCCAAGGGAATATCATCAAGGGGGCTGGTACAGTTCTCGGGTGTCCTACTTCTACTGGGTCCATCTGTAAGAAATTCACAGATAAAGAGGGGTACACGTTTGTACATCTAGCTGACCTCTAAAACTTCCCCCTCTTTACAGTTATTAGGAGTCTCCTCTTACCCTGCGGTGTGAGGGGCGGCTGATCCTCCATCATGACCTCCTTGTACTGATCCCTGTGTCCTTCTAGATACTCCCACTCCTCCATGGAGAGATAGACAGTGACGTCCTGACACCTTACAGGGACCTTACAGAAGCAGTGATATAGTCATCATTATACCTTGGTGATGCAGTATTATGTCCCAGCATTCCCAGCAGCGCTCACCTCTCCGGTCAGCATCTGAATGATCTTATTGATGAGCTCTAAGATCTTCTGCTCAGTGTCTCTCGTATATGTCTTTGAGGGAGATGAAGGCATCATGGTGGGGCTTTGGTTCTTGTTCCATTCTTCTGACTCATGTGGATGCGACTTGGACGCCACACACTCCCCAGATTTCTTCACTACCGTGCAGTCCTGTGTACAGAGGGACACAGCGATAACCATCACTCATTATCTTTTCAGCCACTCCTTGCCTATGCCAGATGTGACAAGTATAAGGTCATACGACCCAGTTGCCAGAAACCCTCACCTCTCCAGTCAGCAGGCAGATGATCTCCAGGGTGAGTTTTAATATCTGGTCGGTCATTTTGTGGCTAGACATCAAAGTTACAAGTTTCTTGCTGACCGAACTTAATTGTGTAGGAGCGTATACTGCAGAGACCAAGAAAAGGGGGGGGGGAGGTGCACAGTGTCATTCAGTGCATGAACATTTGGAAAACATGAGATCTCATTGAGCTGTCAATAATGCACAACATGGAGAGAAGCTTATACCCCCCCCACTGCAAATGTGGGTAAGGGCTAATTCACTGATCCGTTGTTCTGTCCGCAATTGCAGACAGAACATGAAACCAATATTATCCTATGGCCCCGTTCACACGTCCGTACGTGTATACGGGGCCGCGATCCGTGCCGCAAAAAAATGGACATGTTGTAATGCGGACCGTTTTTTTGCGGCACGGATCGCTGGGGTAATGATGTGTGAACGTAGTGCTCCATGAAGCACGGAGCACTACGGCTACACGGACTGCACTACGGGTGTGTGAATGTGGCCTAAGAGTTATTGAAGCAAATAGCTGATAGAATATAGTATCAGCACTGGTTTACCCCACAGTTAAAGTTAAGTTAAATTGATCTGGAGTATGAGGGCATTCACACATTCCGTGATTACTGTTCGTGCTACGGACAGGAATCACAGAATTTAAAACTTTACACTACTGTACTGAGACAGCTGCAAGACTGTCAGCACAGTAGCATGAAGATTTAAAGAGATCCGAAGCTTCTGGCATCATAATAAATCATGATGCAGGGAGTTTCACATTCCGTTCCTCAGCCCATCATCTGTACAAACAAACCATGGACTGAACGTGTGAATGCAGTCCTTAGGCCCTAACTGATTTGTTGTCTGTACTGTGGCTGCTGCATCCTATGAACTATTTGTAATAAGTGATGGAGGTGTTAAACATATGTCTAAGGATCCTATTACAATGCAGCAAAGGATCCTCCAAACATAGAAGTGATTGCTTCATTGGAGAGAATCTGGCAATGGTGGCAGCGTCATGTTGGCTTCTTATTATACTCATCCTAGCCTGTGTGTATTCATGTGGAAGGAAAACAAGACTGATGAACACTATCACACGTACATCGCTGCTAAATATAAGTGGTCAATAAACAACAGGAAATATATGATACTTGACCATGGCGCTAAACTCAGCCATTCTACACAATACATTAATTTATGTAAATATATATATATATATATATATATATATATATATATATATATATATATATATATATATATACCATTTTACAATTTGTGCTAATGCAACCATCAGGGTGTATAAATAATACTACCAAATGAGGAATAAGTAATATCAGTCATACAATGCCACAACTTACAGTACATGTACACTCCGCACTCAGGGGCTCCACTCTGTCCTTTCCCATCAATGTGGCAAGAGGATGACCTGGCATGCCTAGTACCATCCTGACATGGCAGATTTACAGTACGGATTCTGCAATGGAGTCTGAATTGGATTTACAACAAGACATCTAACTGCAATGACAAGCTTTGGATGGATATAGATTTGATGTATATAGTATATTAACTGTATCCCCCCCACTACCTTCAACATTCACAGCATTGCCCTCCAATAGCTGCAGTAAAGAGCTCCGATTATTCCTAAAAAGTCACTGCAGTGTCCTCCAAAAATAACTAACCAAAACCGTCTTCTCCAATAACACAAGGGAGCGGGTTCTACTACCCCCAATAGTTACAGCACTGTCCTTTAATAATAACAGAAGGATACGGTACCTACTAACCCCAATGATAACAGCACCGTCCTTCAATAATTACAGAAGGGGACGGTTCCTACTACCCCCAATGATTACAGCAATGCCCTTCAATAATAACAGAGGAGAATGGAAACTGTGTCCACTACAGTGTCCTCCAATAATACCAGCAGGAACTCCCTCCCACTACACACAGTAGTCAGGGCCTCCAGTAACAGCAGAAACTCCCTCCCACTACACACAGTAGTCAGGGCCTCCAGTAACAGCAGAAACTTCCTCCCACTACACACAGTAGTCAGGGCCTCCAGTAACAGCAGAAACTCCCTCCCACTACACACAGTAGTCAGGGCCTCCAGTAACAGCAGAAACTCCCTCCCACTACACACAGTAGTCAGGGCCTCCAGTAACAGCAGAAACTCCCTCCCACTACACACAGTAGTCAGGGCCTCCAGTAACAGCAGAAACTCCCTCCCACTACACACAGTAGTCAGGGCCTCCAGTAACAGCAGAAACTCCCTCCCACTACACACAGTAGTCAGGGCCTCCAGTAACAGCAGAAACTCCCTCCCACTACACACAGTAGTCAGGGCCTCCAGTAACAGCAGAAACTCCCTTCCACTACACACAATAGTCAAGGCCTCCAGTAACTGCAGGAACTCCCTCCCAGTACACACAATAGTCAGGGCCTCCAGTAACAGCAGGGACTGCCTCCAACTACACAAAATAGTCAGGGTCTCCAGTAACAGCAGGGACTGCCTCCAACTACACAAAATAGTCAGGGCCTCCAGTAACAGCAGGGACGGCCTCCAACTACACACAATAGTCAAGGCCTCCAGTAACTGCAGGAACTCCCTCCCAGTACACACAATAGTCAAGGCCTCCAGTAACAGCAGGGACGGCCTCCAACTACACACAATAGTCAGGGCCTCCAGCGAAGAACTCCCTCCCACTGCCCCCAATAGTCTGGCCTGATAACAGCAGGAACGCCTCCTAATGGCATCAGTGATTACAGCCCCGCCCCCTGCACAGTATACATACACAGACACACATATATACTGTGTACTAGGCTGCAGCGCATCCAGCCTCCATTGTGATCACACAGTGATGGCTCCGGCGGCTCCTGCACTCAGGGATACAGGGAGTTATTACCTGCACGTCTATGGGAGGCGTCAGGGAGACGCTGAGGAGATCACAGACACACAGATCACATGATAATCACAATGACTACAGCGCCGATCGGGAACACGCCAGCGGCTCCACAGCACCGGGGCAAAGGACCTGCGGTGACGTCACGACCATGTGACCGCGAGAGGCGGGGTCTTAGTCTGAACTGATAAAGCTTGTCTGTGCGAGCCGCCGGTAGTTATGAGGTAGTCAGTCTGAGGGAGAAGACTCGGGGAGTACGGCATGGACTAGTCATGCGCTACATGTAATATAGATATAAGGTACATGATATAAAATAGGAGGTAGATAATGGGGTAAATATTTAGATATGACATATGAGGTAAAGCCAATAGATATTAGCTAAAAACATTTCTATAGATATGAGGGTACTTAGTTTTAGATGTGAGGTAGATAATGTGGTAAGTAGGTATGACTGATATGAGGTAAGTATATAGCCAATAAATATGAGGTAGATTCTTCTAGATATGAAGTCAATACTTTTCTATGACATAAGTATGAGGTAAATGGTTTTGAGATCAATATGTATGAGGTAAGTGCATACATACAGTAACAGATAACTGTAGGCATGAGGTAAATAGCTGATATGAGGTAAGTATATGCAGTAGATATTAGGTAAGTACATAGGAGATAACTATGAGGTAAATACTTAAAGAGAATCCTCATTAGTATTATGCCGTCTTAACCCCTTTAGGACCGGACCTTTTTTTTTGTGCTTTTATTTTTTTCTCCTTGTGTTTAAAAAGCCATAGCACTTTCATTTATTCACCTACAGACCCACATGAGCCCTTATTTTTTGTGCCACTAATTGTACTTTGCAATGTCAGGCTTAACTTTTGCTTAAAGTACACTGCAAAACCAGAAAAAAATTAAATGTGTGATGAAATTGGAAAAACCACATTTTTTTTTACTTGGGGAGTATTTGTATTTACGGCGTTTGCCCTCGGTTAAAACTGACTTGTTATGCATGTTCCTCAAGTTGTTAGGATTACAACAATATGTAACTTGTGTAACTTTTATTTTATTTGATGGCTTTTAAAAAATCAAAACCTTTTTAATTTAATTAATTCTTTTTTTTGTTCAGTTTTTCTTTTTTCAACATCCTTTCACCGTTTCTACTATTAAATTCAATTGACTTTTTTTTTTAATTAAAGACTCAGGGCAATCAGTAAACCCAAACTAGAATAATGTACCAACAGTAGACATTGCACCGACAGGCGGACAGACAGCTAAATGATGTCTGTCATTTTAGACTCAATTTTAAACGGAGCTGAAAAAATGTTGGGTGAACATTGCCATAGGCTGTAGCCATGTTTTCCAGGACTCACTAAAGCTCACACAATGTATAGCAACGGATGGTGTTTTTTTACAATTTAATTGTGGGCACTGTTGGGTGTGCCTGCAAATCAATTAAAGGAGAAGGCCGGCGAAAATTTTTAGTAAAATATTCTGTTGCCCCCCAAAAGTCATACAAATCACCAATATACACTTATAACGAGAAATGCTAATAAAGAGCTTTTACTACTGCATCAAGGCTTCACTTCCTGGATAAAATGGTGATGTCACGACCCAACTCTCAGAGCTGTGTCGGTTGTGGCTGCTGGAAAGGATGATGGCAAAGGGATGCTCAGTGCCCTGTGTCTCTGTGTCCCCATGCCATCATCCTCTCCAGCAGCCACAGCCCGCACAGCTCTGGGAGTCGGGTCGTGACATCACCATTTTATCCAGTAAGTGAAGCCTTGATGCGGTAGTAAGTGCAGGGAAAAAAGCACTATATAAAAATTTCGCTTAATAAGTGTGTATTGGGGATTTGTATAATTTTGGGGGGCAATACAATACTTTAACAAAACTTTTCCCCAGACGTCTCCTTTAACTATTCACTACAGCATCCAGAAATAATAGGCATGTCGTTTATTTTAATCCCCGTTCTAAAGAACAGGCGTTAAATAACTATGTCGGAACACAGCGGGCGACATTGCATTGAATTCAATGCAATGCCGCCCCTGCAGAAAAGAACGGACGCTGATTTCATGGCCGTCATTTAGTGGCAAATAATTGCTTTTTTTCACAGCGTCCCCATGACAGCACCACAATGGAGGACGTCACCCTTGACCCTATCAGGAACAGGAAATCACAGAGGTTAAAAGGGCACTTCC
Organism: Dendropsophus ebraccatus; assembly: GCF_027789765.1. Taxonomy (NCBI): domain Eukaryota; kingdom Metazoa; phylum Chordata; class Amphibia; order Anura; family Hylidae; genus Dendropsophus; species Dendropsophus ebraccatus. The sequence continues at coordinate 92,085,878 of NC_091463.1, forward strand.
CACCACTCCCCCTCAGTGTTTTTCCTGTTCCTGACAGGATTGAGGAACACGAAGGTTACCTGTGATCCTGTGCGGTCATGGGTCCTGGGGCGAGGCATGGAACGGCCCGTGGGTCCTTCCGGAATACATCTGCCTGTCGGTCGCAATCCTTTTGAGGTGCCTCCGGTCCCCCTGCTTCCCTGCAGTGCTCCCAGAGTTAATGCAGGGGAGCTTGAAGTCGCCGCGGCCCTCGGGATCCATGGCGGGTCTCCTGCGGCCTTTCCCCAGAGTAAGGAGCGTCTGCGCATGCGCGCGCTCCTCGCATGACGTACGAGCTGACGTAGGTGCGTGCGTGCGTGGCGTGCGTTGCTGCGTCATGTATGCGGTGACGTCACGCGCTCATGGGGGAGTCCACATGACCGGAAGAGCGGCGCGGAAATGGCGCCAAAATTGATTCCTGCGGCCTCTCAACTATATAAACTGGTGAGTAACCACTACATGTCTCTTGAGTCCTGTATGTGTATACTATGGATTTTTCTGAGACCGAATGTGGGGAGGCTGCAGAGAGATCGCCTACTGCTGGCTTTGTGAGTTAGCCTAAAGGTTTTTCTTACCTTATATGATAGCTACTCCTTTTTAAGTGATTCCCTATCATATTTTATTGGTGTCTCTCTGTCCTTAGGTAGAGAAAGAGAAACCAAAAAGGAGTATGGATAAGAAGTGTGTAGGATGTAATGCCATTCTGACGGATATTTACAACAGGATGCTGTGTACAAATTGCCTAGAAAGACTTAATCCTCCGACTCGGGTGTCTGCTTCTGAGGAATTACGTACCCTTATACGTCAGGAAATTCAAGCATCTATATCCGGGATGATTCCCGTGGCTCCTACTACCATGTTGGTACCTACACCCACTACAGGGTCCTCCACTTCTATTGTGCATTCTCCCCCTTCGAAAAAACGTAAAGCTTGGGTGATATCTGACTCTGAATCAGAACATGACCAAGGGGATAATGCTGAAGCTGAAGATAACTTGGAGGATGGCACAATAGAAACTCCTGTAATTACTACCAATAAAGAACGAGAGGCTCACATTGGTGGTAAAACATCTAGAGAGGACTTACTTTCCACCATACCAATGCTTAAAATGGCAGCTGGGTTTTTGGCTGACACCTCAGCGGAGTCCATACGTATGGGCGCTAAATCCGCAGCGTTATCTAATGCTACTAGAAGAGCTCTCTGGGTTAAGCATTGGCAAGGGGATGTATCTTCAAAGAATAAAGTCTGTCAATTACCTTTCCAGGGCAAACTCCTGTTCGGTCAAGACTTGGAGGAATTCCTGGAGAAAGCTGCAGACAGGAAAAAGGGGTTTCCCGAGACAAAACAGCAGAAAGGTAAAAAACCTTTTCGTCCCTATACTCAAAAAAGGCAGGACTTCAAAGGTAAAGGCAAGACGGGCCGTTGGTCCTATCCCAAAGGTGGTGAGGGAAGAGGATTTCTCCTCAACCCTTCCTCCGAAGGGAAAGATAAGTGACTCTATCAAGGTGGGGGGAAGACTTTCTTACTTCATAACACATTGGGAGAAAATCACACAAAACAAGTTTATTCTAAACATCCTGAGAGAAGGGTACCTCTTGGATTTCTCCTCTCTTCCCCCCCCCAAAATTTCAGGTTACCCACTATCAGTCAGACAAAATGAGAGACCAACTGATGGACGGTGTGAAAGAGCTGCTAAATCTTGGAGCGGTTATTCCAGTTCCCCTAGAGGAAAAAAGACTAGGACATTACTCCAGTCTATTTCTGGTTCCCAAACCCAACGGGACATTCAGAACCATAATAAACTTAAAATTTCTGAACAAGTACTTGAGGTACAAAAAATTCAAGATGGAAACCATAAAAACCATCATTCCTCTAATTTACCAAGATGCAGCCCTAGCTACGATCGATCTAAAAGATGCATATTTTCATATTCCCATACACCCGTCACATCAAAAATATCTCCGGTTTGCAATTCAGACATCACAAACAATCCTTCACTTCCAATTTGCAGCACTCCCATTCGGGATATCCTCAGCCCCTTGGCTATTCACAAAAGTGATGCTGGAACCAGTAGCAGACCTGAGACTGAAGGACATTACATTAGTCCCCTACCTAGACGACCTTCTACTTATTGCTCCATCCCCATCCATCCTTTTAAGCCACATACAGCTGGTCCTGGATTACCTTCAGAACTTAGGATGGATAATAAACTACTCCAAGTCAGATCTTGTTCCCTCTCACAGGAAAAAGTTTCTTGGCATGATACTGGATTCCAGAATCCAGATGACATCCCTCCCGGAAGAGAAGGTCTCGGCGATAATATCGAAGGTGGAGGACTTTAGAAGGAAGTCAGTAACATCCATAAGGAAAGCTATGTCCCTCCTAGGTCTGATGACATCGTGCATTCCGGCAGTTCCATGGTGTCAGCATCACTCCCGGACTCTTCAGGCCAGTATCCTTCGAGTATGGGACAGATCTCATTTGTCCATAGACAAAAAGATAATTATTCCATTAAGGGTCAAGTCCTCCCTCGTATGGTGGAAGATGAGGCAGAACTTGACCAAAGGAATTCAGTGGAATCCGGAATCAACAATACAAATTACCACGGATGCCAGTCTTTGGGGATGGGGTGCGCATGTTCAGGGTCTTCACCTTCAGGGTCAATGGCAGGAAGTTTACAGAAAACAATCCTCAAACTACAGAGAGTTGAGGGCAGTATGGGAAGCCCTGAAGGCAGCCGAATTCCTTCTGACCAACAAGGATATCAAAATACTCTCGGACAATTCAACAGTGGTGGCATATCTCAGACACCAAGGAGGCACAAGATCCTCTCAACTTCAAAATCTGTCAGCAAGAATATTCTGCTGGGCAGAACAAAGAGTGTCGTCTGTTTCCGCAATCCACCTAAAGGGTGCGGACAACGTACTTGCAGACTACTTAAGTCGCCACCATGTCTATCCGGGAGAGTGGGAGTTAAATACCCAGATATTCTACAGCTTAGCAGAAAAATGGGGTCATCCAGAGATCGACCTATTTGCCTCAAGGTCCAACAGGAAGGCGCAGAAGTTCTTCTCCCTGAATCCCCGGGATCACCCAGAGGCGCTAGATGCCCTTCAACAAAATTGGGATTTCAAACTGGCCTATGCGTTTCCCCCCTTCCCATTGATCGCGAGAGCTCTCCAGAAGATTCGTCGGAATCAAACCTTGGTGATATTCATAGCTCCAGTATGGCCCAAGAGGGCATGGTTCAGTCTCCTCAAATCCCTAGTCATCCAGGGCCCAGTGGTGCTTCCTCTGCAGGAGGACTTGTTGGTCCAAGGTCCTCTACGCCATCCAAATCTAGCCAGTTTACACTTAGCGGCGTGGTTTTTGAAAAGTCCCTCCTTTCAGCTAGAGGGTTATCTGACAAGGTAATAGAGACTTTGCTAAAAAACAAAAAAGAAGTCACCTCTGCTATCTATTTGAAACAATGGAAGAAGTTCTATTCCTGGTGTGGTGACTCTCCACCGGATATGCTGTATCCCAACATCCCCAGAATCCTGGACTTCTTGCAAGATGGTCTGGATAAAGGATTATCCATTAGCACTCGGGTCAAAGTGCAAGTATCAGCCTTAGGTTGTATATACGATACACAGATAGCAGATCATAGGTGGATAAGACGTTTCTTCAAGGCAGTAGCCAGGATGAAGCCCAAGATCAAAAACCTGGCTCCTCCATGGGATTTAAATTTAGTTTTGGCTGGTCTCTCCAAGGAGCCTTTTGAACCAATAAAAGAAATTTCCCTAAAACTCACGATTAAAACCGCTTTTTTAATAGCCATTACTACGGCCCGAAGAGTTGGGGAACTTCAGGCATTATCTATTATGGATCCTTTCTGTACTATTTTAGACGATAGGATAATATTCAAACTTAATCCCTCATTTCTTCCTAACGTCGTCACAGACTTCCATAGATCTCAAGACATTGTGGTCCCATCCTTCTATAATAACCCGAAGAATGAAGGAGAAAAACTTTTTCATAACCTGGATGTAAGAAGAGCTATTATCCAGTACCTGGAAACTACTAAAGATCATAGGAAGGACGAAAACCTTCTACTACAATTTCAAGGCCCCAACAAGGGCAAAAAATCGACAAAAAGCTCCATCGCAAGATGGATCAAGACTGCTATTTGCGAAGCCTATACTGCCATGGGGAAGGATCCCCCTTCAGGCTTAAAAGCGCACTCTACTAGAGCTACAGCAGCTTCATGGGCAGCTAGATCAGCCTCCCTCGAACAAATTTGCAAGGTCGGCCACGTGGTCTTCACCCCATACGTTCTTCAGGCACTATCGTATGCATATTGGCACTTCTCAGGATCTGGCTTTTGGGAGAAAAGTGCTCCAGGCGGTGGTCCCTCCCTAAAGTCTAAGTTGGTATGTCTCCATTGTGGTGCTGTCATGGGGACGCTGTGAAAAGCAAGAATTATTACTCACCGATAATTCACTTTTCATAAGTTCCTCATGACAGCACCCTTAGATTTCCCGCCCTTATAAGTGTATGATCCTGTATGGTTTCGTTATAATTACACTGAGGGGGAGTGGTGGGAAGTGCCCTTTTAACCTCTGTGATTTCCTGTTCCTGATATGGTCAAGGGTGACGTCCTCCATTGTGGTGCTGTCATGAGGAACTTATGAAAAGTGAATTATCGGTGAGTAATAATTCTTGCTATTTGAACCCCTAGACGACCCATGACGTACAGTTACATCAAGGGTGTCTGTCACCAGACGAACCAGACAATGACTGTACGTCATGGGCCTGTAAGGAGCGGAGTACACTTCATGGCAGGTGGGGGGTGGCTGCAGCCGGGCCCTCACCGTTAATGACAGGCTGCAGCAATTGTGCTGCAACCCACCATTAACCCCTTAATGGTGTTTAAGTGTAAGTGACAGAAGCAACTTCTGTCACTTACCGATTGGGCCCCCCGCAGTGTGACTGCGGGGGTCCCGATCGTTTAAACGGACCACCGGAGGTCTCTTTAACTTCCTCCGTGTGGTCCGATTGGTGTTCTGCATAATTGTCCAATCTATTAAAATATAACAATTGTCCTCGAACTGCGTAAACGAAAAGAGGGGAAAAAAGTGCCAGAATTGCAGATTTTTTGTTATATATAAAAAAAAATTATAAAAAAAGAACAAATTGTCCGATCTACACAAATATGGTATTAATAAAAACTAGAGATCATGGCGCAAAAAAATTACACCCCATACAGCCTTATAGGTGAAAAACAAAAACAGTTATGAGACACAATAGGCCTTTTTTATTAATAATTAATTGCAAAAAAATAGGATTTAGAGAATCTGTGTAAACCTGCATATGGTTGTGTTCAGACTGACCTATAGAATAATGGTACCACAACGCTTTTAACGTATAGTGCATTACGTGGACACAGGAACCGGCCAAAAGTTACCATATTGCATTCTTTTTTCCAGTGTCACCAATTTATATTTTCATAAATAATATTTTGGGGGTTCTGTCATACATGTTATGGTAGAATGAAAGAGGTCATTACAAAGTACACCTATTCCTGAAAAAAAACAAGCCCTGACATGGCCCTGTAGATAGAAAAATGAAAGTGCTAGAACTCTTAGAAGGGGAGGAGGAAAAAACAAAAACGTAAAAATGGAAATTGTCGCTGTCCACTGGGTCATTTTGGGGTTGGTCCTCAAAGGGTTAAAACAACGACTTGTTTTGCAATAACTATCCATTATATCCATTATTTGCTGTTAAATGGTGGCCATCCACCAAATTTCAACAGTGTGTGAACATAGCCTTTCTGTGTTTCCAATCCACTCCTGGTTTTGAATGTTCAAAAAAGAGCCAGTGGAGCCTCATTTAAGAGTCTAAGAACACAGGATTAGCCAGATATTTCTCCAGGAAGGACTCAGTCAAGGACTGTCTCCTGTAGGGAAACCACCATAAGTGACCCTATGAGTCAGTGTTATGACAAGGGAAAACCCAAGGCCAGTTATCCACATAGCTGTTTCGGGGTGTTGCCCCTCATCAGTGTGGAGCAGGATTCTGGCTACGTGGAAGCCATGCCTTGTAGAGCCATATGGGAAACAGATCACTGATATCAGGGAGACCAGCTAAAGATAACACTGTTGGCTGCTGGCTAAAGTGTTCAATATAGTGAAATCCTAGGTGCGTTGCTCCTTGGGATATATGAATAGGCAAAAAGAGTCTCAAAACACAGGACTAGCCAGACATTGCGCCGGGAAAGGCCCAGCCATATTAAACGACCAGGGAAAAATCAAGGCCAGGTATCCATCCACAGACAGATATCTCCCTGAGATCCGTGATCTGTTTCCCGTATGGCTCTACTAGGCATTGCTCCCACCTAGACAGAATCTTGCTGCACGCTGATGAGGGGCAACACCCTGAAACAGCTGCCTGTAAATGGACCGTTCCAGTATACTGCACAGGCCCTCTTACCACCATCTGAAGGGCCATCACCAGGACCCTGTTTAATTTCTTCTGGGGCTCCAAAATGGACACACTGAAGTGTACTGTATAAGGAGCCTTGCAAGGGTGGCAAAAGTGTCCCGGAGATACCCACCCTGCTGCAGGCAGCCTTTGTATGTGAATGTGTGCAAAGAACAGCTCTGTGGGCAGGTCCATGTCTCGCCTGTTTCTCCTGCCCCTCTAAAGGGGTCTTGGCTGGGACAAGTGGGACAGTCCCATCCCTTATAACTGGCAAACTACCTGGAACTATGGAAGCATTGTCAAGTTTGTGAGGGAATTCCAGCTGGAGGGACTCAAGCCTGACTTGTGGAAGCCCAAGACGATCCACAAGCTCATCAGAGCGCAGGACTCACTGGAGCTCGTTCTAGGGCTCACTGAAGCCACCTCTGAGACTGTGGACTGATGTGGCTCTGGCAAAACTGACCAACGGGCACAAGGACTTGTGGATGACCATCCAGGAGGCTCTGCCCTCAAGGTCATTCCTGTATGTCCGAGACCTGTGGAGAATGAGGTACATCTTATGCACATCTTTTTGGCAGTGCCCTGATGGACACCCTGGAACTTGAACCCAGAGACACTGTATCCAGTGTCTGCCACAGGCAGACTCAATAAGCAGAACGCCGATCACACTCATCAATGCTATGCCTATGGCAATAAATGTCTAATCTAATAAATGTATGTAAAAGTCCCCCAAAGGGACTAAAAATATGTAAAAAAAAAAAATAATAATTATAAAAATGTCTTTACAGACACCTCAAAGCCCCTTGCCCAATAAAAGTTTAAATCACCCCCCCCCCCTTTCCCATTATATAAATAAAACATATAAAAATAAAGAAAGAAACATATAATATACCGTAGCGTGCGTAATTGTCCAATCTACAAAATACAACAAGCGTCATCACTAATGGTGAAGGGCGTACACAAAAAGGGGAAAAAGTGCCAGGATTACATTTTTTTTTTTTTTGTTACATTATATTAGGTATGGTCCGAACCTGCCGAGGTTCGGGTTCGTATGAACCCGAACGCTCGGCATCAGATTCCCGCTGTCTGCCCGCTCCGTGGAGCGAGTGGATACAGCGGGAGGACCGCCTGGAAAACTGGGATACAGCCTTTGGCTATGGCTGTATCACAGTTTTCCAGGCGGTCCTCTCGCTGTATCCACCCTCTCCACGGAGCGAGCAGACAGCGGGAATCATTACCGAGGGTTCGGGTTCGTACGAACCCGAACCGAACTCTGTTCGGACCATCCCTACATTATATGTAAAAAAAATAATAAAAAGTGATCAAAACATTCGATCTTCACAAATATGGTATTAATAAAAACTAGAGATCATTGTGGAAAAAAATGACACCCCATACAGCCCCGTAGGTGAAAAAATAAAACTGTTATAAGCGTCAAAATAGGCCCATTTTATTAATAATTAACCTCTTAAGGACGGAGCCCAAAATGTCCTTAAGGACTGGACCAAATTTCAGGAATATGACATGTGTCACTTTATCCATTAATAACTTAGATGCTTTTAGTATCTGGCTGATTCTGAGATTGTTTTCTCGGGACAAGTTATACTTAATATTTCTGGTAAAATTGAGTCGATACAGCCTATCTTTATGAAAAAAAAATAATAATGTGAAAAATTGCATTTTTCTAGCTTTGAAATTTTGTGCTTGTAAGGAAAATAGATATGCCACATAAATTAGATATTATTAAATAGCATTAGTAATATGTCTACTTTATGTTGGCAGCATTTATTAAACTTGTGTTCAATTGTTTAAGACAATAGAAAGCTTCAAAGTTTAGCAGCATTTTTCCAAATTTTCACAAGAATTTTAAAATCTGATTTTTCAAGGGACCAGTTCACGTTTGAAGTGTATTTGAGGGGGCTCTATATTATGAAGCCCCACAAAGCACCCCATTTCAGAAACTGCACCCCCCAAACTGTGCAAAATCAATTCCAGAAAGTTTTTTAATTAGTGTGTGAGAAAATTGAAAATGATATTGTGATCTAATATCTTTAATGTTAGAAAACCTATTTCCAGAGAAATGCACCACAATTTTTATTGTCCCATTTCTGCAGTTTATAGAAATATACGAAATGTTGCCCTATTGCGCTATTTGACGCAATCACAAGCCTCAGATGTAAAGAAGCGCCTAGTGAATTTTGAAGCCTCCTTACAATTGGCCAATTTTCAAAGTACCACTTCTGGTTGGCAGAGGCTCTCTGGTGCCTAAGCCTAACAAAAACCCCTAAAGGGACACTATTTAGGAAACTACACCCCTCGAGGAATGTAACAAGGGGTATAGTCGGCATCTGGACCCCACTGGCAACAGACACAATGTGCCGTGAAATTGAAGAATTAAATTTTTTTACACTAAAATTTGGTCTAGCCTAACCGCCCCCCCCCCCCCCCACATGGGAACATAATATATCATGCGGGCCAGAATGGAATACAGAGGCCATGTCGGGTTTACAAAGCCTCCGTACTGCCAAAACTGTGGAAACACCACACGTGACCCCATTATGGAAACTACACCCCTCAAAGAAAGTAATAAGTATAATATAGTGTGCATATGGACGCCACTGGTGACAGACACAAATGTGGAACACTGTCCATGAAAATGAAAAATTTAATTTTTTTACACTAAAACGTTGGTGTAACTTTGAATTTTTCATGTTCACAAGGGGTTTAAAGAAAAGATAAACAACTAATCATGTAGAGCAATTTTCCCCAATTAAAGGAGTACCCCACATGTGGAAAGTGCAAAGCCGGCGCATGGAAACCCTCCATAGGGAAGGAGCGCAATTTGGATTTTAGAAGCTGGATTTGGCCAGAATGGAGGTAGAAGGCCATGTCGGGTTTGCAGAGCCCCCGTAATGCCTAAACATTGTAAACCCCCAACAAGTGACCCCAACAAACTCAGGAATATGTGGTTCGTACAGGGTGGGGTCACTTGGGGGGGGCGTCCTGGGGCGGCGCCTTGGGGGCTTGTCATCACTAAATGATGATGACGATGAGGAAGGAATGAGGGATTTTCTTCTTCTCCCTCACTGGTTGTCTCAATTTCGGAGGCAATCCAGGCGTAAACCTTCTCTGCAGAGAACAACCTGTGAGCCATTTTTTTCTTTAGGATGCCTTCACACACACCGGATCCGCTGTGGATTCGCAGCGAAATCCGCTGCAGATCCAGTGTCAGTGCATCCCTATGAGAATACATGCACGCAGTGGGAATGACTGCGCTGCGGATCCAGTGTTAGTGCATCCCTATGAGATTACATGCACGCAGTGGGAATGACATCCCACTGCGTGTATGTAAGTTAACCCCCCGCTGGCCAGAAGCATACATGTTCTCCTCCCCGCTCCGGTTTGCTTCGAGTCTCCCGGTGTCTGCTCATCCCGCGCAGCCAATCAGTGTGCTGCCCCGCCACAGCCACTGATTGGCTGAGGGGGCGTCCTGCTGGGAACCCCCGAAGCAAACCGGAGCGAGGTGGAGATTATGTATGCTTTCGGCCAGTGGGGGGTTAACTTACATACACGCAGAAGGATGTCATTCCCGCTGTGTGTATGTATTCTCATAGGGATGCACTGACACTGGATCCGCAGCGGATTTAGTTGAGAATCCGCATCGTGAAATCTGCTGCGAATCCGGTGTGCGTGAAGGGTGTGTAAGTGTTATGCTTTTACACGCGTGTTAGTGTGTGTATTTAGGTACTGTTTTTACATTTTATTTGTGTGTTTTTGACTTTCTTTTTTTTTTTTTTTTTACTTGCGGGTGCAGGGAAAAAAGTATTTTTTACTAAAAAAAAAGAAAACTTTACTCTGGGGAAAAAAAAAAAAAAAAGAGGGTAGAGGCAGGGGTAACTATATCACCACCAATCCAGGGGAGAGGGTGGCAGGAAAAGGGCACACCACAGGGCACACCACTCCCATCATCTCTTTCTCTGCTGCTGATTCTTGGCAATCTGAAGGAAATGATGGGAGTAGTAGTAAAGATCGCCTGTGATTGGCCGGCTGGTGGCTACCGGCCAATCATGGGCGATCAGGGGCTGGCACCCACTGGCAGGTGATGCCCGGGCAAAGCTGTGATTGGTGCTGTCTCGGACAGCATCAATTACAGCTCAGTGCTGGGGTCCGGTCCCGGAAACACAGCAAATTGCTGTGATTGGCCGATGAGAAGTCATCGGCAAATCACAGCGATCGTTGTCACGGGGGGCAGGGAAACTGCCCCCTACGTGACACAGGAAGATGGCTGCTGTAAGAATTCTTACAGCAGCCATCTTCACCGGAGCGCGGCACTCAAAGGGCCCGCGTACAGGTACAGCATGAGTCCTTAAGAGACAGGATTCTCATGGTACGGCATGGGTCCTCAAGAGGTTAATTGCAAAAAAAGGATTTCATTTAAAAAAAAATATATATAACATTAGAAAATCTGTGTAAACCTGCATATGGTTGTGTTTGGAATGACCTGTAGAATAATGGTATCATGTCACTTTTACCATATAGTGCATTATGTAGACACAGGAACCCCTAAAAGTTACCATATTGCATTCTTTTTTTATGATTACACCAATTTATATTTTCATAAATATTTTTGGGGTTTTGTCATACATTTTATGGTAGAATGAAAGACGTCATTACAAAGTACAACTACTCCTGAAAAAAACAAGCCCTTACATGGCCCTGTAGATAGAAAATTGAAAGTGCTAGAGCTCTTAGAAGGGGAGGAGGAAAAAACTAAAACTCAAAAATGAAAATTTGCGCGTTCCACTGGGTCATTTTGGGCCTGGTCCGCAAAGGGTTAAATAAAGTTCCGCCCTATGATATCCTCTTCTTACCTCCTCTTTCCCACCATCCTTCCCCCCCATCATTGTCTGAAATGTTTTATTGGTTTTGTTTTAGTATAATGTAAATAGGAATGTTAGTGTAGCTTGTGGTACGATGTATAGTGCAGGAAACCTATGCTGTCTGTTGTACTGTTTTGTATGGATGCTGTTATTTATTTTGTGCTGCTTCAAAGCCTGTACTGCGTCGCAGCACACTTTATGTATGTTTGACGATGACTGATTGTAATAAAGCTCTTTAAATAAAAAAGTTATTTGTGAATGGATACCTGGCCTTGGTTTATCCCTTGCCATTACATTGACTTGTAGAGTCACTTAATATGGTGGTTTTGGTGGTTTCCCTATAAGAGCCACCCCTTGGCCAGGCCCTTCCGGAGGGATATTTGGCTAGTCCTGTGTTTTGAGACTCTAAAATGAGGCTCTAAGGGCTCTTTTTTGCAAATTTGTATATCACAGGGAGCAGTGCACCTAGGATTTAACTGTATTGAGCACCTTAGTCAGCAGCCAACAGTGTGGCTGGTTTCCCTGACATCAGTGATCTGTTTCCCGTATGGCTCCATTCCTGGTTTTGGTTGCAAAAATACTGTGTGGGAACATAGCCTAAAGGTGAAGTTTCAAACTCAAGGAACCTCAGTGCCAGATTGCACCATCCATCGTTGTTTGAGCCAAAGTGGAATATATGGGAGATGACCAAGGAGGACACAATTGTTAAAAAAAAATCATAAAAAAGCCAGACAGGAATTTCCCAAACTACATGTTGACAAGCCACAATGCTTCTGGGAGAATGTCCTGTGGACATATAAGACAAATATCTTTCTTTTTTGAAAGGCACATCAGCTCTATGTTAACAGACGGAAAAATGAAGCATATCAAAAAAGAACATGTTCCCTACTGTGAAACACGGAAGAGGCTCTGTTATGTTCTCGGGCCGCTTTGCTGTGTCTTGAATCTGTGCAGGGTACAATGAAATCTCAAGACTATAAAGGGATTCTAGAGAAGCGGCTCCATAGAGAATGAATAGAGCCGCAGGTCCCGTTTGTAATAGGTTTCTGTTTAGTGATGAGCGAGCATACTCGTCGGACCTTAATACTCGTTTGAGTATTAAGGTACTCGATATTCGGACAAGCATCTCGTGATACTCCAGAAAATGGCATCTTTCTCTTCCTGCATGTTTGGGGGCCTTTTTTCAGCCAGTCATCATGCAGGTCTCTGGGAGCTCATAGCATCACCTGGAAACCCTACATGTTAATAGCAGTGATTGGCTGGCCAGATCAGATGACCTGGGCATATAAGAATCTGGGCCGGCGGTGCTCGCCTCACATGCATGCTAGAAGAGATTAGGTACAGAGCTGCTGATTATCAGGGAGAGCGTTAGGGAGGGAATTGGCATTCCTGTAGGCAGGGATACTAGACAAAGAACCCAACAGCCCTTGTAAGGGCTTAAAATTTTATTTTTTTTGAGTACTCCAGACTGCTGGCTGGGACTTGTAGTGCAGCTACCACGATCTTAGCTGCACACTGTGGTGATTGACTGCTGGCAGAAAGGGGACAGCAGGTGGTGCATACAGACCCCAAAGACTATTTTTTTTTTTTTTTTGCGGCTGGTGCTGCTGCTGTTGTACATTTTATTGCTGTGATTTGTAGGACAGCTTCATAGAACCGCACTGCTCATTGTCCTGTTTAAGAGGTGGCATACACCATAAAGCACCTCTTACACACAGAATCGCACGTAATGGTGCGATTAGGCAGCCTCAGAGGCATCCATGCATGCTGCCCCTGCTGTTTCCTGTCCATTTCCGTGGTGTTTCCATCATTTTCTAAAGTTGACAGGTTTTCACGCAACCTTCCCTGGGCCGAGCTTGGGTCTCCTGCAAAAATGCTTGAGTTTCCCATCGACTTCAATGGGGTTTGTTACTCGAAACAAGCACCCGAGCATCGGGAAATACTCGTCTCGAGTATTGAGCACCTGAGCATTTTAGTGCTCGCTCATCTCTATTTTTTGTGGATGGCTGTCATTTTATGAGATATAATTACCGTTATTTCATAACAACGGCCGATGTTTTAAAATAATCCCAATTATTTGCCATTAAAGGACAGCCATCTACTAAATATCAACAGTGTGTTAACATAGCCTTTCTGTGTTTTCAATCCACTCCTGGTTTTGGTTGCAATATGAGGACCAAAATACTGTATGTGAACATAACCTAAGGCTGCATATAATCCTCACTTTCTGTTCTCCAATACTCTATCCTCCCCCTCTCTTCTGAGACCAAAGTCACATGATCTGTCTCTTCTGTTGCCAGGCAAGCTATAACACCTTATCTATAACCCCACCCCCACCACTGACATCATGCCAATCAGTGAGCACCTGGCCAAAAAAGTGGGCAAACAACAAAACAGTGAAAGTCTCCTGAGCAGTATAGAGGAAAGGAAACACAGTTGTTTCATCTATCTCTCTCTTGCACCTGCAAGATCATCATCATGACCTGTTCTCTGTTTATAGTCTTTTCCTGGCTTTGGCTTAAAAAATCTGGCAGATAAATCTCTTTGTGTAAATGCACCCTAACATAGGAAATTGTTTGACATTTGATTTCTTAGGAGAATGTATCCCACAATCAGAACAGGTAAAGATTTCTAGTCTGTGTGGATTTATTAATAATATTTATTTATACAAAAGTCTCCTATACTGAACATGAATACAGCTCCCTAGCGAATATTTAGATGCACAAGAATATAGAACACACAGCCCACGTTGTAGATATGACTATGACTTTTCTCTTAGGTGGATTATCTGATGTCGAATAAGACTACTTTTCCAGTTGAAACCTTTACCACATACTTCACATTCAAACACCTTCTCCTCTAAGTGAGCGTTTTGATGAACAGCAAGAGCCGACTTTTGGATGAAAGATTTCCCACATACAGGACACACGTAGGGCCGCTCTCTTGTGTGGGATCTGTTGTGTGTCAAAAGACTTGCTTTCATGGTGAAACATTTTCCACATTCTGAACATGAGAATGGTCTGTCCCCAGCGTGAACCTTTTGGTGTCTAATAAGCTCCGCTTTTCGTTTGAAACATCTCCCACACACGGCGCACACTGGTTTTTCTGCTGTGTGAACTCTGAGATGTTGTATTAAGTTCGATCGCATCCCAAAACATCTTCCACATTCTGCACATGGAAATTGCCCCTTGCTTTTGGGGCTGTTCTTTTCTTTGCTTTCATGTCTCGAAGCCACATGTGGAATCTGTGACCGATTTGAAGATAGTTTGTGAGTAGTGGGAGCAGATAAAGTATCACCTGTTAAGTGTAAAAAAAAATAATTTTAGTAAATGAACACCTGGACTATGAGACCAGCTAGCTGCATATCCCTTTTCAAGAGAATGCAGTACCAAGTCACAAGTGAGTTCTGTGCAGTGAAGAGAAGAAGGAGCAATGGTCCCTTCATTCTGGCAACATATAATTACTATGGTTATGGTTTACATCGCGCCAACATGTTATGCAGCACTGTACTGTGACCGCTATAACTCACATCAGAGATAGGCCTTGCCTTAGGCCAGGCGTGGGGAACCTTCGGCCCTCCAGCTGTTGCAAAACTACAATTCCCATCATGCCAGGACAGCCAATGCGTTAGCTGTAATCCTGCAACAGCTGGAGGGCCGAAGGTTCCCCATCCCTGCCTTAGGCCTTTACCTACACTCCTGAACATTGAATTTTAGTACCAAGAAGGACGAGATGTAAAGACTAGAGTGAAGCACAACTCAAGCATGCTGAAGTCCGATTGAGGGAGTCATGGAAAACATGGATATAGCCATAGGCCCCAGTCATCTAACCAATGGATCCCAAAAAATATTGATGGATCCAATTTCATTATAATTGTGTTGGTCCATCAGGTGTCTGTAGAATTATTGTTTAAAAATTTGCTATAACAACCGAAAATGAGCGACCATCTGTCCGTGTAATAACACTCAACAATCAAATGAAGAATGAAAAATCGTTCATTTTTGTGTTTCAACATGTTAAAATTATTGTTGGTAGTTTGCATATCGTTAGCATATCTATTTGTGTAATAAGTCATTTGCTTATAAAACATGTGAGTTGTCCTGAGGAACAATTAGCGACTATATAACGACGTAAAAACAATCGTTCATAACAGTAATCGGTGAATGTAATAACCTCAGAATCGTTCGCTACAAAATCGCTAGTTTTTAGCGATCAATCGAATCTTAAGGGTACAAGCACACATGGTGTATCAGCAGCGGATTTCTCGCTGCGAATTCTCAGCAAGACCGGCTGCTGATCTTTGCCCTGTACACATATGGGCAGACAAACTCGCAGCAGGATGCACATCCCGCTGCGAGTTTGTCAGCAGCCCGCCCTGTTAACCCCCCGGCCGCCGGATCGTATACATCACCTGGTCCTCGCTTCGGCCTGCTTCGGGGCTCCCGGTGTCTTCACATTCCGCTCTGCCAATCAGTGCTCATGGATTGGCTGAGCGGGACCTGCCGGGAACCCCCGAAGCAAGCCAGAGCGGGGACCAGGTGAAGCGGGGCGGGCTGCTGACAAACCCGCAGCGGGATGTGCATCCTGCTGCAAGTTTGTCTGCCCATATGTGTACAGGGCAGGGATCTGCAATGAGAAATCCGCTGCGCATACACCATGTGTGTTTGTACCCTTAAACTATAATCGCTACGTGTAATACGGCCGTAAGCGAGAGGCTATCATCCATGATTCTTCAGTATAGATTGGTTATTACTCACCTGTGCTGATATGAGTCGGAGTTTCCTCCACTTTACATGGCAAACCAACCCTGTAATACTGCTCGTCTCCATCTGTCTCTTCTATTTTGACAGTCAGGTCATCAATCTAAAACACAGAATTGCACTAGATATAGATAGATTGTCATGTAGTGATGTCTACTTATGCCTTTTCATCAGATTTTTCTACCTGCTGAGCCCATGGTTTTTCCTTTAGACATGTTTGGGATGAGAGAAGACAGGGACTACTCTCTGATGAGGGACTATTTCTTGATCCATCTGTTGGAACAGGTAGAGTTACATAAAAAATACAGGTTATATATAATTATACTGTAGATATATTTACATTTTCATCTTACCCCTTGGTGTGTGAGGCTCCATGACGTCCTTGTACTGATCCTTATGTCCTTCTAGATACTCCCACTCCTCCATGGAGAGATAGACGGCGACATCCTGACATTTTATAGGAACCTGACAGACACGATGATACAGTCATCATCCAAACTTATTATATTATGCCCCAGAATTCCCATCAGTGCTCACCTTTCCGGTCAGCATCTGAACAATTTTACTGATGAGCTGCAAGATCTTCTCATTGCTTCTCTCGTATATCAGTGATGGAGGTGGAGGCACCACCATGTAGCTTCTGATCTCGCTCCACCCTCCTGACATAATGGGATGGGTGCTGGGTGGAACATAGACACCGGTTTTCTTCACTACCATGTAATCCTGTGTATGGAGAGACGCACTGATATGTATCACTCGTCTCTCATCCCGGCTTTACCCATAGAGTGATGCCATGTAACGATACCCACAGGCCCTCTCACCTCTCCAGAAAGCAAGTAGATGAACTCCAGCGTGAGGTTTAATATCTGCTCAGTCATCTTGTGACTCCTGTCCGTGTCCATTGCTGGTCGGTCGGTCACCAGAAGATATATTAATGGAGAGGATGCTACACCGCAGGAAGCAGGAGAGAGGATAAGACAAGCAATAATCTCACTTCTTAGTAAATACAGTGGTACCTTGGTTTAAGAGCATTTTGGTTTAAGAGCTCAGTTTTTCAAAATTGTGACTTGGTTTAAGAGCATTGCTTTAGTTTAAGAGCTCCCTGTACTGGGTGAGTGGGGGAGGGGCATAGTCTGCATAGAAGGGTCTACAGCCCTGTACTCTGACCCATGATGTTTCCCTCACCTTTCAAATCATGGCAGATCCACTTCAGGCTGGGGCTTACATCAGGGGACAGGACTGTGGAGGTAATCTCTCCATAGCTGTAACCCCTCTCTCCCCGGACAGAGAGTGCTGCATGTATGTGCCCACATCTGTCCTGCTCATTCCTCCATGCTCCCTGCAGTCTCTGTCCGCCCTTGTGTTTCCCATTCTCTCCATTACTGTACAGTAACTTATAATATCACATATTCTGCTGTTTCTGAATGTTTGTTTCATTAGTTTTACATGTTATTCAGCATAATAAATCATTATTTTTGGGGTGTGGAACCAATTGTCTGTATATCTATGATTTCTTATGGGAAAATTTGCTTTGGTTTAAAAGTGGATTTGGATTACAAGCGCAGTCGCGGAACGAATTATGCTCGTAATCCAAGGCACCACTATATAGAATATGTTGAAGTATACTAAAACAAAAATATATCCCCCAGCTAAAAGTTTTAGCATCACCTATACTAGTTACTTCACCTGACAGGGTGTGGTGCACACATATACATGTACACCTTGGAGACTGTGGAGAGACACGATTACCCGAACATCTATGGAATACAGGAATAATGCAGAGGAGGGGAGTGAAACGGAGTTCCTGGAAACACTTACCGACTGTGTCGGGGAATACACAGCTCACCGTAGATGTAGGACCTTTGATGATGTCATGATCATGTGACCAAGCTTTTATCTAGGACAGCAGCTCTCGCCCCCAAGCGTGATGACTCAACCCATGTGTTTGATCACATGATCATGACATCATCAAAGGTCCTCAATCATCTGTGTTCAACCTAACGTGCAGATGCTAACACATGTGCAAACAAGTAACAGAGAGATAAGCAAAACTACAGTAATGGTGCATTTACACTGACACTGATTTATCTGACAGATTCCTGGAATGGATTTGAAAAAAAGAGAAATCTCAGTCTTTACTTTATGACCTGTTCCCTGTTTACAGTCTGTTCCTGGCTTTGGCTTCAAAAATCTGTCAGATAAATCTCTCTATGTAAACACACCTTGAGTTCAGGTACCTGAAACCCCGATTACTCTGCATTTGACTCTCACAGGGCTGCATCCACCTTCTCCAGCTACTGGGAGTCAAAAGCTGGGCATGTGGGGTTAGGCGAGCCCAAATTTACTGTAGTTTCCTTCATCAGTAAACATACATCTAGAGATATTACAGCTGCCCAGTGCTCTGACATTTCAGTGCACAGACATTGAAAACTATGGACACCTTTTCACTTTTTTATTGTTTATTTGTTTGCTGTATACAAAAGAAGTTACCCAGGATTAGGAAAAGCTACTTTCTTGCAAAAAAAGGTTTCGTATGGTATTGCAATTGAGCTCCATTCACTCCAATGTAACTGCGCTGCAAAACCACACCCAAACTAAAGACAAGAGTGGCACTGTTTATGGAAGAATTTAGCACTGGTTAATCCAAGAAAAGATAAATCTGTCAGATGAATGTTCTGTTTTCTTATGGAGTGTTTACACAGACAGATTGTTAACCCTTTAAGGAGGGGGCCCATTTTCATTTTTGCGTTTTCGTTTTTTCCTCCTTGTGTTTAAAAGGCCATAGCACTTGCATTTTTCCACCTAGAAACCCACATGAGCCCTTATTTTTTGCGTCACTAATTGTACTTTGCAATGACAGGCTGAATTTTTGCATTAAGTATACTGCGAAACCATAAGAAAATTCAAAGTGTGAAATTGAAAAAAAAAAACGCATTTCTTTTATTTGGGGGGACTGTGTTTTTACGCCATTTGCCCTGAGGTTAAACAAACTTGTTATGCATGTTCCGCAAGTCGTTACGATTACAACGATATGTAACATGTATAACTTTTATTTTATCTGATGGCCTGTAAGAAATTCAAACCATTGTTAACAAATATACGTTCCTTAAAATCGCTCAATTCCCAGTCTTATAACGCTTTTATTCTTGGGTCTATGGGGCTGTGCGAGGTGTCATTTTTTGCGCCATGATGTGTTCTTTCTATTGGTACCTTGATTGCACATATATGACTTTTTGATCGCTTTTTATTACATTTTTCTGGATTTGATGCGACCAAAAATGCGCAATTTTGCACTTTGGGATTTTTTTGAGCTGACGCCGTTTACCGGTCAGGAATGTGATTAATTAATAGTTCGGGCGATTACGCACGCGGCGATACCAAATATGTTTATTTATTTATTTGTTTACTTTTATTTAAAACCTGGGAAAAGGGGGGTGATTCAGGCTTTTATTAGGGGAGGGGGCTTTTTACTATTAACAACACTTTTTTTTTTTTTTTTTTAACACATATACTAGAAGCCCCCCTGGGGTTAGGATTATTCTCCCTGGGGTTAGGGTTATTCCCCCTGGGGGACTTCTAGTATATACACTTTGATCTCTCATTGAGATCTTTGCTGTATAGATATACAGCAAAGATCAATGAGAACGGCACTCGTTTGCTTTCGGCTGCTGCAGCCGAATACAAACGAGTGCCGAGCCGGGGACGGTGCCATCTTGGACGAGTCCCCGGCCGGCATCAGACAGGGAGATCGCTCCTCCAGGACAACGTCCCGGAGGAGCGATCTCCCCCACTAGACACCAGGGAACGGTTGCCTCCGGTAATCCGAGGCAGCTGTCAACTTTGACAGCTGCCTCCGATTAGCTAATTAGCAGGCACGGCGATCAGACCGTGCCCGCTAATAGCGGCGGTCCCG
This sequence comes from Dendropsophus ebraccatus, assembly GCF_027789765.1. Lineage (NCBI taxonomy): Eukaryota > Metazoa > Chordata > Amphibia > Anura > Hylidae > Dendropsophus > Dendropsophus ebraccatus. The sequence continues at coordinate 92,105,911 of NC_091463.1, forward strand.
GGCTATGACGTACGGGTACGTCATATGTCCTTAAGAGGTTAAAACCAAAACCAGGAGTGGATTAAAAAAGTGGAGAAATCTCAACCTTTCACTTATAGCCTTTTTTTCTGTATATTGTTTCTTCCTGGCTTTGGCTTCAATAATCTGTCAAATCGGTGTGTAAACCCACCCTAAGAAGGAGAGGGTTACACGCAAAATGTGGACAGGGAGGAGAAAAACCTTGGAGGACAGCTCACATATCCTGGAGAGAGAAGAGCAGATATAAGGCATTCTGCAGAGAGTAATCGTATCGGTTGTATACAAGTATAGGAAGAAAATAGAGATAGATACCTATAGAGAAAGTGTCTGTCCCTCACCCACACACAAAAATAAGTACAAAGCAAGAATTATAAAGAGTGTTCCTTTCAAAGGTGTCCAGGTGCATTACTGTTTTGGAAAAGAAATATTATTCTTTGATTTATTAAAAATTCTACAATTATCCATTATACGCCAAGATCTCTGCTTGTTGTAATTTATAGGAATGGAATCTTCACCAGGGGCTAATTGACAATATACCTGTACATCATGGCACCATTAACCATTTAAATTCAGCTGTTAAAACTGACAGTGGCATTTAAAAGGTTTAAAAGCCACTCACCTGGTGGTCTAGTGGCAGGATCGCCCTGTGATGCGATCACTGAGGGGCAATCCCTGCTTCTTGCCAGGGCTATGTGCCACAATGACCCTGATCCCGACTCAGCAATTGCTTACAATGCTCTCAAGCAGCCCATGGTAATCAAGCACTGATCTCATTTATCAATGCAGTTCATATGATCATTGCAGTCATCATAGAAGTCTTCAAGTTACAGAAAAAAGGTAGTGTAAAGTTCTCATTTTAAAAAAATCCCATTCTAAAATAAAAATTTTAAATCACTTCCCTTTTCCCATTGAATAAATAAAAAAATATTATATTTGGTATTGCTGCATGCAGAATTGCCCAAACTATTAATCTTGGCATTCCTGATCTCACACAATAAACTGAGTAAGCCTTAAAAAGTGCAAAAAAATGCAAAATTGCTGATTTGGAAAAAATCTGGAAAAATTGTAATGAAAAGTGATTAAAAAAAGTTCCATGTATGCAAACAAGCTACCAATAGAAAGTACAGATCATGTTGCAAAAAATGAGACCTCATGCAGCACCATAGACCAAAAAAATAAGTGTTGTAGGGATGGTAATATAGCAATTTTAAACACATTTAGGTTTTTTAAAAAGGTTTAACTACATTTTTAAAAGCCATCAAATAAAATAAGTTGACTATCGTAATCGTACTAATTTGAGGAACATAGATAATATGTCAGTTTTACAATATGGCAAATAGCGTGAACGTGAACCCCCTTCCCCCCGAAATTGATCCCCCCCGGTTTTGCAGCATATTTTATGAAAAAATGAAGTCTGTCATTGCAAAGTGCAATTGATGTCACAAAAAATAAGGACTCATGCAGGTCTGTAGGTGAAAAACGCCAGCGCTGCGGCCTTTTAAACACAAGGAGGAAAAAATTAAAGTGCAAAACGAAATTGGCCAGATCACCAAAGGGTTAATGGTGCATTTTTTTTGTATGTTTTTCAGCATGTGTGTTAAGCACATAAGGTGAACAGTCAAGTTTTTATCTGTTGAATGCTATGCAATTTTAAGGAAAAACAAACTTAAAAATGCCTCTAACTACGAGTGAACATAGTCTATGGCTGCAGCTGCCCATCAAAATGGATGATATGGAAATATGATGACTGCATTGCAAGGGAATGGGGTTGTGCTGTGACCTGGTAGTGGCTGCAACCGTGACCAGACAGTTGTCAGATTTCTGTTCATGACCACTATTATTAGTGTCTGATGAATCGCGGATGCGCGCGATACAGCTGTGACTGCAAGTACTGACCAGTGTTTGGCGTCCGCGCCCAATATGAATTTTACCTGCCAATTTTTTTGTTAATCACACGTGGAATAGAGACTGCACGGAAAGTGGTGAGTGCCCGCAATCTCTTTTTTCTTCTATTTAGGTTTTGCACTATTATTAGCTGCTACAGCAATAACCAAATTGCATTATTGAAATTGCAATAGCATTTCTGCAAGCAATCTCTGCATTGTTTTTACATTTAGAGGATGAAAACCTGCACACCCCTAATACAGAGGTCCATCAAGTTACAATATTAATTGGATCAAGGTCGACCATTGTTGAAAATATTGTATCTGTTGGCACCAGATTCTGACAGGATGCTTATGTATCCGTGCCTCGATTGTGATGTGAATGCACTCTAAAGTGATGCATACAACTGTAGTATGTGACAAAGCAAGCAGCCATACCTACTGGGAGCTACCTACTTATTAGGTGGCCCTACCTATCTACTAGGGGGAATTTCCTATTTACTTATGACGGGCATGTAATATACCAGTCTTATGCTACACTTATACGGAGCGATAATTCGCCCAATCGATCGTTTAACGATTTTGGAGCAACAATTTGGTTTTTACAACAATCAATAAATCGTTAGAAAAATCGTTATTGCGATAGTTTTTAAGATCGCTTAAAGAGGCACTCTGGGCTGGGGGGCTATTTTGCCTATGGCCGGGGAGGAGGTGGATGAGGGAAATGACGTCCCCTTACCTCCCCGGTTCCAGCACTGTGTCCCAGATCGCGCCGCTCCGGTCCCTGCTGCCTGGCCCCTTCCTGGTCTCTGCAGGGGTTTGAGACGTTAAGTTTCAAGTCCGCTCACGTTTCAAGCCCGCGTCAGTGACCAGGAAGTGGCCGGGCAGCACAGACCGGAGCGGCGCGATCCTGGACACAGCGCTGGAACCGGGGAGGTAAGGGGACGTCATTTCCCTCATCCACCTCCTCCCCGGCCATAGGCAAAAAAGCCCCCCAGCCCAGAGTACCCCTTTAAGCCCATCTTGATCTTTAAAAGACTGAAAGTTAACACAAAGCAATCTGCGAATTTTTAGCGAACGATGATTTGAGAACATATTGAAAGATCACAATGAATGATTTCTCGCTCGTCGCTTGATCGTTCGCTGTGTTTACAGGAGCCGATTATCGCTCAAATGCGATTAATATTGTGAAAATTCCAGCGACAATCATTCCGTGTAAACGCACCATTAGTAAATCCCCATGTCTCTAGGGGGCATGTACATGGGGCCTCTAATAAGCAGCACACAGTATGATCATAGCTTTGGGGGTACGCAAGCTTGTTGGCCCCAGGTTTTGGTATGTTTTAATGGATGCTAAATATTTTACCAATATGCTGGACTTCTTCCCAATTCCCTTTGGGTATATTGATATGAATAATCGCAAGTAGAACAAGGATGGCTCTCCATTCTAGGGGATAGTCTTGAGTGCACGCCCCATGACTGTTACCATGTCTTAGGCAGCTATATGACAGTCGCCCTTTATGAGACAACCACTTTGAAATGGCTTCTCTGATTAAATTGTTTAGATGTTCAATGAAATCTGATTTGTAAGTAGAACATTTCCCACATTCTAAACATTGCACAAATTGTACTCGCTTGTGGATTTTCTTATGTACAAGATTAAATTTATTCATACAAAAATGTCAAAATTCTGAACATGAAAATGGCTTCACCCTCCACAAAGTTTTTAACACTCCCCCTATTATAGATGACTATGACTTCTCTCTTGTGTGAATTCTCTGATGTCGAACAAGACTTCTTTTCCGGTTAAAACATTTCCCACACACTGTACAGCCAAATGGCTTCTCCCCTGTGTGAGCAATCTGATGAACAACAAGATCTGACTTCTGAATGAAACATTTCCCACATACAGGACATGGGAATGGTCGCTCCCCCGTGTGGATTCTGTGATGTGCAAAAAGATTTGATTTAATGGCGAAACGTTTCCCACATTCTGAACATAAGAACGGCTTCTCCCCGGTGTGAGTTTTTTGGTGTCTAACAAGATCTGATTTCCGCTTGAAACACTTCCCACAAATGGTACATGACAGGGGCTTCTCCACTGTGTGAACTTTCAGATGTTCAAGAAAGTTTGATCTCATAGCAAAACTTTTTCCACATTCTCCACATGGAAATCGCCCCTCATTTTTGGGATTGTTCTTTTCCTTCTCTCCTTCAGGCCCTGGAAGCTGATGTACAATCTGTGACTGATCGGCTAAAGGTTGCATGAAGGTGCTGGGAACAGGTACTAGATCTCCGTTGAGGAGGGAAGGAAAGTTTATGGTAATGAATTGCTGCCCATAAACATTTTGTGCCTTATTAGAGTTTGCTTCACAATCTGAAGAAGAAGGGAGAGGACTGCATCCGAGGCTCCGGGGGGCATCTGTTGGGAATAAAATTAGTTATTAGTAGACACCTTGGGGGAGATTTATCAAACATGGTGTAAAGTGAAACTGGCTCAGTTGCCCCTAGCAACCAATCAGATTCCACTTTTCATTCCTCACAGACTCTTAGGAAAATGAAAGGTGGAATCTGATTGGTTGCTAGGGGCAATTGGGCCAGTTTCACTTTACACCATGCTTGATAAATCTCCCTCCTTGACTGTAATGGTCCTTATATGGGGGGACACGATAAGTTGAGTGGCCATTTTAAATGTTTCGCTATCGGCTGCACATCCCTTGTTTACACAGGGAGATGTGTGGCCGATAGGATCTATTTTAAGGTGCTAAAATCTATCACTATCAGGTGAGAATCGGGCATTTTCCCGCTCTTCGGCCGATCACTGACACTTTTACACGGGCCGTTTATTGTTCAAAGAAGCATTTCTAGCAGCGCCTAATGACGATTATCAGCTGCAGTAAAAGGTGGGGGCTAGGAAGAGAATAAGGTGGTGGTTCCTTCAATACTCCATAACTTAACCCTTTAAGACTACCTATCATTTTCGCAACTTTAGGCACCATGCACACAGAGCAAAAGCAGCAGAGTTGTCGGCTGCGAAATGCCGCCAGCCTCTGTGCTATGATGACACTCTATGCAAGCCTCCCATAGAGTGTCATTATGGCACAGAGGTTGGCGGCGTTCCACGGCCGACAATTCCGCCGCTTTTGCTATGTGTGCACGGGGCCTTAGGGACAAGAAACTTGCTTGCTCTGCTCAACTTTCCTCAGCAGAGCGAGCAGCAAATCAGACTGTCTATATATTCCTAACTTCTGCTCCTTTGTTGTAGAAAAACATATCCTCAGACCACTGACCCTTCTTCAGAATCTAGGCACTATAACTTGTAATATCATCACTCTCCCAAAATGTAGGTAGGCGCCTAGTTTTGTAATTTGTAATAGTTTTGGAGTTCACCATGACCACTTCCTCTGGCAAAGTGCTTGATAGCCTAAAGAATCCCCTCTGTGCTGGTGTGGAAACCTACTTTCCTCTAGACGTAGAGCCCTTTTACACGGGTCGATTATCGTGTGCAAAATCGTTGTATCATTTGAATTTGAACGATAATAGTTCCGTGTAATTGCAGGCAACGATCAAAAAATCGTTTGTGTGTCGTTGATCACTCATTTAGATCTGACCCTAAAAGCATTGTTCGCTGTAATTCCGCATTCGTTCTCTAATCGTAAACGATCCTTACTACAATCGTTTACTCCATCTGATCCCAGCAAAAGAAGGAATTATTTGAAATTACAATCGTTGTAACGGTCGTAAGGACTATTGTTCTGTGTAACATGGTGAACAATTTCAGGTTAACGATAAACAATCTCATTTGCAATTGTTAAAAATTGATTTGTCTAATAGGACCCACAGAGGATACCCTCTTGTTATAGATACAGTCCTGGATATAACTAGATCATAGATTGTAGTAACCAGAGAATGTAGACTGAAGGTCAGTCTACATAACATAGGAACATATAGGAAGTAGGGAATTTCTTCAGCATGTCTGTAGGCTACCATTCATACCCACATACCCAGAGGGACCATTTGGCATATGCTAGGCCACTATGGATTGCCATACCTCTTTATCCCACTATAAATACAAGTGTGTTTCCTATGCAGATGGACAGAATAAAGGAATATGTATATATACGTGCAGTATGCCTAAACAGTGGAGCATACTGTATGCCAGGGAATTTTCCCGATGTCTACCTCTAAGATATGAGATGAAAACAGCACCCAAGAGATTGCTTTCATCTATAAATGTGACTCTGCTATACTGGGAGGTTGTCTCTCACCTGTGCAGACACTGCCAGAAGCTTCAGTCTTCCTACTTGGAAGGTCACCTCCATAATACTCCTCATCGTCCTCCGTCTCTTCTACCTTGACAATAATTAGGTCGTCAATCTAAAAGAAAATAGCTCTAGATATAGATGTTGTATGATGTAGTGACATAGCTCTTCAGGAACTGTTTGTCAGATCCTTCTACAGTACCTGCTGATCCTGCGGGACATTAGAATTCTCTTCTCGATCATCCTGGGACTTAAAAGGACAAGGGAAATTTTCAGGTGAGGGAGAATTACTGGATCCATCTGTAAGAAATACACACAAGGTTACTAAATACATTTAATTTAGGTGGTCTATCGCAAATACTCTCGAAAAGGTGTCGGGCCCAGACAAACCTTCCCACACCCAACAGGCCAGAAATAACCGGCAAGAGTTGGAGTTTGATGGTTACCCTAAGGGTATGTGCGGGGAATTGAAGACTAAAGTTTTCTGCTTCAATTTCCTGGCCTATTCAGCTCTGGCAGCATAGGAGCAGAATTTGAGCGGAATTCAAGCAGAATTTAAGCCCCCATTGGCTTCTATGGGATTCCTCTAGCAAAATCCGCACAAAGAATAGACATGTCAATTCTTTGGCCGGAAAGCAGATCTGTGGCAGAAAATTCTGCTTGGAAATTCTGCAGTGTGAACAACAGAGTGAAAATTTCATTGAACACAATGGGACATTGCTCTGTTCATATTTTACGTGAAGAATTTCAAGCGGGAATTAAAGGGGTACTTTCAAGCCCATGCAGAGACTGGAGCAGCGCTGGAACCAGGAAGGTAAGGGGACGTCATTGCCCTCCTCCCCGACTATAGGCAAAAAAAGCCACCTAGCCCGGAGTACCCATTTAAGAGCGGATTTCTCTTCCAATTCCTCGCCTATTCCGTAGTGTGCACATACCCTCACCGTAGCTTACCTGAAACTTCTACAATATTCACCGCTAATGACTAACATAGCGGCAGGTGTATCTACAGATGTAGCAGCTTCCAACACAATTGGCAACACGCAACAATTTTCGTAAGGGACTGGTATAAAGACTACTCTCAAAAGCTGGTTACCCTGTTCTTGTACGCTGAATGGCAAAGCATACAAAAGTGTATGCTGCATCACTGACTAAACATTTGCGTGGCCATTTGCCATAGTGCCAGGTCCAGTGAATGAAGTGAGCGAGCGGCAATGTGTATAGCTTCCACCTCCTGGCTGAGCTGGGTGAACATCTTTCTGCCAGGAGTGTACAGTAGTAGTGCATACCGTACTGTTGTCTAGATCGAGGGTGACAGAACACCAACATCATATCGTACCACCATGACATCAGCTACATCTGTATGTGACCCACAAAACTGCTTACACTTATATTTATGGACAGTCTCCTCTTACCCTGCGGTGTGAGGGGCGGCTGATCCTCCATCATCACCTCCTTGTACTGATCCCTGTGTCCTTCTAGATACTCCCACTCCTCCATGGAGAGATAGACAGTGACGTCCTGACACCTTACAGGGACCTGACAGACGCAGGGATATAGCCGTCATTATACCTTGGTGATGCAGTATTATGTCCCAGCATTCCCAGCAGCGCTCACCTCTCCGGTCAGCATCTGGACGATCTTATTGGTAAGCTCTAGGATCTTCCGCTCATTGCTTTTTTCGTATATCAGTGATGTAGGAGGAGGCACTATGATAGGGCTTCTGATCTCGGTCCATACTCCTGACATAATGGGATGTGTGCTGGGAGGAACATACACACCAGTTTTCTTCACTACCATGTAATCCTGTGTATGGAGAGACGCACTGATACATATCACTCATCTCCGTCCCCATCTCTATCCATAGCGTGATGCCATGTCATATATCCCATGCCCCCCCCTCACCTCTCCAGTCAGCAGGTAGATGATCTCCAGGGTCAGGCTCAGTATTTGCTCAGTCACTTTGAGACACTTGCTGTCTGTGTCCATCGCTGAGCGGTCACCAGAAGGAAATCTATTATAACACCGCAGGAACCTAATAAAACAAGAGATAATCTTACTACTTAGGAATAACAAGGAAAATAACTGTCAGAGAGACATGTTAAAAGTTTTGATCGGTTCGGGTCCCTCACCAATTGTAAGATCAAGCTGGGAGAAGACAGTGATCAACACAGTCCTCTCCCGGCTCTTTGTCACACGATCAGGACAGTCGGCTCTTTCTTACAATTAAAGGGTTTGTCCAGCGAAAATCTTTTTCTTTCAAATCAACTGGTGTCAGAAAGTTATATAGATTTGTAATTTACTTTTATTAAAAAATCTTAAGTCCTCCCATACTTATTAGCTGCTTTATTTTTTAATGTTTTATTTCCAGTCTGACACACTGCTTTCTGCTGACATCTCTGGCCGAGATGAATCACCATAGAAAACCTCTCCTGCTCTGGACAGTTCCTGTCTCGGCCAGAGGTGTCAGCAGAGAGCACTGTGTCAGACTGAAAATAAAACATTTCCTGCAGGACATACAGCAGCTGATAAGTATGGAAAGAATTTAGATTTTTTTTAAATAAAAGTAAATTACAAATCCATGTAACTTTCTGACACCAGATTTGAAAGAAAAATATTTTCGCTGGACAACCCCTTTAATGCGGGTCTTAACACTCACACTCGGACTGATCAAAGCTTTTGACGTGTCGCCAGTGACACTTTAAAATCTGACCGTTAGATGTTGTAAATTGGTGCGCTTTCTGGCTTTACAGTGGATTCCCCCAGGTACTGGCTGTGTGGTGTCAGTCAGTCACTACCTTGTGGCTGGAGGGGCCCACACTTGGATTTAGTATGGGATAAGTAATATACACTCAGAGGGTTTCACAGCTGCATAATACTGCAGCTGCTGAAGCACTTCTTTATTCAATTAGTGGTGTACACATGGAACAGAACTAAACTGTATATAAGATGAGTGGTGCTTATATGGCGTCACCCATCGTAGTATATATATATATATATATATATATATATATATATATATATATATATATTATAATAATATATTATGTATATACACACATACCCGCACCTTGGATTGTGATAACCAAGTAAGGATTCTTGTGGAGAGACACAATTACCTGGACGTCTATGTAAGTCAGAGAGATGCGGAGGAGAGGAGGGGGGCTGCGAATCCCTGTAAACATTTACCGACTCCCCAGTAGATTCCAGCCCATGGTAGATGAAGGACCTTTGGTGATGTCATGATCATGTGACCAAGCACATCACTAGTACAGCAGCATTTGCCTCCAAGCGAGCTCCCTCAGCCCATGTGACTGATCACATGATCATGATATCATGAAAGGTCTTCCATTCTTGACAAATACTAATGAAATAAACGTTCAGGCGCTAATCTGCTGTGACTGCGATAATAATCCACCACGGCGCACCTCATTTACTTTCTGTATAAGGAAAAGTTATACAGTGGTGCCTTGGATTACGAGCATAATTGGTTCCGGGGCGGCGCTTGTAATCCAAATCCACTCTTAAACCAAATCAAATTTTCCCATAAGAAATCACTGATGTACAGACAATTGGTTCCACACCGCAAAAATAATGATTTTATATTCTGAATAACATGTAAAACAGATGAAACAAACATTAAAAAAAAAAGCAGAATCTGTGATATTATAAGTTACTGTACAGTAATGGAGAGGATGGGAAACACAAGGGCGGACAGAGACTGCAGGGAGCAGGAAGGGATGAGCAGGGCAGATGTGGGCACATACATGCAGCACTCTCTGTCCGGGGAGAGAGGGGTTACAGCTATGGAGAGATTACCTCCACAGTCCTGTCCCCTGATGTAAGCCCCAGCCTGAAGTGGTTCTGCTATGATTTGGAAGGTGAGGGAGACTTCCTGGGTCAGAGTACAGGGCTTTATGGTCCTTTTACACGGAACGATTATCGTTCGAATTTGCACGATAACGATCGAATTCGAACGATAATCGTACGCGTAAGCACTGCAAACGATCAAACGACGAGCGAGAAATCATTCATTTTGATCTTTCAACATGTTCTCAAATTATCGTTGGTCGTTCGCTAAAAATTTGCAGATCGTTCCGTGTAAACAGTCTTTCAACGATTTCCCCTATGTGTGAGATAGACTTAACCGATCGCAAAACGATTTTTCCGTCCGATTTATCATTCCGTCTAAACGCTGATCGTTATAAAAAAAAACATTGTTCATTCAAAATCGTTAATCGTGCGATCGGGCGAATTATCGCTCCGTGTAAAACCACCATTAGACCCCGCTATGCAGACCATGCCCCTCTCCCACTCCTCCTCCCACCCAGTACAGGGAGCTCTTACACCAAAGCAATGCTCTTAAACCAAGTCACAATTTTGAAAAACTGTGAGCTCTTAAACCAAAACGCTCTCAATCCAAGTTACTCTTAAACCAAGGTACCACTGTACAATATAATTTCTTTGATTTTTTAGGATCTCTGCTTGCTGTCATTGAATAGGAACTTGTCCTGGTCATTTGGTGATCACAGAGGCGGGCGCTTTGATAATTATAGTGCCGCCACAATGACTATTTCCCACGCTGCATAGACAGAATAGCTCTCACATGACCGAGTGATTTTACTGATATTTACCTGCAAAATAGAGAACGCAATTGTGAGACACCCGTCTAATTGACTTTAACATCCAGTTCCTAACCATTTTTACTGTATCTGAATGGGAATTCCTTTTTCTTTTTATATCGATAGGGTATGTTGACCGATACTTTAAAGGGGTTTTCCAGCTAAAATCTTTTTCTTTGAAATCAACTGATATCAGAAAGTTATATAGATTTGTAATTTACTTATATTAAAAAAATATCAAGTCTTCCAGTACTTATCAGCCGCTTTATGTCCTGCAGGAAGTGTTGCTTTCAGTCTGACACAGTGCTCTCTGCTGACATCTCTGGCTGAGACAGGAACTCTGTCTCGGTTTTCTATGAATCCCCATAGAAAACCTCTCCTGCTCAGGACAGTTCCTGTCTCGGCCAGAGATGTCAGCAGAGAGCACTGTGTCAGATTAAAAACAACACTTCCTGCAGGACATAAAGCGGCTGATAAGTACTGGAAAACTTGAGATTTTTTAATATATGTAAATTACAAATCTATATAACTTTCTGATTTGAAAGAAAAGGATTTTTACTGGACAACCCCTTTAAATTAATCTGTCAGCTGCAGTTCACGTTTCCAACGGCTGACGCTGTTCGGTCACAGAGAAACATGGTACCTTTCATATATATATCTGTGCTTTCAATGTAGAAAAATCCTTTTTTTCCAGGACCGTGCCAAAGTATTCCCATTCTCCTGATAAATTGAGAACTGTAACACCTCCTCCCTCTCCCTCACATTCCTGATTCCTGCTGTCAATCAGGACAGGGGAACTGGACTGGAGAACAGGGAGGTATTAGGGTCCATTTACACAGAAAGATTATCTGCCCAAGATTTGAAGCCAAAGCCAGGAATGGATTGAAAAGAGGAGAAATCTCAGGCTTTCCTTTATGACCTGATCTCTGTTTACAGTCTGTTTCTGGCTTTGGCTTCAAATTTTTGGCAGATAATCTGTCAGTGTAAATGAACCCTATAGGTCTAGATCTCAGCACTACTAGGGATTGGAAATACATATCGCCCCACAGAATAAAAGGATTTTTCCCATGTTATGACCTGAGGTGGCTAGGAAGCCAAAGTTGAATCCAGGGGGTTAAAAAAGCAAAAACCATAGGCTGTGTCTGGTATTGCAGCTAATGCACTGAATAAAGCTGCACACACAATTGCATAGTCTCAGTCCCTTTGATGGAGCCTAGCTGCAATACCAGGCACAACCTATGATCAGTATGTGGTGCTGTTTCTAAGAGAATGTGACGCTTTTCATGCTTGGTAATGAAAGGGGTTATCCAGTGCTACAAAAACATGGCCACTTTTGCACCACTCTTGTCTCCAGATTGGGTGGGGTTTGAAACTCAGTTCCATTGAAGTAAATGGAGCTTAAAGGGGTTATCCAGTGCTACAAAAACATGGCCACTTTCCCCCCTCTCTTGTCTCCAGTTCAGGTGCGGTTTGCAATTAAGCTCTATTTACTTCAATGGAACTGAGTTCCAAACCCCACCCAATCTGGAGACAACAGTAGGGGGAAAGTGGCCATGTTTTTGTAGCACTGGATAACCCCTTTAATGGAGCCAGTTTGATGGATCCACCTGACTTTTGATTGGGTGAAGAATATACCTGCTGACCACGCTGTTCTTGTTAAAGATACTGGAGCTCTAATAGAACATAGCGGCAGAATGAACCAATATCTTTCATTTATACCTTAGGCCCCTTTCACACTAAGGAATCGGTGCAGAGATTCCAAACGGAACACCCTAACACCCCCCACCGCTGACTCGTGCCTACATTCTATCAGTTTGAATGGGAGAGCTCATGTGCTTCCACTCTCCATGCCTCTCCTCTCGAAGAATTGTCAAGTCAATTCTTTGAGCAGAGAGGCGCAGAGAGCAGAGGTGCGCAAGCCCCTTCCATTCAAACTGATAGGAGGCAGGATTTGCAGAGTTCGCAGGGGGGGGAATGGGGTTTTCCGCACGGAATCTCTGCGCCGATTCCGTAGTGTCAACGGGGCCATATCAAGCAATACTTGAAACTATAAAATCATATGCAACTAGCAAAGGATCTTGGGATATGATATACAAAAACCAGACAGACTTTTATAACCAATATAAATTTATTCATACACCTATTGGTCAGTTTCAGAATTAGTAGTCAGTTAATCCACACAGACGGAGCGGGACCATACAACAGCACACAAGTCTTCAAGACCCACGGAGCAGCAGGAAAGATAGTATATACCACATTTGACATCGTAATTATGCCCAAATTCTGCAGGCTTCAGAGCTGAAATCACCCAGGAGTCTTTACTTCCTTTATGGTCACTTTCACCTGGACTAAAAAAGTAAACGCATCCACAATTGGCAGATCTGTGAATGCAGCTCTGGAGTATAGTGCTTTAGATGTAGGAAATCTGATTATTTTTATGCTGGTTTTATCTATATCTGGGGTTGTCAAGTGTTTTAGCGTGTCAAATATGTGACCTACTCCATCTTTTGCTGACAGCATGCCCATTAATAATGACCGTGTCTACACCACAGGAGATTCATAAATTACAGATTACTGTGTCTCTTATGGAGGAGGGACGTGTTGTAGTTATTATAGCAGCAGTCTGCCCCATAGGGCAAAACATATCAAACATCGACATGTCCCCTGAGGTATAAATTAAACATAGTATCTTGTTAACATTTTCTCCATGTTACAAACAAGAACGATCTCTGAGAATTTTCTGATTTGTGTGGCCCCATAATGCACACTCACCATCATATTCCTGTAGTGTCATCTGTTTCATCTCAGCTCTGGCTCATGTGACCAATGATCAGCCACCATCTTGAGTTTCAGATTTCAAACTGCATTGTCACCATTTCAAATTATCAGCAGCATCACATATCACATGGGCACTACCAGCTCTCTATAGATTTCTAAATAAGAGACTAGTATACAGTTAGGGGGGGGGGGGGGGCTGATCATAACTGTGTGCATAATCAGTAACTGTGATGCGATTTTGTGTCTCCGCTCTAGGGAGAGCTTGTGTGGAACAGTCCATGCAGTTTCACCATACAGGAGGTTCTGCTGGCTGATTTGGTGACTCCACTGTGAGCACAAAAACACATGTAATTTCTATGGGGATCACCATAAGATCACATGATCCAACTAAGGCATTAATTTTCAGACAGAAAAGAACAAAGTGAGGTAATACTAGATGAATTATATATACAGACTGACTGCATGGTGAATAAGAAAGAAATCAGAGTGCTGCTTTAGACCAGTTTCACACATATCGCATGGCAGCGGATTTCAGGCTGCGAGTTTTGCTGCTATACTCTGTACTGTCATTTCCTATGGCTCTGCATTCTCTTAGTGGATTCTCATTCCGTTGCCAGAATGTAGCCCGTCCACTTAATCCACCGCTGCTGGGCTAATACATTACCTGCCCGGGCTCCCGTCTGCTTCTCCAGCTCCCTGACGTACAATCAGTGGCTGAGGTGGAACAGAGCACTGGCAGGACGCCAGGGAGTGCGGGCAGGTAATGTATTAGCCCAGCAGCGGTGGGTTAAAGGGCAAGGACTACATTCTCACAGTGAAATAAAAAAAGAATGTGCAGCCATAGGAAATGACACTAGAGTATCAGATTGGATTTCGCTGCGGAAGTCGAAGCGTGAAATCGATACGTGTGAAACTGGCCTTAAGGAAAGTGCAAAAAGATTTTGGATAAAATTTCCCCCACATTCTGATTAGCACAATGTCTTCCCCTCTGTGTGCAGTCTCTGATGCAGAACCAGTTGTTTCTTGTTGGTATAAGATTTCTCACATTCTGAACACGCAAATGGCTTCTCCCCGGTGTGAATCCTCTGATGGACAACAAGACTGAATTTCCGATTGAAGCTTTTCCCACATTCCAGACATGAGAACGGCTTCTCCCCAGTGTGAGTTTTCTGGTGTCCAACAAGGACAGACTTCATGGCAAAACATTTGCTGCAAACCGGACACGAATACGGCCTCTCCCCAGTGTGAGTTCTGTGATGCCTAACCAGATCTGACTTGCGGGTAAAACATTTGCCACAGTCTGAACATAAGTATGGCTTTTCCCCAGTGTGAATTTTGAGATGGTCGTAAAGATTTGATTTGTATGAAAAACATTTTTCACATTCTGGACATGGAAATTGTTTTTCGTCTCTAGGAACAGTTTTCTGTGTTGGACCATTTAATTTATTTCTACAATATTCCCTATATTCAGACCAAGGGAATGATCTGGGAACCTGTGACTGATCTGATGACGGTTCTGTGACAGTAGTGGGATCAGATGGTGGATCTTCATTGTGGTCGACTGAAGGTAGGTTAGAAATGATAAGGTGGTCCCCATAAGGGTCACGTGTGATATTATGTTCTGCCTCACAGTCTGAATATGAAAGGAAATGTCCCTCTGAGCTTCTGGAGCAGTCGTCTCCTGGAAATAAAAAGATAAAGTAAAGAGAGCTGACAGATCCACTATACTACACCACACAAGAGAGCTGACAGATCCCCTCACTATGCTACACCACACAGGAGAGCTGACAGATCTACTATACTACACCACACAGGAGAGCTGACAGATCCACTCACTATGCTACACCACACAGGAGAGCTGACAGATCTACTATACTACACCACACAGAAGAGCTGATAAAAGTACATGGAACTTTCTGGGATACAGAGTAAAAGGTGAGGGGACAGCAGAAGGGGAGACAAGTTTAGGGAATGTTATAAGCATGCCTGAAGTGGTGAGTCTTCAGGGCGTGCTTGAAACTGTGAGTATAAGAAATTAGTCTAGTTTCTTTGGGTAAAGCGTTTCAGAGATTGGGTGCAACACGAGAGAAGTTTTGGAGGCGGGAGTGAGAGGTTCTGATTATGGAAAATATTAGTATAAGATCATTGAAAGAACGCCAAGAGTGTAAAGAATTTAGAGGAGGAGCTGGTGGTCTATGGTGTCAAACACTGCTGAGAGATCAAGAAGAATCAGGGCCCTATTACACGGGATGATTATCGTGCGAAAAATCGTCATATCGTTCGAATTTAAACGATAATCGTTCTGTGTAATTGCAGGCAACGATCGAAAAATCGTGCGTATGTCGTTGATTTAGATCTGAACCTAAAATTATTGCTAATTGTTCGCTGTAATTCCACATTCGTTCGCTAAAGTTCCACATTTTTTCACTAATCGGGAATTGCACATTGTTTATTGTTTTGCTGGGATCAGAAGGAATAAACGATCATAGTAACGATCGTAACTAACCACTATCGTTCTGTGTAATATGGTGAATGATTTCAGATGAACGATAAACAATCTAGTTTGCGAGCGTTTATCGTTAATCCTTAAAAATCGCTCCGTGTAATAGGACCCTTGGCAAGGAGTAGCTTCCTTGTGACTTAAGGAAAGGGTTTGACACCTTGGTGAGAGCAGTTTCTGTGGAGGGAAGGGATCGACTGTAGGGGGTTGATTAGAGAGTTATCAGAGAGATAGTGGGTTAGGTGAGAAAAGACAAAACGTTCCAGGAGTTTAGAGATAAAACGGAAATCAGAAACAGGTCGACAGTTGGCTGTACAGGACTGATCTAGAAAGGGTTTTTCAGTAGTGGGGTTATTACAGAGTGTTTGAAGGAGGAGGGAAAGGTTGAATATTTTAGTGAGGTGAGCAGTGACAGCAGGAGAGAGGGACTGAAGGAGGTGTGAGGGAATAGGGTCACTAGGGTAGGTAGTAGGACGAGAAGAGTAAAGGACCTCGAAGGGCCAAGAGTGATGAGGAAGTGGGAGAGGGAATTGGATCTGTGGGACTTTCGGACTGGGAGGTGGTGTCAGAGTGGATAGTGTCAATTTTAGATTTGAATTAAGAAGCCAGGTCTTCAGCGCAGAGGTCAGTGATGGGTGTCTGAACTTTGTGCTTAAGAAGAGAGTTAAAGGTATCGAAGAGGGGTTTTGCATTCTATACTACACGACACAGGAGGAGAGCTGACAGATCCTAGTATAATAATACTTCAAGATTAATATATTGTTCATTGTAATAAACAAGGAGAATACCTGGTTCTTTAATACGGATGGAAGTTGCTTACCTGTGCTGATATTGGTAGGAGTCTCGTCCTCATTATACAGACAATCACCTCCATTATACTCCCCATCTTCCTCTGTCTCTTCCACCTTGACAATAATCAGGTCATCAATCTACAAAGAAAAAAAAAAATAATGATAAAGTTTGATGCGATGTTTCTTCACAGGTATTTATTGTGCTCTTTTCCTTCTACCTGATGATGCTGGGGCACATTCAGATTTCCTCTTGAACCATCCTGAGGACTGGGGCATCTCTCAGATGTACTAGTCTCACTGGGTGTATCTGTAAGATGCACACATGCAGTGAACACAAGATTACCAACTGAGGAATATGTAAGAGACTCAGTGTAGTGGCCCTGGCAGTGATATACCTCCCTTGGTTTGGACCTTTAAAAGCACAGGTCCAAGAAAAACTCTAAAGAGCACAACTTCTCTCCTCAGACACAGACAAAATCACAGCAACGAGGTTGCTAACTCAGTTGCTGGAAAAGCACACACAAAGCCTTTCTTCTCAGGTTCTGGACTACAGTCCCAGCATTACAATGACCTAGCTGGGTCTATTCCGCATAGGGTTGCAACTGCTGGCGCTCTCTCCTGCTTACCTCTAAGCTGTTCTTCTCCTCCAGTCACTCCTCAATATTGGGGCCTAATCTGCATGTTTAACTCCACCCTATTTCTGGAAACTTCCATGTAATGTCCAAATGCAGTAACAATCTAAGAAAGTCAGTAGGTGGCACTGGTGCCTAACCAGCCAAGTGTTAGTCGGCTAGTAGCTTGGTAAACTACCAAGATTTCCCCTGTGTCCCCATCCTGATACCGTGCTTGGTAGTAAGCCTTCTCTTTTTAACCCCTGCTACCTGTTCAAGTGTGTGTGGGGAGGAGTTAACAGATTAACCCTTTCTTTACTGATAGTGTCCTTTATAGATACAGAACACCTTACCTAACTTATTTTTGGGTTGTGAAACAAATTTTTATTATTACTTATTGGAAAATTTGCTTTGATATATGAGTAGTTTGGATTACAAGCACGTTTCCGGAACAAATTATGCTCGTAATCCAAGGTTTCACTGTACATTCCTCTGCGTAAAATATAGCAAGAGAACAGGGAGCATCTTAAGCCCAGCCACATTACAGCAATCTACTCTCCTTTACAGCCAATGAAAGTTTTCTCTTACCCTGTGGTGTGAGGGGTGGCTGATCCTCCACCATGACCTCCTTGTACTGATCCTTGTGTCCTTCTAGATACTCCCACTCCTCCATGGAGAGATAGACAGTGACGTCCTGACACCTTATAGGGACCTGACTGACACAATGATATAGTCATGATCTAGACACATTATCGTAAAATGTACCAGTGTTCCCAGCAGCACTCACCTCTTTGGTCAGTATCAGAATGATCTTGTTGGTGAGCTCTAGGACCTTATGTTCGTTGATTCTCCCATGTATTAGACTGCGAGGTGGAGGAGCAACACTGGGAATTTGGCTTTTGCTCCATCCTTCTGACACACGTGACTGGGAATTAGGTGCCACACACTCAACAGATTTCTTCACTACTGTGTAATCCTGTGTATGAACGGACACCAATAAATATCTTTATTTACACACTTAGGAACCCTCCTGTACTATGACTCCCAGAATCCCTTACCTCTCCCGTCAGAAGGTATATAATCTCCAACGTGAGGTTTAAGATCCGTTCTGTCATTTTGTGCCTCTCTTTGTTCATCCTTAATAAGTGAGTAAAGGACAAATATCTAGTAGAGAAGGCCCCAATACTACAGAAACCTGGAGAGGACACAAAATTGCAAAAATCGTACAAAAGTGACAGCATACAATGTAAAAAATGTTCTGTGTGCACAATAATCAGGAACAAGAAAAACATTGTAAGAACCTTGTTTAGGACTGCATAAATCAGAGGTATCATTGGGGAGGTGATTGTGGTGCCGCACGCTCTTCTCCCTGCTCTGTCTATGTAAAGAGACGTGCCCTATAGACTATCATTATGCAGCCATCTCATTACGTTACAGAAAGCAGGGCGACGACTGCACTTATATAAATTTTTGCTCCCAAAGATGCGCGGTGTCTTAGTTTTCCATGAATAAGAATTCACACATCACATGCACAGTAGGGACAGAGTGTACGGTATGGTGGTTTCCAGCCACCAGGGGGAGCTCATCACAGCACACTCGTACAGCACAGCAGGGACAGAGCGCACAGCAAGGACACGTTCACACTACGGAATCTGCGCATTCCGCTGCTTGCCCCTGTCCGTTCCTGTTTGACTCTCCGCCCGTGCCATAGACTCCATTCTATGCTCGGGCAGATTCTGCTATCCGCCTAAAGAATTGACATTATAGAATGAAGTCTATGGCACAGGCAGAAAGTCAAGCGGGTGCGCGAGGCGAAATCTGCTGGATGTTCTGTAGTGTGAACGCGTCCTATGGCAGCTGGCAATGGGATAATGGCAAAGTGTGTGCAGCTCCACATCTGGTGGTAGGAGGCAACGGGGATGGCGGCAGGTGACAGGCCTCTTGATGCCTTGCCTGCACATTTACAAGTGACGGTCGCAAAAGGGAACATCGGGATTGGTGGCATGCAGCTGCTCTGCAACGGACAGTGAAGATAGGGGACAATGGCGGCGGGCTAAAATGAATCTCAGCTGCAAGCCCTGGTGTTCTGTTCAAGGTCTTACTTTCAGGGAGGCCTTATATTTAGCAATTCAGCAAAACCTCTACTAGGTCTTATTTTCAGGAGAAACAGGGTGTCATTGTACAAGTTAACAGGTCAGTTTTGATGCACATAACCTTTTTTTTTTTTTTGAAGAAGAAGAACAACTCTTTTGTCACCCAGGAAAAGGCTGCTCCGCCAATCACTAGTGGCAATTGTGACCTGTCTCATTTGATCAGCGGGGACCTGGCACTGTGGGCAGGTGAGTATTAAAGGAGAACTCCGGCGAAAATTTTTATTAACGTATTGTATTGCCCCCCAAAAGTTATACACATCACCAATATACACTTATTACGGGAAATGCTTATAAAGGGCTTTTTTCCCTGCACTTACTACTGCATCAAGGCTTCACTTCCTGGATAACATGGTGATGTCACTTCCTGGATAACATGGTTATGTCACTTCAAGGATTAAATGGTGATGTCACTTCCTGGATAACATGGTGTTGTCACGACCCGACTCCCGGAGCTGTGCGGGCTGTGGCTGCTGGAGAGGATGATGGCAGGGGACACTGAGGGACACAGGGCACTGGAGGGACACTGAGCATCCCCCTGCCATCATCCTCTCCAGCAGCCACAGCCCACACAGCTCTGGGAGTCGGGTCGTGACATCACCATGTTATCCAGGTAGTGACATCACCACGTTATCCAGGAAGTGACATCCCCATGTTATCCAGGAAGTGACATCACCATGTTATCCAGGAAGTGACATCACCATGTTATCCAGGAAGTGACATCACCATGTTATCCAGGAAGTGAAGCCTTGATGCAGTAGTAAGTGCAGGGAAAAAAGCACTTTGTAAGCATTTCCCGTAATAAGAGTATATTGGTGATTTGTATAACTTTTGGGGGGCAATACAATATGTCAATAAAAATTTTCGCCGGACGTCTCCTTTAAATGTTAGATTTTTCCCGTAGATGTGACACATCATATTTCTCTTTATGCACATATATCTACACTGATCCCCATTAAAAAATAGGCACACTGCACTCCAGACAGCACAAAGACACAACATGGCGGACTACATGGCAACGATCAGTAACATTATATGGCAAAATATCAAGTGTTTTCTATAAAAAAAATGATGAGCAAATCTTCAGACTGGGATGGAAACTCTGCCAAGATAATTCCACCATTTATTCCAACGGGAAACAAATTTACCCCCTAAAAATAAAAGGTGACATGGTAAATATAAGGTATAATGAGAATCCGGAATATTACTAACCCTGTCCTCCCAGTATGTGAGGACATGAAGACAATGGCGTCCTGTATGATGTTATATGAGGAAAATCACAGACATCTGACAGATATGTGACAGGAACCCACCTTCTGTGAGGAGCGGGAAGGAGGGGAACGCACCGGCAGTGAGAACGCACTGTTGCTAAGCAACTACAAGCTCCGGGGGAAGAACTACGGGAGCCGACGCGGGAACATAGTGAGTGCGAAAAGCGCGGGAAACGCACATGAGGAGTGCGAGAGGAGGAAACATGAGAGGAAGGGAGCAGAAGGAAGATGTGGAGCCGGGGGCTGAGGTGGAATGCGGTATCTGGCCGTAATGTGTATAGTGTGAACAGTGACTGAGGGAGTGGAGTGAATGGGTGTAATGGAGATGCTCTCCGTGTCAGGACGTCTATAGTAGAGAAGAGTGGGCTCAGTGTAGGAACAAAGTAGATCTCAAATTATATCATTTATAGTCATTAAGCTGCTTTTCCCTCAGCATGCAGCTGCTCTCACTGCAGGGAGATCAGGTAACCATGGATACGTCCATGCTAGCTCTTGCATGAAACTCACCTCATGTGGACGTATCCATGGTTACCCGAATCAACTGCACACCAATGGGGAAAAGCAGCACTAAGGGCCCTATTATCGTTCAGATTATCGTTAAATCGTTCGAATCCAAACGATAATCGTTCGGTTGAAATGCAGTTAACGATTAACGACCGAACGAAAAATCGTTGATCGCTTTATAAGACCTGGACCTATTTTTATCGTTGCTCGTTCGCATTGAATAAGACGTCGTTCGCAATAGATACAAATGCAATAGCGAAGTAAAAACGATCGCAATTACGACATAAGTAACGATTATCGTTCCATGGAAATGAGTGAACGTTTTCAGGTCTTTCGCAATAGCGGTCGTTTGAGATCGTTAATCGTTAACGATTATGCAAACGATAATCGTCCAGTGGAATAGGGCCCTAAGACAGGTACACTACTAAAATGGTAAGCTATCTACAGCATATTGATTATAAGTATCTAATCAGTGGAGGTCAGACTGCTGGGAACCTCACTAAAGGTGCGTTTACACGTAACGATTATCGTGTGAATTTGCGCGATAATGATCAAACAACGAACGAGAAATCGTTCATTTTGATCTTTCAATATGTTCTCAAATCGTCATTCACAAAAAATTCGCAGATCGTTCCGTGTAAACAGTCGTTCGCCGATTTAACCAATGTGTGAGATAGGCTTACGCGATAGCAAAACGATTTTCCGTACGATATAATGTACCGTCTAAACACTGATCGATATGAAAAAAAAAATCGGTACTCCGACATCATTAATCATACGATCGGGCCAATTATCGTTTCGTGTAAACGCACCTTAATGGAGGACAATGTCCACGGAGTGTATATCAGAGGCAGCTGGGTCACTGCTCCATTCAGACATGTTAAAGAACAAAAGTGAATGTAATATTTTTTTTATGAATATTTTATTGCCAAAAAAAAAAAATCTTTTTATTACCAAAATGGCCTACACCATCCCCTAATACTCATAATGTGTGTTCCTATGCCGCTTTATTGTTCTAATTACTTTTACATTTTTGCACTTTTTTAGGATAAATTTGCACCTATAAAAAACAACCAAAAAAAGGTTCTTTCCAGTATTTTTATGCCTTATTAATATATAATATAAAACCATACTCGCCCAGTCCCCATGCTGCCTTCTTACTCTACCAGGGTCACCACTGCCTGGCACAGGGAGCACATCTTCAGGAAGCAGTGAGGAGAAGGTACCCAGGCATCGTAGGAAGGGCAGCAGTGGGGGATTGGGCAGGTAAGTATGGCTTATAGGTAGAGGTGTTCACTTACTAGCCCCCTTCCAGTTTATTCCAGGTCACCTCATCCTGATTAATTTCCGTATAAAGCATAAGATTTATAGGCCTAAAAGCCTTTGTAAAGAAAAAAAATTCTTGATAATTTTTCTATGGTACTCTAGGCGAAACTGATGATAACTTGTGCATAAACCTGATGCATTTTTTCTGAAACCTGACACATCTATTATCTGTGGCAAAGATGGAAAGCTTTCTTCCACACTGTATTAAAGGGATACTCCGGTATAAAACTTAGCTCCTACAGAAAGTACCGATGTTTTTAGTTGCTTCCCACCTCATTACCACGTACTGACCTCGTCGCCTAGGATTATGACCTGTGGTTCAGCTTGCTGGTCGAGCATGCCCAGTGCCTGCACTTAGGAGTTGTAAGCTGCATATGCAGGATATATCAGATGATGGGGCATGCTGGGAAAGTTAGGCCCAGCAGTGGGGTACAGTAGCTGAACAATAAAAAGAATAAAGACTGACTCTTGTGGTCCCTTTACACAGAGCGATAATTTGCGCAATTGAACGATTAACAATTTCAAAGTAACGATGTATTTTTTTTATAACGATTAGTGTTTAGATGGAACAATAGGTCGTTTGAAAAAAATGTTGTTACGATCGTTTTAAGATCGCCTAAGCCCATCTCCCACATAGGGTGAATCGTTGAAAGACTGTTTAGACGAAGCAATCTGCTAATTTTCAGTGAACGTCCAACAACGATTTTAAAATATGTTGAAAGATCACGATTTATCGCTCGTCGCTTGATCGTATGCAGCGTTTGCCCAAGCGAATATCGCTCAAATGCGATCGTTATCGTGAAAATTTGAACGATAATCGCTCCGTGTTAAGGAACCATAAGGGTGCGTTCACATGTACAGGATCTGAAGCAGATTTAATGGCGCAGATTTGAAGTTGCAGATTTAATGCAAAGTAACTCTGGGCCATCAAATCTGCTGCAGATCCTGTACGTGTGAACGCACCCTTAGGGTAGCTTCACACACACCACATCGCAGATTTTATGCTGCGGATCTGCAGCAGATTTGATCTAAATAACTGAACACAGCATCAAATCTGCTGCAGATCTGCTGCGGATCCTGTACATGTGAATGCACCCTTATGCTGGGTTTACACGGAACGATTATCGTTCGAATTTGCACGATAACGATCGAATTCAAACGATAATCGTACGTGTAAACGCAGCGAACGTTCAAAAATTCTGATCAGTGTGATTTGAGTCTAGGTGTTCAGACCACCACCGACTGCTATAAGCTGGGAAAGGACTGCAAGTGAATGCTTCACACTCCAGCTCATTGCAGTTAACAGTCTCCCTACACTTACCATAGAATCCATTTCCTGCAATGCAGTGAGCCAGGGAGAGAAGTGTTTAGCGCTTCTGGAGACCATAACATCCAGAAAGGTTATGTGCACACTGAGGAATTCTCGAGGAATTGTAGCTGAAAGTTTTCAGGCAGAATTCAAGCAGAATTTAAGCCCCCCATTGACTTCTATAGGATTCCTCTAGCAAATCTACAGCAGAAAATTCTGCTCGGAAATTCTGCAGTGTGAACAGCAGAGCAGAAAACTCATTGAACACAATGGGACTTTGCTTTGTACATATTTTACGGGAGGAATTTCAAGCTGAATTCCTCGCCTTTTCCTCAGTGTGCACATACCCAAACTTTTGAAATGTCTGTGTTACATGTCATATTTTTTTCCCCTAAATAATGGTAAAGAGGTTATCTAGGATTAGAAAAAATTTTTTTCTTAGTTTGTATGTGATACTGCAGTTCAGTGAAGTAAATGGAGCAACCGCACAGGACAGGTGGTGCTGCTGGAATAAAACAGACATCTTTTTCTAATCTTGGACAATCTCTTTAATGGGGAACTCTGACCAAAATAATAGGGGGCAGTCCAGTAACATAATAAAGAAGCTCTACTTACCTGTCCCCGGGCCCCCGCACTCCAGTTTCTCCTGGCCAGTCTGACTGTAGCCTTC
This sequence comes from Dendropsophus ebraccatus, assembly GCF_027789765.1. Classification (NCBI taxonomy): domain Eukaryota; kingdom Metazoa; phylum Chordata; class Amphibia; order Anura; family Hylidae; genus Dendropsophus; species Dendropsophus ebraccatus. Next base: position 92,130,603 of record NC_091463.1, read on the forward strand.
CCCCCACCCCCCCAATGACTGGCTGAGCAGACATTACTGAGCCCAGGTTGTGAGGCCACAGGACGGGGAGCTGCAGGAGGCTGGTGGGGGTCCTGGATCGGTAAGGCAGGGAAGGGTAAGTAGAGTTTCTTTGTTATGTCCCCACAGACTCCTGCTTGCGCTGTGCTTTATTTAGCTGGACTTTTCCTTTAAGGCGTTGTCCTTTGCACTGTGTAATGTTTGGGCTTAAAATAAAAATGCCACAAAAAACTGCAATAAACATGATGTAGTTTTTGCGATGTCCCCCCAGTAGTATGCATGAGTATGTGTGTTTTTTGTGGTATTTGGTTTCATGTGGCTCCTCGATCATGTGATCCTAGAGTTTCTATTAAAGAATATGAGGGAGAGAAGATAGCAGGGGAAAAAAAAAAAAAAAAAAAAAACGCATGCAAGCATTTAGGGTTTTTTTTATACTTTTTTTTCAGCATACAGAGGTCCATTGGGAGGAAAGGGAACAAAGCCAAAAATGAGATGAAAAAAACCCCACAGCTACAGCATACTGCATTTTGGGAAAATGCATGACATAAATAGAAAAGCATTGTAAGTGTGATGTTTTATACTTCATTAGTGACTCCCAGCTAACAACTGGATATGAAGTTTTTTTTTGGAAAAAGAAATGATTTCATGTGTTGCCCATGAAATTGTTTCAGGAAAACCACCTCCAAGTCTTTCATCAAGACCAACATATCCATGCACTGGTTTTAAAGGGTTACTTTGGTATTAGAAAGTTAGATTTAAATAAAATCATCCCAAAATATATCACTTTCTAATATAGTGTAATAGTACTGGCTTCAAAGTGGCTTTGTGTGATTTAACCCTGAAAGGAAGTTGGCACCAGAAGAACTACACAGTGTGTATTGTCCTCAGCTCCGACTCTTCTGTCTCTCCGTAGACAACGCATTATCCTCTGATGTCACAGAAGGTGTGCCTGGTTCATGTTTTTGAGCTCTAGCCCCACCTCCTGAGTGATGTCACCATCTCTAACCAGTCTTTCCAGCCTACATCACCATCTCCCTGTCATACACACAGATACATATATATCTTTATGGAGATATTAAGGGAGAGTGTGTTGTGATTACAGCATGCTGCCTTGTGCTGAGTGATGACACAAAGAACAGACAGGGAGTAATACCGCAGGTGCTGCAATGTCAATAGTCTGCAGTGAAATGAGATGTTCTGCAACAGCTTTGTGCGGGAAACTGGCAGCAGCACTGTGAGAGGGGTGTAAGCAGATCGGGATGACTGTAATGGAGAGCTGAGGGAACACAATACATTCTAAAAAAGATTGTAGTAATGAGCAACTGCGTCTGCAGTGATTTATCTGACAGATTTTGAAAGCCAAAGCCAGGAATGGATTTGAAAAGAGGAGAAATCTCAGACTTTCCTTTATGACCTGATCCCTGTATATGTCTGTTCCTGGCTTTGGCTTCAGAAACCTGTTGGATAAATCTTGCCATAAGCAAGGCTCTCAGCTGGTGCAGATTTACACTACAATATACACCTGTGTGCAGGCATAACCAGCCCCCAACACCTTTATGCCAGATTTTTTTTTTTTTTTTGCAGAAATCAATAGTACAGGCGATTTTAAGAAACGTTGTAATTGGGTTTATTAGCCGAAAAATGCATTTTTTATCATGAAAAAGCAGTTTGAAACTCTCCCCCCTGTCTTCATGGTTTTATATGGAGAGGGGAGGGGTGGAGGGAGATGAGGCACCAAACCAGGACAACAAAGAGTTAATTTACTGCTACATCACCGGGCTATCTCCTCTTTAGTCAGCACTGACCTCTCTGACCCCTGAATACGAGCTTTCATACAGCTCCCGCTGTGTAATCCTTTGTTCTCTGCTCTCTGCTGCCAACTAATCTCCCCCCTCCCCTCTCCATAGGATACACAGGGCCCGACTGATGTAAATGAGTCGAGATTTCCTGATAATGAGCAGTGAATGAGAGAGAGGAGGGGGGGGGGGGCTGGGGAAAGTCTTTTTGAATGCAGTTAATGGCATATTTGCCTAATAAACCCAATAACAATGTTTCTTAAAATCGCCTGTACTATTGATTTCTGAAAGAAGAAAAAAAAACCGACAGCGACACTTTAAGGTGTATTGGTTTTTTATGGTAACTTGTGTTGTCATATTGCCCATCATCAAAATGACACAACACCATGGTTTCCTTGTCTACTTTGACCTTTACTGGTGTCCAAGCAATCGTCAATAGAAAAGAAACAGGCCGCCACCCACAATCATTTGTCAGAAATACTTTGCACTTCTATGACGTGTAAAAGTTTCTTTAATTTGTGGAAACTTACTGGCAACAGTACTGAAGCTGCTAAAATGGGGACCATGAGTGGAATACCTACCACTATTCACTTGTGGGTTGTAAAGATGGTACATTGGTATCCCTGACAGTGCGTAATTTTCCACACACAAAAAAAAAAAAGTACCATAGAAAATTTTTGTTAAAAGAATGCAAAACAGTTAAATGTAATTGCAATTCTCACTGTGGTGACATTTTGCTTTTAATAGAAGAAGATTGTCCGGGAAAAAAAAATAATGAAAAACTAAACAGTTTCCGTCTCAAACCATTTCCTTTAGTTACAGGTGGAGACATTGCAGAATCAGAGAAGTCAGTCCAAACAGGTTTTAGTCATTTCCTCTAAATGTTTGGCTTGTCTCCTCCCTAACGGTGCTGTCAATGTGGACCAGCGCGCGGGGGGCTTCATCACTAAGTGGTGCTACCCATTTGGGGAGGAAAAAAATCAGATGCTTGAAAGAGTCAAATAGTCTGGTTATCCTGTGAGGCCTCGGCAGACACAAAGTCTCTGCTTGCTGAGATGGATTACAAGTGAGCGTTGCCTAAGGGTGCGTTTACACAGAGAGATTTATCTGACAGATTTTTTAAACCAAAGCCAGGAACAGACTATAAACAGAGAACAGGTCATAAAGAAAAGACTTGGATCTACCCTGTTTTCAAATCCATTCCTGGCTTTGGCTTCGAAAAACTGTCAGATAAATCTCTCAGTGTAAACGCACCATTAGGCTGGGCCTACACAGCAATTTTGGCTTTGTGACCAAAAACTGATTTGTTGCACTGAAGAGATCAGATAACTAAATGGGGTTTGTTACGACCCACGATTGACAGCAGCCCGGTGGTCGAAGGAAATCAGATTTGTTCTCAGTGTTGGGTTGTGGTTATGGCCAGTTGTGAGTCATAGTGTAACCCATGGGTCTCCAAACCGCGGCCCTTCAGCTGTTGCTAAACTACATTTCCCATCATGCCTGGACAGCCAAATCCAAAGCTTTAGCTGTCCAGGCATGGTGGGAGTTGTAGTTTCGCAACAGCTGGAGGGCCACAGTTTGAAGACCCATGGACTGTAACCCCATTAAGTTACCCGACAATCCACTACAACACAGATTTTAGGTCATGTGACCCCGGTTGCAGCCCTAATTGCTGTGTAGCCCCAGCCTTAAAGGGGTTATTTAGGATTAAAAAAACATGGCTGCTTTCTTCCACAAACTGTGACACACCAGTCCTTAGATTTTGCATGGTATTACAGTTCCGATTCATTCACTTCAGTGCATACACAAACTGAGGACAAAAGTATCTGTTTCTCAAGGAAAGCAGCCATGATTTTCTAAAAATGGACAACCCCTTTAACAGGAATCTCTTAATACTTATTGGCGAGGACACTCTGTCCAGATCATCATGTCTTTCAAAACAAGAACTGAATTTGTAAGTGTGTAATCTGTCTGTGTTCCGATATCGCAAAATCCAATTTTTACCAATTGTATATCCTGAGGCTTTATGTCTTCCATGTCAGGATCAATTTCAGGGTCGATTTCAATTTCTGGGTCGATTTCTATGTCAGGTTCAATTTCAATTTCAGTTTCTGTCCCGTTCATTGGGAAGACTGGAGCGTACGTATCAAAGTGTCTCTTCCGTTTTCTCACGCGGTCTTTTTTCAAGTTTTCTTCGATAATAGACTCGCCTTCATTGACAATGGGGAAAATAGTGGGGATGGCATCGGCTTTTAAAGTTCTCCCACAAACGTTAATAATGTAAGAATCGGGGGCGAAGTGGCAGGAGCAAAGACGATATCGATTCTGTTTGTTTCCATCCAATATCCTCTGGGCCAGAGCAGTTACATTGTTGAAGGCTTGACCGGTCTGTTCCAACCATAATCTTATTCTGGCAACGTCCTTTGGAAAGGAGTGTAAGATTACTTGTCCATTCTGGCCTTTTTTCCCGGTTTTGCTAAGACACTGGTTTACCAAACAGCTAGGCATGATTTCAAATTAAACTGTCCTACATAAGGGGGGAGAAAAAAATATATCTATCATGTCTTATATGCAAGTAAAAATTAAAGGGCTATTCTTGTATCAGAATTTTTTTTAAATATAACTATCTACCCAGGATATATTACTTATATCACTAATAGTCCTGGCTTTAACATGTTTTGCATGATTTATCCCCGACAGGAAGTTCCTTCCTCTCTATCCTGAGATGACATATCATCCTGTGTTGTCTCAGAAGGCTTGGATCTGATCTAGACTACATCACTATCCCTCTGTCATATACATATATATCTTTATTGGTACATGGGGAAGAAAGTTGTTCCTTGTGCTGAACAATGCCACAAATAGAGGAGCAGACAGACAATGAATTCAGCAGCTTTTGCATACTTGCTGTGTCTGCTGTGTACGGCAATGCTCTGCAGCAGTGCTGTTCTGTGGGAGAGGAGTTGGCCTTGACAGTTTATAGGCTCTTACCTATTAATGTCTAAAATCATCCATTAGTTAAGGATAAGGAACTTCAGCTGTTAAAATTCCTGAAAGAGAATTAATGCCTTTTGGTTAAAGTGTTCTTGTCATTTGCAAAAACTTTTCACATATTCATACTTTTGCTTAGTCAGGATCTGGGTGTTTAGACCCTAACCAATCTCTAGAATGAGCAGGGTGAAGTGTGCGTCTGAGCCCTTCACTCCCCGGCTTGTTGCAGGGGACGATCATAAGGCTATGGAGCTCATCTCCTGCAGCAAGACAGAGGAGAAAAGCACTCAGCCGCATACATCACCCTGCTCTTTGGAGCGATCGGTGGGGGTCTGAATGCCAAGATCCGGACTAAGCAAAAACACAAAAGTTTTTGCAAATAACAGGGACACTTTAACTCATATTAAAAAAAAAAAACCTGAATGTTGTGAACGTGTACTTACCTTAGCACTTCCAGTTAGTGTGCTTTCCGAAGAAATTGTCGGACTTCTCTATCCGCTAGTACTTTTTGTTCTTGCAAAAGAAAAAGTTGAAAATGAAAGTTATCATCATCATCACATATTACTGTATACAGATTTACATGTACAGGGTGGATATTTATTATACTGCATAATAGGTTTTTCAAAGCATTGGTAATACAGATGCAAGTATATGTGTGAAATAATGTGAAATCTTTGTGGAACTGTATAGTCGGATAAGGTGGTCATACATTTTCAACAACCGTTCTCTTTCTCATAGGAGAGGGGTGGGGTAGGACACACCTTCTGAAAACAAAAACAACCAAGGGTTCTTGTTTTCTCTTTGGGGAGAGGTAAGCCGCCACCAGACAGCTCTGGTGGTGACTTATTTTTCTGAGATCACTGGGGTTGGGCAAAATTTTCCATCACGTCTGACCCCTATCAGCACCGACATCATGGGAGAGCCCCATACACTCTATACTTGCAGCCACAAGTGGTGGGTTCAGCCGACAGAAGTATAAAGTGTATGGTTATGTAATGTCAGCACATGAAAGGTGTTGTTTTTTTTTTTTCCAAGGGTCCCCATTGATCTCCACTCTGTCCCATCTCGACAGAAAATTCGCACTCACACAAATTCGCCAATTGCTGACCACAGAGTGACTCAACTCAGCAATTGGCTCAGTAACCATTCACCGATTACAATCAGATACTAAAAGCTTTTCTTTTATTCTAATCTGTTTATTTTCTCTGACTATTTTTTCAATTTTACTTTTTGTATATCTTTATGGGGGCTGCCACCTTGCTTGAGCTGTTTTTTAACAGCATTTATTGACATGCTTTACGGAGAGGCTCATGGACATAGACTACAATAGACAGAGTTTGTCCCCTTGAGATAAATGTGAAAGATTCTTTTGAAGAGGTCATTCCACAGGGAGCTGCTATTGTCTTATACTGATGCTATCTGTCTACTGCTGTCACTATGTGGCTGCAATGCTGAACAGATCACTTTACAGCAGCCTCCTCTTATCACCACAGACTAGGGATGGTCCGAACCTGCCGAGGCTTGGCAATGATTCCCGCTGTCTTAAACCTCCGTGGAGAGGGTGGATACAGTGGTAGGACCACCTGGAAAACTGGGATACGGCCTATGGCTGTGGCTGTATCCCGGTTTTCCAGGCGGTCCTCCCGCTGTATCCACCCTGTGCACGGAGGTTTAAGACAGCGGGAATCATTGCCGAGAGTCTGGGTTCGTACGTACCCGAACCTCGGCAGGTTCGGACCATCCCTACCACAGATAACATGAAGTCTCAGCTTTGCTTTAGCCCCAGTGGTGAGAAGGAAAAATGCAAGATCTCAGGATTATTTTATAATGTAGAGAGTGTAATGGAAATTTAGAAAAAATGTCACCAAAAATATGTTTAACATAAAACTTTATTGAAAAAATAAGTCATTTTATGATGACACATTCCCTTTAAGCTATTTCCGGTCCGTCAAAACTTGACAGAGAAGTAGTGATTGGCAGGGCCACAGCAAACATCAAGACGGAAGTGGTGGGAAAACCAGGCAGGTGAGTGTTATTTATTTACTTATTTTTATTATTAACCTAACAAGGGGGCCACAATCTGAGGTGAGTTGGGGGAAAGATCAGGAGCAATATAAGAAAATTTCCTTACTGATAGAGTAGTAGATACTTCCAGCAGAGGTGGTTGGTAAATATCCAATAACTGGATGTAAACCTGCTTGGGATAAAGATTATTTCCTATCCTATTATCTTTGGATAGATAAGGGCAGACCATATAATACAGCAGGGGGCTCTTTCTGCCAAAGCTGCCAACTCTCTAATATATATGGAGGCCTCCCAACTCTCTAATATATATGGAGGCCTCCCAACTCTCTAATATATATGGAGGCCTCCCAACTCTCTAATATATATGGAGGCCTCCCAACTCTCTAATATATATGGAGGCCTCCCAACTCTCTAATACATATGGAGGCCTCCCAACTCTCTAATATATATGGAGGCCTCCCAACTTTCTAATATATATGGAGGCTTCCCAACTTTCTAATATATATGGAGGCTTCCCAACTTTCTAATACATATGGAGGCCTCCCAACTCTCTATTATATATGGAGGCCTCCCAACTCTCTAATATATATGGAGGCTTCCCAACTTTCTAATATATATGGAGGCTTCCCAACTTTCTAATATATATGGAGGCTTCCCAACTTTCTAATACATATGGAGGCCTCCCAACTCTATTATATATGGAGGCCTCCCAACTCTCTAATATACATGGAGGCTTCCCAACTTTCTAATATATATGGAGGCTTCCCAACTTTCTAATATATATGGAGGCTTCCCAACTTTCTAATACATATGGAGGCCTCCCAACTCTATTATATATGGAGGCCTCCCAACTCTCTAATATATATGGAGGCTTCCCAACTCTCTAATATATATGGAGGCTTCCCAACTTTCTAATATATATGGAGGCTTCCCAACTTTCTAATACATATGGAGGCTTCCCAACTTTCTAATATATATGGAGGCTTCCCAACTTTCTAATACATATGGAGGCCTCCCAACTCTCTATTATATATGGAGGCTTCCCAACTTCAGATCTGTGTATAGAGTGAACAGGGGAGATAGCTGTCAGCTAGACCCGGCCTTTCACTAGAAGTATAATCCCTTCAGAACAAAGTGGTGATACCTGGATATACAACCTGTATCTAAATCCACACCACTGCGTAGACGTTACATAAATAAGGACAAGAAGAGATTTGCCACCAGATCTGGAGTCTGACTCCCAACCTCGTGATCACATCTCGATGGCTCATATGGGCTCCTTATATCTGTTTTACCACTCAGTTTGCTATTAAACATGGCCTCTAAGGGGTTAATCTGAGCTAACTCTGATCCCTACCATTACAGCAGGTGTGAGCTGTAGGTAACAAACATTCCTCACTACAGCTGGTGCCGGATCAGTTCCTGAGCTCGTAACGTCCTTGCACCGTGCCCTTATGGCACTTTGGATTGAGAAGCCGCCACCAGTGCTGTATATATACTACACAGGGGCTGAAAGAGTTAATCCTGGTTTCCCAGCAGCTCTTGAGCAGTGCTAGCGTGTGAAGGGGTCAGGGCTGCTGACACATCCCCTTTAAGGAATCCCATACTGAGGTTATACACAGCTGCAGTCATGTGACAGGTTCTAGAAGGAGATAAAAGGCAAAAAATACAAATAAAACATCCACTCACCAGAAACATTCCAGGAGCTTCCACAGCACACAGGGGTTAAGGACCTTTGATGATGTCACACCCATATGATCACAGGTGGGTGGAGTTAAAGGCCAGACAGTCAAAGCTTTGCAGCCACTCCCCCTAGACATGTGACTGGTCACATGATGGTGACATCACCAAAGGTCCTATATCCTTCCAGGTTTATCAGTCTGTTCCTGGAGCAATTTTTCTCCTAGCAACCAATCACAGCTCAGATTGTTTTGTTGTGGACACAGCAAGGGTTCAATGATAGTGAATGGGGTCTAACAAACCTCAAGGCTTTCCCAGCAGATTCATTCACTGCAATGATTACGGGCGCCCTCACACAAACTTTTTTTTTTTTCCAGGTTATTCATGCATTTGTGTTTTTCTGGCATTTTTTCTAGCTTTTTCTTAACTTTATGAGTGAATGATCTTTTTTGGGGTTGAGCCGTTTTTTGCAAAAAAAAAGATTTTTTTATTGCCATTTTTCCAAGATTTTAAGTCAGTGTGAAGCCGACATATAACTATGGTGAAAATGTACAATGAGATTCACATATAGCGCACAGGTCTCGGAGTGTTTGGACAGTTTATATCTAGAGATGAGTGAACCTCGAGCATGCTCGAGTCGATCTGAACCCCAACTTTCGGCATTTGATTAGCGGTGGCTGCTGAAGTTGGATAAAGCCCTAAGGCTATCTGGAAAACATCACTTTTTATTCTTTTTTTTTTTCCTGGATGTGATGTGCCCAAAACAATCAGCTATTTTGGCCAATTTTTGACTAGATTTTTTTTTGTGCCTACGTCGTTTACCCGGCAAGATCAGGAAGTGTGACTAATTGATAGACATACCAATTATTATTTTTTTTTTTTCATTACAAAAATGGCAAAAGGGGGTAATTTAAGGTTTTATTATGAACAAATTGATATTTTATAGTCTGTATCCACGATTTAACGTACTCCCTATGGCTGCATCTGATGGAGTAATTTATATATGTGACATCTATATATGATTAACCAATAATTTCACTAATACATCTCATATATGACAGCATGGGGAGGGGGCCTTGGTTATGCACACAACACCAATTTGCATACGTCCTAGGCTAAAGCATGCTTCCTAACAATTATATAAGATATTATGCCATGTGCTAGAACCCATTTACTATATGCAACTATGTGCAAGTCCTTGTCTACCATATTAGACATTACCTTACCTTGTCTTCTTTTACACTATCTATGTATATGGTCAATGTTACTGGTCAACTCTTTGGAGCATGCCCAGAGGAATGGTCAAGCTCACGATAAATATAAAGTGGTCTCACTCTACCATGGAGTGAGGCATTTGCATACCACTGGTGTATGACAGTCTACTCATCTGGACAGACATTCTTCCCTTCTCCCATAAAAGGGAAGTTCGCAATTTGAAGCTCACAGACAAAATAACCTGGAAGATCCATTTTGAGGTCTCAGTCGAAATTGCTCTAACACATCCAACTTCTGCAGTCACCAGTAATCAAACGCAGAGCAATCGGACTCAAACGTGCTCCGGTTGCACTAATCTCTAATTAGCTAAGTACTTAATTGATCCATTATCTTGCTGCTTTATTGAACAAATCGCAGAGTCAGGCAGCCTCGAGAGGCCTAGCACTGACAACAGAGGAGATCACAGGGAGCTGATCAGAGCCACTGCATCTCAAATGATGCATGGCAGTGTCATTTAAATGCCGCTGTCAAATATTTTTGCACATACATTCATTTAGAAGACTTGCCTCCTTCTCCTGATATGCTGCTCTTTCCCATTGTGGCTAGCATGATGTAAAAATAAACAAGTAGTAGGGCAGAATTGTTGAGAGATTTATGTGTGAGGAGTTTGAACTGAATTCTGGATTTACTGGGTAACCAGTGCAGTGACTGGCACAGGGGAGAGACGTCAGTGTAACGGCTGGAGAGGAAGTGGAGTCTGGCTGCTGCAATCAGGATAGACTGGAGAGGGGAGAGCTTAGAGAGAGGAAGACCGATTAGAAGGGAGTTACAGTAGTCAAGGCAAGAATAGATCAGGGTGACAGTAACTCCAAGCAATTGTCAGCCGTATTTGGCCATGTATTGGCCGATAATACCTTGGTGTAATAGGTAGTGGTAAAAGGCACCAATTTTGTATCTTGTGGGGCTGCATTTTCGTTAAAACTGAACCTTATTGGTGACAAGACTCCAAGACTTCTCTCGTGCTGCACCAGTTCTCTGGAACGCCCTACCCAAAGACTTAATACTCAATGTTTCAAGCGTGCCCTGAAGACTCATCTCTTCAGGCACGCTTATAACATTCCCTAATCTTGTTTCCCTTTCTGTTGTCTCCTCACTTTCTACTATATCTTCGACGGTTCCATGCACTTTATACGTTTCTCCTGTAACAAGACATTGGCATGTAACTGGTTTGTCCAGCTCCTTCTATGTACAATGGCTGGACCAGGGTCAAATAAAGCACTTGTGCTTCGTGTCACCCCCAGTTTGTAGTCTGTATGCTCTCGTGAGCTGGTCTCCTATTTATGATGTATATTTATTTATTCTAAATTTATTTCATCATATGCAATTGTAACTTTTTTACTGTGTAAAAAAAAAGTGCTGCGTAATCTGTTGACGCTATACAAATAAATATTATTATTATATGGTAGTTAGCCGCCATACTTTTGTTAGGCTCCTATACTGTATGTTTCCCTGTAGTTAGGCCACCATACTGTATACCCCTCCCACAGTTGTTCCCTTATACTGTAAACTGCCCCCTTGCAGGTAGTCCCCATACTTTATACCCTTTATACTTTCTGTACCCTCCGTACCCCCATATTCAATGTCCCCTACTGTGCATCTTCTTACCACTGCTGCCCGGGGTGGACTAATTTTACCATAGGCCCCAGGCTATTCTCCAAGCTTGGGCCGCCCCACCCCACTGTAACTATGGCAGCACTAGCGTGGTGTGCACAGTACAGGATAGATAATGTCATATTTACCATGTAGCTGTAAAGTTTTATAAGGAATAATTATCAGGCAGCATTGTGCTTTTCTAAATTACTACCATTTTGAATTTGGTGCCTAAATACCTTACAGAGGCGCCATTGTCTCCGCTCCCTGCTGTTTGTACCTGTAAATTAGGTGGCGGAGCTTCCTGATCCATCTCCAGCTTGAGGCCCAGTATAATGTTATTCTACTGGTCACCCCAAATACTCTGCCTCCCACTGGTCACCCTATACCCCCCTGCCCCCACCCCAGACTGGTCACCCTGTATCCCCCTGCATAATAAGTCTGGCACTGATTGGCTGATGCTTAGCCACCCAGTGTCAGGGATCCGGTCAGCTGACTTTACCTAGGGCTTATTTTTGGAGTAGGGCTTATATTTCAAGCCTATTTAAAAAAAAAAAAAATGCTAAATGAATCTTGGCCTTATTTTTAGGGTAGGTCTTATTTTCCGAGAAAGACGGTAGTGAAAAACATATACACTTGTGCACCAAAAGTGAGCAAACAGACGATCTGCAGCAATGTATGAGATTTATTTATACAAGACTCTGTCTCTTTGAGAGCAAAAAGGCAAAGGCAAATACTGCCACACTTTATCTCTGCCCATGTCCGAATGAGATACTTATGGAGTCTTTAGTGTGTACGATCAGAGTTGGAAGCATAGAAGACGACTATCCTACTCTTTTGTCACTGTATGTCTCTGTTTTTCACCAACTAACAGTACGGAGGAGCAACGATGCTGCTTTGTCTTCAGATTCGGAGATCTCTAGGCCATTAGGTAGGATCTCCCCTTCAGTGTTTTGGCCCCTTTGTTTTCTTTCATGGAGGTCACTGGATACCAACCTCACCGATGACATCTGATTTGTTGTCTGGCTTCTAAGTCAGGGTGGTTGTTTATCTCAATAGAAAACTTGTACAAAAATTTTTTAGTAGCAACCTATCTTCCAGGTAAACCAATTCCTGGAAAGGTTGAGATCCACCATACTTGATCAGCTTCATCTACATCGGCCAACAGAGAATGGACAAGCTATCGTTATACATATGGAACTGGTAGCCCATCTAACCAAATTTCGACCAGTGTGGTCACCTGTCTGTGGCCATTGTGAAGTGACGGCCCCTATTCCAGCCTTCACTGTGCTTGTTCTGGTCCTGTGGTGAAAAGTTTCATAAACTATAAGGATGAAAATGGCTTCTCCCAGCATAAATTTTTTGATGTTCTACTAGATTTGACTTCTTGGAAAAACATCTTCCACATTCTGGACACGTATATGGCCGCTCCCCGGTGTGAACTTTTTGATGTTCCACAAGATTGGATTTCATTGAAAAACACTTTCCACATTCCATACATGAAAATGGTTTCTCCCCGGTGTGAACTTTCTGATGTCTAACCAGATCTGGTTTCCGTGTGAAACATTTCCCACATTGTGAACAGGAAAATGGCCGCTCCCCTCTGTGAGTTTTCTGATGCTCTACAAGATTGGATCTAATTGCAAAACTTTTCCCACATTCTGAACATGAAAACGGCCTCTCCCCTGTGTGGATTCTCTGATGTTCCACAAGATGTGATTTTGAGGCAAAACATTTCCCACAATCCAGACAAGAATAGGGCTTCACCCCTGTATGAACTTTCTGATGTTCCCCAAGATTTGATCTCCAGGTAAAACTTTTCCCACATTCCAGACATGAGTACGGTCGCTCCCCTGTGTGAATTCTCTGATGTTCAAGAAAATTTGGTTTATTGGTAAAACATTTCCCACATACTGAACATGAATATTTTCTCTCATTTTTGTGGCACGTCTTCTGCATAGACAAATGAGACTTCTTTGTAAAATCCATTCCATGTTCTGGAAAAGGGAATTGTGACTGATGAGATGAAGGGTCTTCTAGGGTAGTGGGGTCATAAGAGAGAGAAGAGAGATCTCTGCTGTGAAGAAGTGGAGGTAAATCGGGGGTAATAGAACATTGTTCATAACAGCTTTGTGTCCTATCACATTCCACTTTATAATGTGTAGATGGGGAGAGGCGGCTCCAGTCCTGGTGCAGAATGATATCTGTCAGGAAGAAAACCAAACTATTATTTTCTATACCCTCTTCAGAATACAGAACTTACAAGCATTGATGGCTTCTCATAAAAGATAAAAACTAAGAAATTCATCAAAGGTGTCAGGTTAACAGGTTGTCCAGATAGGGCTTATGCACACGTCTGTACAAACAGACAGTGCCCTGCGGATCGGACCTCGGAGATCCCATTATTATAAAAAAAGGAGAATGGGTGATTTTATCCAGGAATTGAAGCCTTGATGCAGTAGTAAGTGCAGGGAAAAAAACACTTTATGTGCATTTTCCATAATAAGTGTATATTGGTGATTTGTATAACTTTTGGGGAGAAATACAATACTAATGAAAATTTACACCGGACTTCTCCTTTAATTGTTGATCGTCGAAAAATCGCTAATCATAATAGTACCCTTACTTCTTTCATCCTCCCCAGCACTCTGCCAAAAATCACCCCAGCCCAGAGTTCTCCCTTAAGTATGATGTCGGGAATACTCCAATACAATAAAGTTTGCTGACACAACCGCGTGGCTGTCAGCACACTAGCGCGAACTTTCAAACAGTATTGGAACTCCTGACATCATAATTAATCCAAGGTCCACTTTGCAGGGCACCGACCCGTCCACAGACGGGTTTTTGCAGACCTGTACATTAGCCCTCAAAGGGGTGTTCTGAGTATTCTGAGCCTACAGGATAGGTAAGTGTCTCATTACAATATGTGATAGGAACGCTTCAAAGGTTTTTATGGGGTCTGAGCGCTGAGACCTTCAACTAAGCACTTGCTCTCCCTGATGTCTCCTTGGTGCGGGGCAGGCCCATAAACGCTCTCAATCAAAGCCTTTAATGTGTCTCAATGGAATTAAATTACAGTAACACTTTAATGCAAGAGGCCTGGTGTGTGGTTCTCTGTGCTGCCTCTCACTGACACTGTCATGAAAAAAAATCTTTTTACATGTCAGAAGTTTTGATCGGTTATGGTCTGGGTGTTAAGAGAAGTCAGCGCTCTGCACGTTCACTCCCAGCTCGGTGTCATTTTCCAACCACATAGACTTTTTCGGCCACATAGACTTCTCCCACCTCATTCAGCACTTTGACATGTCAAAAGTAAATATTTTTTCATGGCAGGTACTCTTCCAAGAATGTCCAGATGCTTTCCCTTCCTGCCATATCAGGTTAGCACATGCCTAAGCAAGGCCTCATTACAGTCCCATGAAGGTGTGTCCCTGCAAGTGGATTTGTCTCTGCAAGTAAATGACCTCCACTTTCCTGACTATGTTCCTGCTTGATTTCCTGTATTATCTTGTCTTTCCTGTATATGATGTAGACTCTTCACTATGAACCTGTGTGGCCTGCCCTGCCCTGTTTGCCTGTATTTGACTATATGTCTTCATCGCCAGCCTTAGACCTTGTCCTGTACCGGGACTTGTCTGTGCTTGTAATTATCAACTATGTCATTTCATCCTCTGGGTCAGACGCCACCCACACCGGCACCACTTTATAAGGAAGCAGCCTAGTAGCCATCTGCAGCAACACTGCCAACGACACGGTAGTCATTGCCAGTGTCAGACAACTGCCATTGTTTTACATGTTCATCCAGCCGACTGCATTATCGGCCAGATGAACTATCGGCCAGATTATTTCAAAATAATTGAAATACCGTTCATTTTTTTCTGACAAGAATGGACATTGTTTTAATCAGCAACAACAGCCATTCTCATCAGAAAAAGTGCCTAATGTATAAATAGCCGTAACACTTATGGCAGGAGCTTTTTCCTTCCTCATACTCTAAATGTAAAAAATGTGACGTGAACATGCATGTACATAGACAATCCAGTTATATGAATAGGCATCGTGTAATTCCTATTTTCCCCTGTAGAGGTGCTGTAGGGAATTTAAACTATTACACAAAGTGGTCATCAGACGTATTTGGCCAATTATACTGCGCTGCGAGTATGTCAAAATCCCCGCGGCCCGGGAACATACTGTACCAGGTCCGGCTTGCTTCAGGGGCTCCTGGTGTCTCCTGGGAGTCAACCAATGTGCTGCGGCTGAGCAGCAAGTAAGCAGGAGTGGGGACCCAGTACAGTATGTTCCCGGGCCATGAGGGTTAATGGCGCTGAGTTTGACATACTCGCAGCAGGATGACAGTGCCGCCTTAGTATTTCGCTGTGAATTTGCCTAAATCTAGCCTAAAGTTCCATTTACACATTTAAACGGGTCGATTATCAGGTAAATTAAAGCAGATGTGATCAGTCAACAAAAACCAGTTCATTCATTGGCTGATTGCCACCTAAATTACTGTTATCGGCTGCACACGGCCGTGTATAAAACAGGCGACGATGCAGCAAACATTTAGGCCACACGATTGATTGAGCCTTGTAAAGGCAAAGCAAACGAGCGATGATCAGGGAGATTGGCTTGTCATTGGCTCCCCATGTCGCACACAAGCCAATGTGTTGTTAGGACACCCTCAGTTTCTGTTAGGACTAGTTTCATGGCATAGGTAGCCCAATTAATCAGTGCTCAAATAACAGGTCCATACAGAATAGCATGGCCAAACTAAATGATAGGTCAGCCACTAAATGGTCATATGTTCCCAGATGCTCTCCTGTTCGCTTTCACAGGGCCAAAGTGATGATCATAGGGGAGATTTATCAAACATGGTGTAAAGTGAAACTGGCCCAGTTGCCCCTAGCAACCAATCAGATTCCACCTTTCATTCCTCACAGACTCTTTGAAAAATGAAAGGTGGAATCTGATTGGTTGCTAGGGCCAACTGAGCCAGTTTCACTTTACACCATGTTGATAAATCTCCCCCCATGTGTCTACACTGCCACAGTCACTCATTGAGACAACCGGGCCTAGGCATACCTCCCAACCGTCCCGGATTTCGCGGGACAGTCCCGTTTTCGGGGTGCTGTCCCGCGGTCCCGGAACGGCCCCCAGTGTCCCGCATTATATGTGGCCCCAGCGGAAAAAACAATAAATCAGTAACTCACCTGTCCTCCGGTCCCAGCAGCTCCTCTCCCGGCAGAGCGCGCACTCCCATCATCCTCCGGGGCGGGCAGCGGGGTATACAGACACTGACTGTGCCGGAAGTGACCTGCAGCCTCTGTCATGAATCACTTCCGGCACAGTCAGTGTCTGTATACCCCGCTGCCCGCCCCGGAGGATGACGGGAGTGCTGCGCTCTGCCGGGAGAGGAGCTGCTGGGACCGGAGGAAAGGTGAGTTACTGGTTTATTGTTTTTTCCGCTGGGGCCACACAAATGGGGGGTTTTGGCTACTCTGTGGGGCACTATATGGGGGATTGGCTACTATGTGGGGCATATATGGGGGCATTGGCTACTATGTGGGGCATATATGGAGGATTGGCTACTATGTGGACACTATATGGGGGATTGGCTACTATATGGGGCATATATGGGGGCATTGGCTACTATGTGGGCACTCTATGGGGGTTTGGCTACTATGTGGGGCACTATAAGGGGGGATTGGCTACTATGTGGGCATATATGGGGGATTGGCTACTATGTGGGGCACTATATGGGGGACTGGATAATATGTGGGGCACTATATGGGGGCATTGGCTACTATGTGGGGCACTATATGGGGATTGGCTACTATGTGGGGCACTATATGAGGGGATTGGCTACTATGTGGGGCACTATATGGGGGATTGGCTACTATGTGGGGCACTATATGGGGATTGGCTACTATGTGGGCACTATATGGGGGGATT
This sequence comes from Dendropsophus ebraccatus, assembly GCF_027789765.1. NCBI lineage: Eukaryota > Metazoa > Chordata > Amphibia > Anura > Hylidae > Dendropsophus > Dendropsophus ebraccatus. The sequence continues at coordinate 92,147,927 of NC_091463.1, forward strand.
GGCTACTATGTGGGGTACTATATGGAGATTGGCTACTATGTGGGGCACTATATGGGGGCATTGGCTACTATGTGGGGCACTATATGGGGGCATTGGCTACTATGTGGGGCACTATATGGGGGCATTGGCTACTATGTGGGGCACTATATGGGGGCATAGGCTACTATGTGGGGCTCTATATGGGGGCATTGGGTACTATGTGGGGCACTATGTGGGGGATTCGATTCTATGTGGGGCACTATATGGGGGCACTATATGGGGGCATTGGATACTATGTGGGGCACTATAATGGGGGATTGGATACTATATAGGGCATTTTTGGCGGGATTGGATACTGTATAGGGCACTATTCAGTCAGCAGCATGTGGTGACTGTAGGGGAGTGGCTATGGAGGGTTGCTATGGGGGCGTGGCTATGGAGGGTTGCTATGGGGGCGTGGCTATGGAGGGTCGCTATGGGGGCGTGGCTATGGGGACCGCGGCGCACATGTCCCTCTTTGCTCTTTGCAAAAGTTGGGAGGTATGCCTAGGCATTAGAGATGAATGAACCTGGAGCATGCTCGAGTCGATCCGAACCCGAACGTTCGGCATTTGATTAGCGGTGGCTGCTGAAGTTGGATAAAGCCCTAAGGCTATGTGGAAATCATGGATATAGTCATTGGCTGTATCCATGTTTTTCAGACAACCTTAGGGCTTTATCCAAGTTCAGCAGCCACCGCTAATCAAATGCCGAACGTTCGGGTTCGGATCGACTCTAACCCGAACCCGGTTCGCTCATCTCTACTAGGCATACTTTCACTTGTCCACACTTCCATGAGTTGCTGTCGTCACTGCTGTCTACCCCACTTTAGGCCAGCCTGTTATTAACACAGCCTGCTGCGGCCCTTCTGGCACTGCCATGCAACAGGTGAACAATGTACATAACCTCTACTGTATACCAAGTTACCAAACCCAATATTTTCTCTTACCCTGTGGTGTGAGGGGCGGCTGATCCTCCATCATGACCTCCTTGTACTGATCCCTGTGTCCTTCTAGATACTCCCACTCCTCCATGGAGAGATAGACAGTGACGTCCTGACACCTTATAGGGACCTGACAGACGCAGGGATATAGCCGTCATTATACCTTGGTGATGCAGTATTATGTCCCAGCATTCCCAGCAGCGCTCACCTCATCAGTCAGCAGCTCTATGACCTTACTGGTCAGTTCTAGGATCTTCTGGTCATTCCACTTTCCTGGCACATGGGGATAGGAGTCTGGGCTTATACCCTTATCGGGTTTCTTTATTACTGTGTAATCCTGTGTATGGAGAGACACAATGATATATAGCAATATAAACACTGCCAGTATCTTACCTCTCTAGTCCTAGCTTCACTAAGAGATACAGTAGTTCCAGCTATCTGTCACCCCAGCCAAAATGACACTAATGTCATGTGATATCATTCCCACAATCCCTTGCCTCAGTCTTGAGCTTACTAATAAGATGAGGGCAATGTTGTGTTATAGGGCTATATTATAAATATTCTTATTAGAGATGAGGGAAACTACAGTGAGTTTGGAGGTTTGTGAAACTGCGAATGCTCAGCATTTTACTCCCAATAGCTGGAGAATATGGATGCAGCCCTAGGGAATCCTGGAAAACACGGATACAGCCATATGCCATAGACTGCATCCATATTCTCCAGCTATTGGGAGTGAAATGCTGAGCATTCGCTATTTCACAAACCTCCAGACTTACTGTAGTTTCCATAATCTGTAATCTATCTCCTATCTATCTTTCTATCTATCTATCTATCTATCTATCTATCTATCTATCTATCTATCTATGTGTATATTTAAAAGAATCCTTCACCCCTAATCCTAGTATTATTGATACAGATAAAAGTAATGTTATGTAATACACTGTGTTCCAAATTGTTATGCATAAAGCGTTTAGGAGTGATAAGGTAAGAATTTTTTTGTTTTTCAGTTAAACTCATTGATGGTGATGTGTGTCAGGGCTCTTTGTATCACTAAAAGCAATTGCAGACACCTGTGCTAATTAGTTTGGCAGATGTGTTCAATTGAAGGCAAGACTGCTTAAGAACGCTGTCCCACATTATTAAGCAGGCTACATTTTGAGACAAAATGGGAAAGAAAAAGGATCTGTCGGCTGCTGAGAAGCAACAAATTGTGGAGTGTTTAGGCCAAGGCATGACTACAATCAACATTGCCAAGACACTTCATGGTGATCATCGCCCAATCAAGAAGCATGTAGCTGAATCCCAGCACACGTGTGCACGCTGATAAGGGAAAATTCAGGACTCTTTCCAACAGGCAATTATGTCAGGTTAAAAGAGCAGCTACAACAATGCCTTGTCCTAGCACAACTGCTGGTGTCTCCAAGGGTCCTTCAGAGGTCTGCAGCTGTGCGTAAGCCATCCTGTCGACCTCCTCTATCCACTGCACACAGGCAGAAACAGCTACAGTGGGCCAAACAATACATGAAGACTGATTTCAAAACTGTTTTGTTCACCGATGAGTGCTGTGCAACGCTCGATGGTCCAGATGGATGGAGTGGAGAATGGCTGGTTGATGGACACCCCATGCAAACATGGCTACAGCGCCAACAAGGAGGAGGTGGAGTAATGTTTTGGGCTGGAATCATGAGGAAAGAGATTGTCGGCCCCTTTAGGATCCCTGAAGGGGTAAAGATGAACTTCATAATGGAGTTTCTTAAACAGCACTTCCTGCCATGGTTCAAGAAGAAGAACCGTACATTCCGCAGCAAGATCATTTTCATGCATGATAATGCACCGTCCCATGCTGCAAATAACACATCTGCATCTCAGGCTGTTATGGGCATAAAAGGGGACAAACTTATGGTGTGGCCCCCATGCTCCCCTTACTACAACTCCATTGAGAACCTCTGGAGCATCATCAAAAGGAGTGTCTATGATGGAGGGAGGCAGTCTATGATGGAGGGAGGCAGTCTGTGATGGAGGGAGGCAGTCTGTGATGGAGGGAGGCAGTTTATGATGAAGGGAGGCAGTCTATGATGGAGGGAGGCAGTCTGTGATGGAGGGAGGCAGTCTATGATGAAGGGAGGCAGTTTATGATGAAGGGAGGCAGTCTATGATGGAGGGAGGCAGCTCACATCTAAGCAACAGCTCTGGGAGGGGATTCTGCCCTCATGCAAAACAATTGAAGCAGAAACCATCGAAAAACTGACAAATTCAATGGGCGAGAGAGTTCAGAAGCTCCTTTCGAACAAGGGGTCCTATGTGCTAAGGTAACATCACCTAGAATACATTTTTCACTTGAAAGCTGTTTGATTTTAGTTTGTAATAATCTGCTAATGCTTATAATGTCACAAATGACCATTTTTTTGTTCTTGATAACAATGAAAAGGTTGAAAACTCTGCTGTGCATAATAATTTAGAACATGTATTTTGAGTGTTTATTTATTTATTTTTTTAAATATACTGTTATCATAGGCAGTTTGTTCAAAAACTTTTCAGTTATACTCGATTAGTTGATGACTGGAAAATTACAATGACTGCAATTCATATAGGTAATTTTGGAAAATATGAGAAAATATTATTTGGAACAGTGTATAATTTCCATAGTCCTTCCTGTCCTCTCACTCTGGCTTTATTAATACAGATAATAGCAATGTCCTGTAATATGATTTCTATAGTCCCTCACATTTTCCAGTATTTATGAGATGCTGTATGTCCTGCAGGAAGTGGTGTATTCTTTCCAGTCTGACACAGTGCTCTCTGCTGCCACCTCTGTCCATGTCAGGAACTGTCCAGAGCAGCAGCAAATCTTCATAGAAAACCTCTAATGCTCTGGACAGTTCCTGACATGGACAGAGGTGGCAGCAGAGAGCACTGTGTCAGACTGGAAAGAATACACCACTTCCTGCAGGACATACAGCAGCTGCTAAGTACTGGGAGACTGGAGAGTTTTAAATATAAGTAAATTACAAATCTGTATAAATTTTTAACACTAGTTAAAGGGGTAGTGACAATCGCAGCTGAGATGCTGATGACGGAGCGGAGCGGTTCGGCCAGCCTCCCGAAGATGTCATCATTATCTCAAGATGGTGGCCGGGGGTCAACAGTAATCCAGTGAGTATAATGCACCACACTTCCGGGGGGGGGGTTATCATGGGGAAAGGGGCCATTGACTTACATAACACACATTACAAAGTTATCTAACTTTGTAATGTGTGTTATTTTGTGAATAAATGTTTAGCTCCGCACTACCCCTTTAATTTAAAAAAAAATTTTCCCCTTCTGAGTACCTCTTTAATACAGATAAAACTAATGTGATGTACTATAATTCCCATAATTCCCTACCTCTCCAGTCAGCAGGTAGATAATCTCAAGGGTGAGGTTTAGGATCCTTTCAGTCTTCTTTTTCCTGTCCATCCTCAATTTGATGTCTAAATAATTATCTGAAAACCTAAAAAGAAACAAAATGAAGATGAAAGCCTTTGAGTACCAGTGGCTGAAAAACTTGGATGCAGCTCTTAAGCCCCTATTACACAGGGCGATGCAGAGGAACAAGCCAGCGCCGATCTGTGAGGTCAGTGCTCGCTGCTGGCAGGGGGCCACAGGGAGCTGTGTGTGTATGTGTGTTGGCTTCCCGGATGATCGCTAGATTGTCCGGGCAGCCTATAGAAGTTAGCAGTGGTCTGCTGCCGCTGCACCTATTGCACTGAGCAACGGCAGCAGATAGCTGCTATCTGGATCATTGGTCTTTCAAGATATGGAAAGACACTGAAAGACAACGATCGTGCATGTCGGCCGATCATTGTCTTCTATTAAACAAGACGATTATTGGCCGAAAACGGACGATAATTGCTTTGTGCAATAGGGCCTTTAGGCTGCCTGGAAAACATGCATATGTTGGGGAGTCATAGAAAACCGAGACAGAGTTCCTGTCTTGGCCAGAGATGGCAGCAGGGAGCACTGTGTCAGACTGAAACTAAAAACATTTCCTGCAGGACATACAGCAGCTAATAAGTATGGAAAGAATCAATACTTTTTAATAGAAGTAAATTACAAATCTATATAACTTTCTGACACCAAAATGAATTTGAAAGAAACAGATTTCCGCCGGACAACCCCTTCAAGGCGATCAGAGCGGCTGGGGGGGTACCGATCGGGGCGGCGCAGGGGGCTGCGGTTGACCGTGGGGCCGGGCTGCGGATGAGCGGAGGGCCGGGCTGCGGGCGCGTGGTCGCAAAACGATTTTTCCGTACGATATATCGTACTGTCTAAACGCTGATCGTTATGAAAAAAAAATCGTTACTCCGACATCGTTAATCGTACGATCGGGCCAATAATCTTTTTGTGTAAACGCAGCATTATGGTAAGATTATCTCTGATCCACATAGCAACCAATCACAGCTCACATAGCAACCAATCACAGCTCACATAGCAACCAATCACAGCTCACATAGCAACCAATCACAGCTCAGCTTTCACTTTACCTAAGCAATATGAGAAATGGAAGCTGAGCTGCGACTGGTTGCCATGGAAGCTGTGATAGGTTGCTATGGGCAACAAATAGAATATTACTATAAATCTCCGGCTGTATGCGTATAATAGTTTATCATCTATCTTTATTATACATTATGGAGTCACGTCTGTTATTATAGAATATTTGGAGGGATTTTTATAATTGTTAAAATGGAGCAAAATCTGAAAAATTATCCTGCGTCTCATATATATAAACCAGAGACTATATACCCCAGATGTAATAACATCACATACTAACACCCCCAGAGCGACACAATAACAATACGGTAAAACATACACTGACTGTGCAGGAGACTCCAGACCACAGTGGACACAGGACCTTTAATGATGTCACAGTCATGTGATCACACACCGCAGCAGCCAGGGTCTGTAGTGACTCCTCTGCAGGTGACTAATCACATGACCGTGACATCATCTAAGGTCCTTTCGACCACTGCGTGACACATAATCAAAGAATCCCGAAAAACACATATATCTAATAGAGAAATAAACGCCACCCCTGTGCCTGACCCCGCCCTCATGTGACATCACCAAAGGTCCTCTCTCCCTTATACAGCGTATACAGATAAGTTACTGATGGGGGTATGTAATACTTGCAGGAAATTCTTCCCTGATTTTAAAATATTAGTTTGCTGTCAGTGAATGAGAACACATTAAATCCCATATATGACTAGTCCTGGTCTCAGCTGAGGAGGCAATGCTCTGTGATCTCTACAGCCTGGACTGATACATTGTACATAACTGCTGTCAGCTGAGAAGTGATACAATTGTATTCAGTGTAGACAATGCTCTGTGAGCTAAACAGCCTGGACTCCAGACTGATACATTGTACAGAGCTAGTCCTGCTCTCAGCTGTGGAGGCAATGCTCTGTGAGCTTTACAGCCTGATACATTGTACACAGCTAGTACTACTATTAGCTGAAAAGTGAAACAATTGTATCCAGTGTAGACAATGCTCTGTGAGCTCTACAGCCTGGACTCCAGACTGATACATTGTACATAGCTAGTCCTGCTCTCAGCTGTATCCAGTGTAGACAATGCTCTGTGAGCTCCAGACTGATACATTGTATATAGCTAGTCCTGCTCTCAGCTGAGAAGTGATACAATTGTTACATTGCATATATAAATACTCCTGTATTCACTTCTCAGCAGGACCACTGGTTTGCTGCCTCTGAATGTACACAGGAGGGCTTGTATACACTGATGGCATATGGAAATAGTGAGGAACTACTTGACTTTTCCTCCGGAAGATATTTGTCCTTTTCGTGAATGATCCGTCCAGAATGGAGGACAGGAAGAAAATGGCCGAGAGGATAATAAACCTCACCCTGGAGATCATTTACCTGCTGACCGGAGAGGTGAGGGATTCTGGGATACATCACACTTATCTGTAATAATAAGGCCATGGTGTGAGCGGAGAGGTGAGGGATTCTGGGATACCTCACACTTATCTGTAATAATAAGGCCATGGTGTGAGCGGAGAGGTGAGGGATTCTGGGATACATCACACTTATCTGTAATAATAAGGCCATGGTGTGAGGGATTCTGGGATACCTCACACTAATCTGTAATAATACGGCCATGGTGTGAGCGGAGAGGTGAGGGATTCTGGGATACATCACACTTATCTGTAATAATAAGGCCATGGTGTGAGCGGAGAGGTGAGGGATTCTGGGATACATCACACTTATCTGTAATAATAAGGCCATGGTGTGAGCGGAGAGGTGAGGGATTCTGGGATACCTAACACTTATCTGTAATAATAAGGCCATGGTGTGAGCGGAGAGGTGAGGGATTCTGGGATACCTGACACTTATCTGTAATAATAAGGCCATGGTGTGAGGGATTCTGGGATACCTCACACTAATCTGTAATAATACGGCCATGGTGTGAGCGGAGAGGTGAGGGATTCTGGGATACATCACACTTATCTGTAATAATAAGGCCATGGTGTGAGCGGAGAGGTGAGGGATTCTGGGATACATCACACTTATCTGTAATAATAAGGCCATGGTGTGAGCGGAGAGGTGAGGGATTCTGGGATACCTCACACTTATCTCTAATAATAAGGCCATGGTGTGAGGGATTCTGGGATACATCACACTTATCTGTAATAATAAGGCCATGGTGTGAGCGGAGAGGTGAGGGATTCTGGGATACATCACACTTATCTCTAATAATAAGGCCATGGTGTGAGGGATTCTGGGATACCTCACACTTATCTGTAATAATAAGGCCATGGTGTGAGCGGAGAGGTGAGTGATTATGGGATACCTCACACTTATCTGTAATAATACGGCCATGGTGTGAGCGGAGAGGTGAGGGATTCTGGGATACCTCACACTAATCTGTAATAATAAGGCCATGGTGTGAGCGGAGAGGTGAGGGATTCTGGGATACCTCACACTTATCTGTAATAATACGGCCATGGTGTGAGCGGAGAGGTGAGGGATTCTGGGATACCTCACACTTATCTGTAATAATAAGGCCATGGTGTGAGCGGAGAGGTGAGGGATGCTGGGATACCTGACACTTATCTGTAATAATAAGGCCATGGTGTGAGCGGAGAGGTGAGGGATTCTGGGATACATCACACTTATCTGTAATAATAAGGCCATGGTGTGAGCGGAGAGGTGAGGGATTCTGGGATACCTCACACTTATCTCTAATAATAAGGCCATGGTGTGAGGGATTCTGGGATACATCACACTTATCTGTAATAATAAGGCCATGGTGTGAGCGGAGAGGTGAGGGATTCTGGGATACATCACACTTATCTCTAATAATAAGGCCATGGTGTGAGGGATTCTGGGATACCTCACACTTATCTGTAATAATAAGGCCATGGTGTGAGCGGAGAGGTGAGTGATTATGGGATACCTCACACTTATCTGTAATAATAAGGCCATGGTGTGAGCGGAGAGGTGAGGGATTCTGGGATACCTCACACTAATCTGTAATAATAAGGCCATGGTGTGAGCGGAGAGGTGAGGGATTCTGGGATACCTCACACTTATCTGTAATAATACGGCCATGGTGTGAGCGGAGAGGTGAGGGATTCTGGGATACCTCACACTTATCTGTAATAATAAGGCCATGGTGTGAGCGGAGAGGTGAGGGATTCTGGGATACCTCACACTTATCTGTAATAATAAGGCCATGGTGTGAGCGGAGAGGTGAGGGATGCTGGGATACCTGACACTTATCTGTAATAATAAGGCCATGGTGTGAGCGGAGAGGTGAGGGATTCTGGGATACATCACACTTATCTGTAATAATAAGGCCATGGTGTCACATGACATTACACTTATCTCTATAAATAAGACCATGTAATGAAATTATTGGAAAGAAGATGGATTCTACCAAGACATATAGTTATATTACAGAGGTATTCTACTCAAACATAACTTTTCATATGGGTATATATAAAGTTTACTTCCCCCAGTTCTGAGCTGCTGCTGCCGCTTTCTGCTGAAGACAGAAAAATGTGTGTGAGCTTTTCTTTCTTTCTCCCCCTCCTCCCCCCTCTTTTCTCAGACGGCTGATGTAAACAAGTCCCTGGCAGGCTGTATCTGCAACATTGTAGCTTCTTTGTAATGCAGAGAGAATTAATCACAGTGAGTTTAGCAACTTGACCTCAGATTAATCCTCCTTGCATTATAAAGAAGCTACAATGTTGCAGATACAGCCTGCCAGGGACTTGTTTACATCAGCTGTCTGAGAAAAGAGGGGGGAGGAGGGGGAGAAAGAGAGAAAAGCTCATACACAGATTTTTGTGTTTTCAACAGAAAGCAGCAGCAGCAGCTCAGAACTGGGGGAAGGAAACTAAATAGATGATAACATGTATGGAAGTAATTGTTAGTCTTACTAGGAGCAGCAACATATCAATCAAGTTACGTTTGAGTGGAATATCCCTTTTATCCCATCTCTCTCTATACACAGGATTACACCATAGTGAGGAAGTTGTCTGATACATATGTGACCGCCGGTATCCTTCCCTGTGTGTCAGGAGGATGGAGCCCGAGCACAGCCATGTCACCTCCATCCAAGTCCCTGATACAAGAGACAAGCAATGCCCAGAAGATCCTACAACTCACCAACAAGATCACTGAGCTGCTGAGCGGAGAGGTGAGCGCTGCTGGGAATGCTGGGACATAATACTGCATCACCAAGGTATAATGGCGGCTATATCCCTGCGTCTGTCAGGTCCCTGTAAGGTGTCAGGACGTCACTGTCTATCTCTCCATGGAGGAGTGGGAGTATCTAGAAGGACACAGGGATCAGTACAAGGAGGTGATGATGGAGGATCAGCCGCCCCTCACACCGCAGGGTAAGAGGAGACTCTCACTATAAGAGGGGTTATTCTAGTAGGACATATGTTCCCTGCTTGTGATTCATAGATACTGAATGCTCCTTATAAGTATATGGGAATTCCTGATCGACAATGGAGGGTGCTGAAACTTTGTGTCTTTTACAGAGGAATACAGGAGTAATACACCAGAGAGCTGTCACACTCCTCCACACTGTCAGCACCATCCAGAGGAAACTCACAGGATCCTACAGGATGATCAGGTAGATGGAGCCCATGTCTCTCCAATACAATATAATACAGACTGTGTACAGATCTATTTATATTCAGACTATGTATATACAGGAGTTTCTGGAGTCCAAAACATGTGACATAAATACTTCTACATTTTACAAGTTCCTGCTATTTGTCCGTATATATATATATATGTGTGTGTGTGTGTGTGTGTGTATATAATGTGTTCTATATGTCGTATCAGGGTGAAGATCTGATGGATACTAAAGAGGAGTTTATAGTAGGAGAAGAGGAGCTGTATATGAGGGCTGATGGGCAGTACGAGGACGGGGACATCCCCACAGATGTCAGTACAGGTATGTATTACAGTAGTCCGATATTCACTGCTCCTCCTCATAACGAGTCAGTGAGCACAAACTATGTATAAATGTACAGTATATATGTTCTTGGCTTATGACAGGTTGGTATCTGTTAACTCTTCTCCTGAAAACTTGGACAAGAGAACATAGATAGCAGCAGAAAACAACCCAAAAACTTTGGTGCCAGCAGCCTGTGTTTTGGTCCTCGACTCCCTCACTCCTAAAAAATCGACTTTTGAGTTTTATAATTTACTAATAATAAAACTTGTTCCTTTTCCCAGTAGATGAAGCGGAATGTAGAGACACATATGGGGAGTATTCCCTTATACACTCAGTCCTTCACTATAGAGCTCCATCTTCTGAGCCCGAAGAGTCATCTTCTGACCAATCACAGAAAAGTAGCATTTTCCAATGTTTAGAATGCGGTAAATGTTTTAAAAAGAAATTTAATCTTATGACACATAAGAAGACCCACCAAGACGAGAAGCCATTTTCATGTAAACAATGTGGGAAATGTTTCACCAGGAAATCCAGTCTTGTTTACCATGAAAGAGTCCACAATGGAGAAAAGACGTTTTCGTGTTCAGAATGTGGAAGATGTTTTACCAAAAGATCAAATCTTTCTGAGCATGAGAAATCCCACACCGGGGAGAAGCCGTTCTCATGTTTAGATTGTGGAAGGGGATTTATCCATAAGTCAAATTTCATAATACATCAGAGGATCCACACTGGGGAGAGGCCATATTTCTGTTCAGAGTGTGGGAAGTCTTTCACATGTAAACAGAATCTTAAGAGTCATCAGAAGGTCCACACAGGAGAGAAGCCCTTCCTGTGTTCAGAATGTGATAAATGTTTTACACAAAAATCAGACCTTCTTAGACACCAGAAAGTTCACACAGGGGAGAGGCCATTTTCATGTTCAGAGTGTGGAAAATGTTTTACCTGGCGATCAGTTCTTGTTGAACATCAGAGGATTCACTCCGGGGAGAAACCATATTTATGTCCTGATTGTGGGAAGAACTTTGCCATGAAATCCCATCTGATTAAGCATCAGAAGAGTCACGTAAAGGACAGTTCTCTTACCTAAAGGACCACTAAAGATTTTTTGTAATATTTATTGGAGAAATTATTTTAGACTAATAAATATATTTGATACTAATGAACAGGGTAGTCATCTGTATTCTGCCTTTGTGTCTTAATCAGATTCTGTTATTTCTTAAAATATATAATTTAAAGGGATCACCTAGATTTTCTCTTAGGGTGGGTTCACACTGCGTTTTTGCAATCCGTTTAATGGATCCATTTTTTTTAACGGTCAAAAAAGTAGTGTCAGCAGTACTTTATTGTGCATCAAAAAAAACGCATCCGTTTTGATCCGTTTTTTTTATGTTAGTCAATGGAAAAACGGATGCACACAAATGCATCCGTTTTTTGCATCCGTTTTTTGCAAAAAAAAGGATCCGTTAAACGGATGCTGAAAACGCAGTGTGAACCTAGCCTAACTAATTGGATCCGGATACTAAAATTTGTTCTTTTATTCTAATCTGTTTCTATTTTCTAACAGTAATTTTATTTTTATTTTTTGTATACTGTTATGGGGGCTGCTATCTTGCCTGAGCTGTTTTTTTAACAGCATTTAGTGACATGCTTTACAGCAAGAATCATGGACATAGACGACAAAAGACAGACTGTCCCCTTGAGATGAATGTGTAACATTACTTAACGTAATCTGTGACATTTAAAGAGGTCATTCCACAGGGAGCTGCTATTGTCTCCTCTATCTACTGGTGTTGCATGATGCTGCAATGCTGTACAGAGCACTTTACAGCAGCCTCCTCTTATCACCACAGACAGAACATGAAGTCTCAGATTAGTTTTAGCCCCAGTTGCGAGTATGAGAACTGGAAGAGTTTATGGTTATTTTGTAATATAGATACTAAAGAAGTCAAATAAAATTTTAGTTTAAAAAATAAGTTTAATGTAAAAACATAATTTGAAGCGCCTCTGTACCCACAATCTGACCCCCCCCCCCCCAACCACTTGTACCTTCGGAGAGCTGCTTTTAATCCAAGATCTGCCCTGCGGTCCGTTCGGCAGGTGATGCAGTTATTGTCCTAAAAAGACAACTTTTAAACTTGCGGCCCAACGGCTGTGGCTTGGAGTATGTGTGCCCTAACCTTGCACCACCCCTCAGTCCCTCCTCCCCACCCTCTTCATCATTAGGAATGCCACTGACAGGATTTTTCCTATTCCTCTGCAGTGAACACTGCACAGGTGCCTTAACAATCCAATACATGTGCAGTGCTGACACAGCTGATGAATAGGAGAATACCTGCCTGGAGCATTCCTAATGATGAAGAGGATGGGGAGGAGGGATGGAGAGGTTGTGCCAGCCTAATGCACAGACACTCTAGGCCACGCCGGTTTAAAACAGGGCTGCAAGTTAAAAAGTTGTTTTTTAGCACAATAACTGCATCACCTGCTGAACAGACCTAAGGACAAAACCCTTGGATTAACGGTTTAAAGGGACTAAGGACAAAAGACCTTGGATTAAAAGCAGCTATCCGAAGGTACAAGTGGTTTGAGGGGGGGGGGGGGGCAGATTGTGCGTACAGAGTCGCTTTAAGCAATAAGCAATTTTCTGATGATACATTTCCTATGTTTTTCTTGGTTACCCCAATTTATATGCAATCTCTGCAACTGCTATAGCTACACCACTGATTGTTCCTTGGAGGAGGTCTACACGGCTCCAGAGAAGTCTTGATGTCAGGCTTTCCCTCTGCCAGGGCAGTCTTTTTCCTGCTTTAATTATCCTGTCGCCTGGTAAAGTGTGGATGACCGAATGCAGTAAAAAAAAAAAAAAAGGAATAAAAAAACTGTCAGCTGGCAGGGGCAGGGGGGAACATAATAACCAAGCACTACTTACCTCTCCCCATGCCAAGCGCCGAAGCTCCAGCACCCCCCGCCGAAAGGCATTTTTCCCCAAGTTGTAATGACATCATGACTTGGGGGGGGGGGGGGGGGGGGGAATGGCGGTCCTGGCTGATGGACTGGTCGCTCAGCCAATCAGTGACTGGAGCGGAGTCCCACCTCAGTGACTGACTGGCTGTCAATCCGCCGGATCCTGACATTAGCTGAGAAGATCAAAGAGGCCGGCGGGGTCCCGGCGGGGCGATCCGACGCTGCACAGACACGGGTGAGTAGTGGTGGTCATTATGTTCACCCCCCAAAAAAAGTATTGTATTGCCCCCCCAAAAGTTATACAAATCCCCAATATACACTTATTACAGGAAATGCTTATAAAGGGCTTTTTTCCCTGCACTTACTACTGCATCAAGGCTTCACTTCCTGGATAACGTGGTGATGTCACTTCCTGGATAACATGGTGATGTCACTTCCTGGATAACATGGTAATGTCACTTCCTGGATAACATGGTGATGTCACTTCCTGGATAACCTGGTGATGTCACTTCCTGGATAACCTGGTGATGTAACTTCCTGGATAACATGGTGATGTCACGACCCGACTCCCAGAGCTGTGCGGGCTGTGGCTGCTGGAGAGGATGATGGCAGAGGGATGCCCAGTGTCCCTCCAGTGCCCTGTGCCCCTCAGTGTCCCTCTGCCATCATCCTCTCCAGCAGCCCGCACAACTCTGGGAGTCGGGTCGTGACATCACCATGTTATCCAGGAAGTGACATCACCATGTTATCCAGGAAGTGAAGCCTTGATGCAGTAGTAAGTGCAGGGAAAAAAGCACTTTCTAAGGATTTTATCGTAATAAGTGTATATTGGGGATTTGTATAAATTTATATAAACTTCTCACATGTCCGAATGTAAAATGTTTAGATGGCAGCAGGAATCGCATGGCGGGCGACTCCAATCTTACTGATACACGAGTCGGGCTCCATTATAGTGTATGGATAAGGCGGCTGGCTGCTGAGTGAAAAGTGCAACACCCGGTTATAACTCATGATCACAATGGGTCTCATGGTTGAGACCCACAGAATTCTAAATATTTCACATGTCTGGACAACGTGAAAAGTTTATATAGTAGATGATAAGTCAGCAGGGTTATACAGCAGATGTCCTTACATTTTCTGTGAGATTGGCTACACTATCTAATTCAGCAGTAAGGAAGTTCTGGTTAGATCCTGATTCCATTTAAAGGGATTTTTGTTTGGGCCAGTCTTAGCTGTTCTCCTTGATAGGGCTACACAGAGACACTGACCATGGGAAAGGTCGCCATGTCAGTCTGCCTGCATCACAGCTGATGGAAGTGAATGTGAAACACCTTGCTACTCGATGAGCAGAACAGAAATGAACGGCCACAGTGCACAAGAGATCGTTCTGACCCTTAGGGCTCTATTACACGGAGCAATAATCGGCCAATATGTCTCAGCGCAATAAAGACAATGATCAGCCGAAGAGCCAATCATCAGCTGATCATTGTCTTTTGGCAAGTTTAAAAATCACGACTACATGTAATAGGTGGCGCGGCCAATGGCTGATGATAGTGTATATAAAATAATTACTTACCTGTCCAGGCTCCAGCTGTTGCAAAAAAAATTCCCATTTGCTTTGGCTGTCCAGGCATGATGGGAATTGTAGTTTTGCAACACCTAGAGGGCCGAAGGTTTCCCATCCCTGGTCTAGCGCATGAATATCGATCACATCACACACCGGTCTAATGTCTTTCTGTAAGACCCCTCAATGTGTACAAAGCTAAACACTTATCCTTACCTCACGTTCAGCAGCGCTCTGCCTATCGTATGAATGATAAGAGTCACATAACAATCCTGCAGGGTTCCCGATGATGAAATCTATTGTAAACTGTGTAATAAGTCAATATACATATTGTTAAATAAAGTTATTTTACTACCATTCTTTGGTATTTCATGATTTTAATCTGCTCTGTTGTTTTTGCTACCTCACGTCCTGTGTGGTATGCATCCTGTAATCAACTTCCTGTTCTTGCTGCACACTCTAGCTTGAAATTTATCCAATTGAGATGTCCTCACGATCTCTCTGCCTGAACAAAATTGTCATTATACCCTTCACCCTTGATAGATTATGATATATGTGCATAGTGTAGCACGGTTTTACATTATACATATGTTTAGGTTACTATTGAATACACTAGTCCCTGTTTCTCTGTTTTCCTTCCATCCATGAATGGGTAAACATGCTTATTAGTTTAGCCTCAACTCACTTTTTCCCCTTTGTGTTATAATGACAAGCTCCGCCCCATTTTTTTTTTTGCTGTGTTTTATCGGTATTTATGTGTTTACCTTGATTCCAGATCTTGTATATTGAATACATTCCATTCAAATGGGAATTTGCTTATACACAGCATGGATAGATAACTGCCAATCAGCTGCAGGTGGGTGGAGTTTCTGCTTCTCATGAATATCCAGGACTACTGAGCACATGCACATAATGGAGAGGACTACTTATGGTCCATGTTTTTCAGGAGGAAATCTCTGGATCCACTGCACAGAGTAAAGTAAGTGATACATCATTCTGTTCAGCTTCTCCATCACTAGTTTATGCTACCCTGAGATAGGACAACCTAAACCTGCTGACAGAGTCTCTTTAAGTACAAGGATTTAGTTTTTTTCCCAGAGTCTAACTTTAACCCTTAGGCGACCCTGGACGTACCCGTAGAGCCAGGGCCACCTACATGTGTTCAGAGCGGGGCCGTGGTCCCGGGTGACGCTCGTAGCCCGGGGCCACGGCTATTAGCAGGTATGGTCCGATTACTTGAATGCAGCCATCCTCCGTCCAGGCTCAGTGCCATAATGGCGCTGATCCTGGCTCGGCACTTGATTGCTTCCGGCTGCAGCAACCGGAAGCAATCAAAGTGCCTGTCTCATCGATCTATGCTGCATATCTACCCTAGCATATCTTTGTAGCCAAGCTGTTTTAGACTGGGTTCACACTGTGTTATTGCAGTCCATTTGTTTTCCCCATTAGTTTTTTACAAAATGGATTAGAAAAAAGGAAGCATCTGTGTACCTCCATTTTGATCAGTTTTTCCATTAATCAGTTTTTCCATTCCATAATAAAAAACGGATAAAAATGGATTTTTTTTAGCGTATACAAATACTGTGGTTGACCGCATTTTTGTGTACACTAAAAAAAGATGCGTTTTGATCCGTTTTTCAATCCATTTTTTTTTTTGTTGCAAAAAAGGATGAAAAAAACGAACTGCAAAAAACGCATAAATTGTGCAGTAAATTTTGATTTGACAGCCCATAAAAACCTCCACCTGCTTAAATAGTGCAGATGATGCAGTGATGGGACAACGCTACCTACTGTCAGTTCAATGTAAGCACTGTACTGTAAAAAAAATCTGCGCACTTTTCAGCAAATTAGAGATAAAGTGAAAAAAACAGTGAAGTGATAACATTATGGCCTGGAGGGAGATTGTCTGGCCTAGGCTATTTTACACCCCCAGGTATATAATATATCCCCTGGGGTATACTGTAGCCTGGGTCAGAACTGAAAAAAACAGTGACATGATAACTTGGAGGGATATTATCTGGTGGGTTATATTGTGGCCTGGGCTAAACTGTCCCCAGGCTTATAGTATAGCCTAGGCTATATTACACCCCTGGGTATGAAAATATATCCCCTGGTGTATACTGTTGCCTGGGCCAGGGGTGAGAAAACCAGTGACGTAATAACATTATGGCCAGGAGAGATATAGTCTGGCTTAGGCTGTTTTACACCCCCAGGTATAGAGTTTATCCCCCGGGGTATACTGTGGCCTGGTTCGACATTAGATGGATATGTGCTGGGCACTCCGCTGAGAGTAGTGGTAGGTGGTAGTACCGGGTAGGATCCCGGGCAGCTGCCTGCCAGATATTATGTCGCGGTTATTGCACGAGGGGATGCAGCTAACCAGCAGGAACCTGACCATGCGGAGCCCGATCAATTCTTCATTGTCCTTAGTCAGGGAACCAATAATTACACCAATGCCAAGGTTCAGAAACAACGGTAGTTGTGTATTTATTATAACGGTGGTAACTAGTAGCAACAGTCTCTCCTGATGCAACCAGGTATAAGGCAGACTTGGATAAGGCAGAGTAATGGGTGATGCTGCAATAGGCTGTGATGGTAGCGTACTAAATGATGGGAGTAGTAGTGATACTGAAGTTGAGATGCTGGGCGGAATGGAACAGAGATGAATACTTGCTGTTGATCATTAGAGAAGATGATGAGAGGAATGACTGAAGAACGGCACCCAGATCTTGTGGTTAGGAGGAGAATCTTGAGAACTTGAGAATAGAACACAGCCAGGAACACTTCTTGTCGAACTGGAGCAGCAAAGAACACGTATCTCTCTCCTGACAGGGGAGAGAGGTCACACACAGAACCTGTCCCCCTGAAGATGGAAGACAAGACTGAGGCAGACAGGAAGTCACATGGTATCCCCCAGCCAAAGCTTGATGGCCGTTGGGGTTACCATGGAAGCAGGGGCAGTCACGTGACATCCAGCCATTGCATCATCACACCATTAGGACATATAAGACTAAGTATACATGAGAAGCACCATACTTGAACACTGGGGGGGGGGGGGGGGGCGACATAATACCCTTAGGCACTGATAACTAAATATGCATACAAGAAATGAATGGAATAGCAGATCTGAATACTGAGAGAGGTGACACAATACACACTATTTGCAGTGGACCATAGCTTTCCAGAACAGAACTGGGTATAATAAAGGTGCAGAGATAAAGTGGCAAATAAATACTCTGTTCTGGGACACTGCAGATATATTCTGGCCTGGATGGATATACTCTGGTCTAGGCTATGTTACACCCCGGGGTATAGTTTGGTCTAGGCTATTTTGGACACCGGGTATACTCTGCCTAGGCTATTTTATACCCCAAAGTATACTCTGTTCTAGGCTATTTTACACACCGGGTATACTCTGGTCTAGGCTATTTTACACACCGGGTATAATTTGGTCTAGGCTATTTTATACCCCGGGATATACTCTGGCCTAGGCCATTTTATACCCGGGTATAATCTGGACGGGGGTTAATCTGGCCTGCTACACCGGTCCTCTAAGGGTTAAGGTACTGAAATGAATGGCTGGCCATAGTGGTGGATCCCGTCTAGGACTTCTATATTCTCTACAGTTGCCCAAGTAGTCCTTGGGAATTATAAGGAAGCCAATCTGATTAGGAAATAATTGCAGTGTTAATAAAAACTATATTTATTATAACATCAAAAAACATTTTCTCCAATAAATAATTTAAAAGTTCCTTTTAAGTGAGAGAACTTTCCCGTATGTGAATCTTTTGATGTTTAACCAGATGAGACTTTAGGGTAAAGTTTTTTCCACAGTCAGGACATGAATACGGCTTCTCCCCAGTATGAATCCTCTGATGTTCCATAAGAACTGATCTCCAGGTAAAACATTTTCCGCACTCCGAACATGAAAACGGCCACTTCCCTGTATGAACCTTCTGATGTCTAAGAAGGTGTGACTTTTGGGTAAAACATTTGTCACATTCTGAACATTGGTATGGCTTCTCTCCCGTGTGGACCTTCTCATGACTCTTAAGATATTGTTTATGCGTGAAACATTTTCCACACTCCAAACAGAAATATGGCTTCTCTCCAGTGTGGATCTTCTGATGACTCTCAAGATATTGTTTGCGGGCAAAACACTTCCCACACTCTGAACAGGAATGTGGCTTCTCATTAATGTGGATCCTCTGATGTATTATGAGATTTGGCTTATGGGTAAATTCTCTCCCACAATCTGAACATGAGAACGGCTTCTCACCGGTGTGGGATTTCTCATGCTCAACAAGGTTTGACCTTTTGCTAAAACATCTCCCACATTCTGAACATGAATGCGGCTTCTCCCCAGTGTGGACTCTTTCATGAGTAACAAGACTTGATTTCTGGGTGAAGTATTTCCCACATTTGGAACATGAAAATGGCCTCTCGCCTCTGTGAGTCTTCTCATGTATCGTAAGATTAAATTTCCTTTTAAAACATTTACCACATTCAGAACATTCAAAAATGTTACTTTTCTGTAATTGATCAAAAAATGCTTCTTCTGAATCCTTTTTCAGAAGGACCGCGGGTATAAGCATAGGATATTGATGTTCTCCAGACCTATCTTTAAATGCTGCTTCATCTATGTTGTCTGTATAGGAGGAATCTGCTGGAAATAGGAACAGATTTTAGTATTAATTAATTTCCAAACTCAAAAGTTGAAATTCCAAGTCACCTAAGGATCGAGAGATATGCTGCCGATGCCACACATTTCGGGTACTTTTACCAATGTCCATGTTCGTTTGCCCTTCTCAAAATCAGCACTTGTTTGAGGGTACGCTATTTTGGAGCAGTTTGCAGCAGTTTTAAATTTTTTTCCTGCTCGGAGGTGGCCTGGGTTTCATGTTAGCTACTTTATTAGTCAGATTTATCATGTGCAAACTTTTGAATTTTTGCATAAAAAAAACTCCACAGTACTTCGCTCCTAACCTGGCATCGTTTTTTAGCGATGTTTTGTAAAAAAAAAAAAAAAAAATCGAAAGAACACAAAAAACATGCAAAATTTACCAAGACCTGTGCGCCTAATGATACATTTTTTGCAAGGTCTGTGAGTTTTTGCACATCCCGGAAAGAATGAGCAAGCACACAAAAAAATTGTGCATAAGTTACACGTGCCCCGGTGTTCTTCTGTAGCATTTAGTACCTGGTGCAATGCTGAGGAGAAGAGATGAGGGAATGGCAGATTTTTGTTTGGTCTGCACTCCGCTCATCAAGCTGCTGGGCTGTCAGCGCGGCTCCACACAGGCTTGGAGGAGCGGCAGGGAGCGGAGCAGCACTGGAAGCCCGGTGGCTTGATGAGCGGAGCGCAGACCAAACGAAGCGGTTTGCTGTGTTTAAGTCTGCGATTTGCTCATCTCTACTGAGGAGCGTCTTTTGCTGGAGAAAACCCTCCCAGAAGCTGAGAATATACACAGAGGTGTCCACTATCCACGAATTGTTATTGTGGCCCCTAGAGCTGGCGGTCGAGGATATGTGGAGAGGAGGATTATTTATTAATACATACCTGTACTGACATCTGTGGGGATGTCCCCGTCCTCGTACTGCCCATCAGCCCTCATATACAGCTCCTCTTCTCCTACTATAAACTCCTCTTTAATATCCATCAGATCTTCACCCTGATACAAGATATAGAACACATTATACACATATATTTATATACGGACAAATAGCAGGAACTTTGCCTAGATGTTTGCAGATATCTGCCTGTATTCTCCTTATAGATGAAAAATAATATATATATATATATATATATATATATATATATATATATATATATATATATATATATATATATAGTGTATGAAAGATCTGTATTATATTGTATTGGAGAGAAATGGGCTCTATCTACCTGATCATCCTGTAGGATCCTGTGAGTTTCCTCTGGATGGTGCTGACAGTATGGAGGAGTGTGACAGCTCTCTGGTGTATTACTCCTGTATTCCTCTGTAAAAGACACAAAGTTTCAGCACCCTCCATTGTCGATCAGGAATTCCCATATACTTATAAGGAGCATTCAGTATCTATGAATCACAAGCAGGGAACATATGTCCTACTAGAATAACCCCTCCTATAGTGAGAGTCTCCTCTTACCCTGCGGTGTGAGGGGCGGCTGATCCTCCATCATCACCTCCTTGTACTGATCCCTGTGTCCTTCTAGATACTCCCACTCCTCCATGGATAGATAGACAGTGACGTCCTGACACCTTATAGGGACCTGACAGACGCAGGGATATAGCCGTCATTATACCTTGGTGATGCAGTATTATGTCCCAGAATTCCCAGCAGCGCTCACCTCTCCGCTCAGCAGCTCAGTGATCTTGTTGGTGAGTTGTAGGATCTTCTGGGCATTGCTTGTCTCTTGTATCAGGGACTTGGATGGAGGTGACATGGCTGTGCTCGGGCTCCATCCTCCTGACACACAGGGAAGGATACCGGCGGTCACATATGTATCAGACAACTTCCTCACTATGGTGTAATCCTGTGTATAGAGAGAGATGGGAGGAATAAAAGAGATGTCCCTCCAGTCATTACATTACATGGTCTTATCCATAGAGAGAAGGGTGATGTCATGTGACAGACTTCCCAGAATCCCTCACCTCTCCGCTCACACCATGGCCTTATTATTACAGATAAGTGTGATGTATCCCAGAATCCCTCACCTCTCCGCTCACACCATGGCCTTATTATTACAGATAAGTGTGATGTATCCCAGAATCCCTCACACCATGGCCTTATTATTACAGATAAGTGTGATGTATCCCAGAATCCCTCACCTCTCCGCTCACACCATGGCCTTATTATTACAGATAAGTGTGATGTATCCCAGAATCCCTCACACCATGGCCTTATTATTACAGATAAGTGTGATGTATCCCAGAATCCCTCACCTCTCCGCTCACACCATGGCCTTATTATCACAGATAAGTGTGAGGTATCCCAGAATCCCTCACACCATGGCCTTATTATTACAGATAAGTGTGAGGTATCCCAGAATCCCTCACCTCTCCGCTCACACCATGGCCTTATTATTACAGATAAGTGTGATGTATCCCAGAATCGCTCACCTCTCCGGTCAGCAGGTAAATGATCTCCAGGGTGAGGTTTATTATCCTCTCGGCCATTTTCTTCCTGTTCTTCTCCATTCTGGACGGATCATTCACGACAAGAACAAAAGGACTTCAAATGGTAATAGTCAGTAATCTGAAAAACACCAATACAAATTGCAGTATCCTTCATCTGTGACATACATATATGTTACTGTATGAGGGAGAGACGAATAGGGTTTGTTGGATTTCAGCTGCCTGATTCCTTTGTTCTAGGGGTGATAAACCACCTCCAGAGGTGTCTGGCAGCGGCTCCTCTGTCTTTCTATCCAGAGTACATGCATGGTCGATCATGCCAATGTATGGGGGCTGGGAGAGATAACTAAGTAAACAAACAAAGTAACAAGGTATATAGGAGCTGCTGGTGTTCCATTTTTTATGAAACTAAATTTTAAAGTGATCCTATCCTTAAAAAAAAAAAAAACACCTTTGACACGGAGAGAGATGAAAGTTTTGATCGTCTGGGGTCTGTATATTAAAATGACCCATAAGATCTCTAGATCCAGCTGGGAGAAAGGCATAGCTGAGCCCTTCCCTCCTGTGACAATGTATCAGTCTGGAGCTCACAGAGCATTGTCCACACTGGATACAGCTGAGAGCAGGACTAGCTATGTATGTACAATGTATCAGTCTGAAGCTTATATATATATATATATATATATATATATATATATATATATATATATATATATTTATATTCACACATATTACATACCCCCATCAGTAACTTGTCTGTATACTCTGTATACAGGAGAAAGGACCTTTGGTGACATCACATGAGGGCGGAGCTAGATGGGATTATCTTTTTCAGGAATTTGATTCTGCTAGCAGGCTAAAGGACCTTTGATGATGTCACGGTCATGTGATCAGTATGCGCAGGGCTCAGTCTCCTTACTGACAGTTCTTAGGTGTGATCACATCCTGTGTCCTCCATGGTCCGGAGTCTCCTGCACAGTTTATATATGTGTCACTATAAGCTGTAACAATATTACATGTAATGGTGTGTTCCCCAACACATGGCTCTATAGCTGTGGCATCATTATCACTCCCAGCGTGCAGCTTTATACTGGCTGGGCATGCTGGGAGATGTAGTTGTACAGTCATGGCCAAAAGTTTTGAGAATGACACAAATATTATATTTTCCCATGATCTGTTTCCCTCTGGTTTTTATGTGTGTTTGTCAGATGTTTTTATCACATACAGAAATATAATTGCAATCATATTATGAGTAACAGAAGCTTATACTGACAGAATGGGTTAATGCAGCAAGTCAATATTTGCAGTGTTGTCCCTTCTTATTCAGGACCTCTGCAATTCTCCCCGGCTGCTCTCAATCACCTTCTGGACCAAATCCTGACTGATAGCCGTCCATTCTTGCACAATTAATGATTGCATTTTGTCAGAATTTGTTGGTTTTTGTTTGTCCACCTGTCTCTTGATGATTGACCACTAGTTCTCAATGGGATTAAGATCTGGGGAGTTTCCAGGCCATGGACCCCAAATCTCTATGTTTTATTCCCTGAGCCATTTAGTTATCACCTTTGCTTTATGGCAAGGTGCTCCATCATGCTGGAAAAGGCATTGTTGATCGCCAAACTGCTCTTGGACGGTTGGGAGAAGTTGCTCTTGGAGGACATTCTGGGACCATTATTCATGGCTGTGTTTTTAGGCAAGACTGTGAGAGAGCCGATTCCCTTGGCTGAGAAGCAACCCCACACATGAATGGTTTCAGGATGCTTTACAGTTGGCATGAGACAAGACTGGTGGTAGCGCTCACCTCGTCTTCTCCGAATAAGCTGTTTTCCAGATGTCCCAAACAATCGGAAAGGGGATTCATCAGAGAAAATGACTTTCCTCCAGTCCTCAGCAGTCCACTCCTTGTACCTTTTGCAGAATATCAGTCTGTCCCTGATGTTTTTTTCTGGAGAGAAGTGGCTTCTTTGCTGCCCTCCGTGAGACCAGGCCTTGCTCCAAGAGTCTCCGCCTCACAGTGCATGCAGATGCCCTCACACCCGCCTGCTGCCATTCCTGAGCAAGCTCTGCACTGCTGGTAGCCCCATCCCGCAGCTGAAACACTTTTAAGAGACGGTTCTGGCGCTTGCTGGCCTTTCTTGGGCGCCCTGGAGCCTTTTTGGCAACAATAGAACCTCTCTCCTTGAAGTTCTTGATCATGCGATAGATTGTTGACTGAGGTGCAATCTTTCTAGCTGCGATACTCTTCCCTGTTAGGCCATTTTTGTGCAGTGCAATGATGACTGCACGTGTTTCTTTAGAGATAACCATAAGTTAACAGAAGAGAAACAATGATGCCAAGCACCAGCCTCCTTTTAAAGTGTCCAGTGGTGTCATTCTTACTTAATCATGACAGATTGATCTCCAGCCCTGTCCTCATCAACACACACACCTGTTTTAATGGAGCAATCACTGAAACGATGTTAGCTGGTCCTTTTAAGGCAGGGCTGCAATGATGTTGAAATGTGTTTTGGGGGATAAAGTTCATTTTCTAGACAAATATTGACTTTGCAAGTAATTGCTGTTGAGTTGATCACTCTTTATAACTATCTGGAGTATATGCAAATTGCCAGTTTAAAAACTGAAGCAGTAGACTTTGTAAAAATTAATATTTGTATCATTCTATAAACTTTTGTCCATGATTGTTCAACAGCTGGAGAGCCACAAGGTAGGGAGCACTGCTGCAGGGTGTATAGTTACTGGAGAAAACCTCACATCCTCTTATGGAAACTATAGATGTGACACTTAAAGGTGTACCTGTCATGACATATAATAAAAAATCACACTCCCCCCAGCAAATCTATAGTTAATGCTTGCCTTATATTCTGTTAGTTTTTATTTTCATGCTCCATCAGACCGTTTAGTGCCCCATTGTGCTGCTCCTGCATCTGCACAGCAATCTGAGCTGGTGGGCGGAGCCTTAGATCAGTTACATTACTGTGGCATGTACAGGGGGTGTGCACAGCTGCTGACCAATCAGCATTCATCTTCCCTGGAACAGGCTGTGCAGAGCAGAGGGACAACTGACATCACTTCCTGCATTTGGTCTTTTTGTGCTGTTACTAAAGACCAAATGACCTTAGTGATGGAGCCTCAACTGCAGTTTCCCGGTAAGTGAGACACCTAGTGGCCGAATGTATAGTGTTGTATTTAACATAGAAAACAGGCAAAACAATAAATGCAGTAAATTTTAAAGATGTAGTATATCACCTCCCCTGCTGATTTATTATTGGTAATGACAGTGCCCATTTAAAGGGACACCTCCAAAACACCCGCCACAGTTAAGTTACCAGTAAATTATACATCAATAGAGTATACAACGCTGATTGTATGGCTGCAGTGTTTATCTTTCTATGTTCTTGCTTGCCTTTGCTGTAAGCCACAAATGAAGGAGTCTCAGTCATCCTCTCCATCATATTCTTGAGATGAGTCGTCCTCTCTATACATCAGCCCGGTGTATCGGCTTACAGCGGGGAAATACAAAGGAGTACAAAGCTACACATTACAGATTTGGAATCAGCCTCCTTTATCCACCTTACAGATGACTTGGGTTGGAGGTGACAGAGTCACAGGCATGTCATATATATATATATGAATAATGACAGGACATGACTGGAGAGGTGAAGGATTCTGGGAAGTCACATGATATCATGCTTATCTATATTAGTAGGGACATGACATACGTGAAGAGGGGAGCAATTCTATCATATACAGTGGTACCTTGGTTTAGGAGTATCTTGGATTAAGAGCGTTTTGCAAGAAGAGCTCACAGTTTTTCAAAATTGTAACTTGGTTTAAGAGCATTGCTTTGGTTTAAGAGCTCCCTGTACTGGGTGGGAGGGGGAGTAAGGTAAGGGCATAGCCTATACAGAGTGATCTACAGCACTGTACTCTGACCCAGGAAGTCTCCCTCACCTTCCAAATCCTCTTCAGGCTGGGGCTTGCATCAGGGACAGAACTGTGGAGGTAATCTCTCCATAGCTGTAACCCCTCTCTCCCCAGAGAGTGCTGCTATACTGTGCCCACATATGTGCAGCCTCTACCAGCCCTTGTGTTTCCCATCCTCTCCATTCCTGCTATAATGTGCCTACACTTACACTCAGCTATGCACACTGCTGCTATAATGTGCCTGCACTTACACTCAGCTATACACACTGCTGCTATAATGTGCCTGCACTCACATCCAGCTATACACACTGCTGCTTTAATGTGCCTGCACTTACACTCAGCCAGTCACACTGCTGCTATAATGTGCCTGCACTTACACTCAGCCAGTCATACTGCTGCTATGTGCCTGCACTTACTCAGTTATACGCACTGCTGCTATAATGTGCCTGCACTTACACTCAGCTATACACACTGCTGCTATAATGTGCCTGCACTTTCACTCAGCCAATCACTGCTGTATAGAAAAGTTTCTGTCACTGTCCTCTGCACAGCTCTGCGATTCTCACTTCCTGATTGGTCCATGCTGAACACACACCCCTTCCCCATTGCTGTCATGTGACCACACAGACCTCTGACAGTAGGTCTAGTGATGGTGAAAGCTGCGCTAGGGGCGGAGTCTAAGGGTCTGTTGGTTTTCACCAGAGGCCTCCGTGAGGGAGGATGGGCTTGATGTGGCAGGCGACCCCCAAGTCACTACCCCTGGTTAGGCTTACAGCAGGAGACAACAAAGACAGGTCAGCATCACGGCAGGCAGGAACACAGCAGACAACACAGGCAGGAAGTACAGACCTGGGACCAGAGTGCTTTGGGAGGCATGCAGATAGCTGGGCTTTATAGGGAGAGGCTGGAGGCTGCAGCCAACTAAGGGCGCACTGGCCCTTTAAATCTGGACATACCAGCGGGCGCCCTAGGAGGCCGGAAGGCACGTGTCAGCTGCAAGAGGAAGGATAAGGAGCAGGGAGAGGATTTAATATCGCTCCCAGGCCCTTTGTGATGGTAATGATAGAGGGCGCTTTAAATCAAAAACACACGCAGAATTAATAAAAACTCCATTTATTAAATTAGTCAAAAATAACTTCTTCAGTAAATATAGAAAAACACTCGATCCTTTAAGTAAGAGCATTGTCCTGTGCGTGAGTTTTTTGATGATTTACCAGATGTGATTTCATGATAAAGTTCTTCCCACATTCAGAGTACGGCTTCTCCCCGATGTGGCTTCTTAGGTGGTCAGTAAAATCTGATCTCAAGGTAAAACATTTCCCACACTCTGAACATGAAAATACCCTCTTCCCTGTGTGAATCTTCTGATGCCTAAGAAGATGTGATTTTTGGGTAAAAAATTTGTCACATTCTGAACAAGGGAATGGCTTCTCCCGAGTGTGAACCTTCTGATGTGTATTAAGGGCTGACTTTTGTGTAAAACATTTCTTACATTCTGTACATGGGAATGGCTTCTCCCCGGTGTGGATCTTCTGATGACTCTTTAGATACTGTTTTCGGGTAAAACACTTATCACACTCTAAGCAGAAATATGGCTTCTCCCCAGTGTGGATCCTCTGATGTATTATAAGGTTAGGTTTATGGGTAAATCCTCTACCACAATCTGAACATGAGAATGGTTTCTCCCCGGTATGAGATTTTTGATGTTCAACAAGAATTGATCTTTTGCTAAAACATTTCCCACATTCAGAACATGAATACGGCTTTTCCCCAGTGTGAGCTCTTTCGTGGGTAACAAGACTGGATTTCCTGGTGAAACATTTCCCACATTCTGAACATGAAAATGGCCTGTCGCCTCGGTGGGTCTTCTTATGTATCACAAGATTAAATTTCTTTTTAAAACATTTACCACATTCTGAACATTGGAAATTTTCACTTTTCTGTGATTCACCAGAATCTTTTATAGAATTAGATGACAGAGTTCTGCTGTGAAGCACTGAGGGTTCATGTGTGGGATATGGACGTTCTCCAGACGTAACTCCACATTCCGCATCTACATTGTTTGTATAGGGGTAATTTGCTGGAATTAGGAACAGATTTTATTATTACTTCTAAAACACAAAAGTGGAAACTCAGGAGCAAGACAGCTAAGAGAACATTAAAGTGACTGTACCACTAGGCCCAGGCTGAAGCACTAGAGGCGGGCCGACCCACCCTTAGTGGCAGGAAACCCCCGCCCCTCTATGATAAGGTTCCATTGATTCTAATGGAGTCACGTCATGGAGGGGGTTTCTTCCTACCTGGGGTGGGTCGACCCGTCTTCAGTGCTTCAGCCCGGGCCTGGTGGTACAGTCACTTTAAACGCACTGGTTTAAGTTTTAGTAATGTCTGTGTTCTCTTCTTGTATTGGGTTCAGTACACTGCAATGTTAAAGGAGTTGTTCACAAAAAAAAAAAATAGTGACAGAGATATGTAAATTACTTCTATTAAAAAATCTCCCGTCTTCCAGTACTTATCAGCTGCTGTATGTCCTGCAGGAAATGGTGTAGTCTCTCTAGTCTGACACAGTGCTCTCTGCTGCCACCTCTGTCCGTGTCAGGAACTGTCCAAAGCAGCAGCAAATCCCCATAGAAAACTTGCTCTTGCTCTCCAGACTAGAAAGAATACACCACTTCCTGCAGGGCATACAGCAGCTGATAAGTACTGGAAGACTTGCTGTCGCCAGTTGATTTAAAATATTTTTTTTTTTGTTGACCTACCCCTGGGTCGCCTTACATAAGTTATCTAAACCGGAACCTGTCAACTATGTAATGTGTATGGGGGATCTTCCATCTGTAATTCAGGAGAAGAACTAGGCATGTTGGATTTTAGCCTTTATTCCTCAGACTCCTCTGTCACCCAAGGAGGCTGACAGCAGTATTCTCATATTCTGTCCATTCAGACAACATAAACCAACTCAGCTAAGCCGAATTTTTGGGGGAGATTTATCAAACATGGCGTAAAGTGAGACTGGCTAAGTTGCCCCTAGCAACCAATCAGATTCCACCTCTCATTTTTCAAAGAGTCTGTGAGGAATGAAAGGTGGAATCTGATTGGTTGCTAGGGGCAACTGAGCAAGTGTCACTTTACAGCATGTTTGATAAATATCCCCCCTGGTCTCTAAGGAGTGAGGAGGAGCAGTGAATATCGGACTACTGTAATACATACCTGTACAGACATCTGTGGGGATGTCCCCGTCCTCGTACTGCCCATCAGCCCTCATATACAGCTCCTCTTCTCCTACTATAAACTCCTCTTTAATATCCTTCAGATCTTCCTCCTGATTCAACATGTAGAAGACATTATACACGGTGTAATATGCAAAGATAGGACGTATAGCAGTAGGACTTTGCTTACATGCAGAGGTGGCTGCTGGGTAGCGAGCTTCTCCTTGTGTATGAACAGTAAAGTATAATGTATAGATATATATATTGGTTTAATGGGGTTGTTCATATTACCTGTGCCTGATAGTTATAGAGATTTGTAATTTACTTTTATTAAAAAATCTCCAGTCTTCCAGTCCTTATGAGCTGCTGTATGCCCTGCAGGAAGTGGTGTATTCTCTCCAGTCTGACACAGTGCTCTCTGCTGCCACCTCTGTCCATGTCAGGAACTGTCCAGAGCAGGAGAGGTTTTCTAGGGGGATTTGCTGCTGCTCTGGACAGTTCCTGACATGGACAGAGGTGGCAGCAGAGAGCACCGTGTCAGACTGGAAAGAATACACCACTTCCTGCAGGGTATACAGCAGCTGATAAGTACTGGAAGACTGGAGATCATTTAATAGAAGTAAATTACAAATCTATGGCACCAGGTGATTTGAAACATTTTTTTTGTGAACCACCCCTTTAAATGCATGAGATTTACACAGTCTGTATTATATTATATTATCGTCTCCATCTACCTGATCATCCTGTAGGATCCTGTGAGTTTCCTCTGGATGGTGCTGACAGTATGGAGGAGTGTGACAGCTCTCTGGTGTATTACTCCTGTATTCCTCTGTAAAAGACACAAAGCTTCAGCACCCACCATTGTCGATCAGGAATTCCCATATACTTATAAGGAGCATTCAGTATCTATGAATCACAAGCAGGGAACATATGTCCTACTAGAATAACCCCTCCTATAGTGAGAGTCTCCGCTTACCCTGCGGTGTGAGGGGCGGCTGATCCTCCATCATCACCTCCTTGTACTGATCCCTGTGTCCTTCTAGATACTCCCACTCCTCCATGGAGAGATAGACAGTGACGTCCTGACACCTTACAGGGACCTGACAGACGCAGGGATATAGCCGTCATTATACCTTGGTGATGCAGTATTATGTCCCAGCATTCCCAGCAGCGCTCACCTCTCCGGTCAGCAGCTCAGTGATCTTGTTGGTGAGTTGTAGGATCTTCTGGGCATTGCTTGTCTCTTGTATCAGGGACTTGGATGGAGGTGACATGGCTGTGCTCGGGCTCCATCCTCCTGACACACAGGGAAGGATACCGGCGGTCACATATGTATCAGACAACTTCCTCACTATGGTGTAATCCTGTGTATAGAGAGAGATGGGAGGAATAGAAGAGATGTCCCTCCAGTCATTACATTACATGGTCTTATCCATAGAGAGAAGGGTGATGTCATGTGACAGACTTCCCAGAATCCCTCACCTCTCCGCTCACACCATGGCCTTATTATTACAGATAAGTGTGATGTATCCCAGAATCCCTCACACCATGGCCTTATTATTACAGATAAGTGTGATGTATCCCAGAATCCCTCACCTCTCCGGTCACACCATGGCCTTATTATTACAGATAAGTGTGATGTATCCCAGAATCCCTCACCTCTCCGCTCACACCATGGCCTTATTATTACAGATAAGTGTGATGTATCCCAGAATCCCTCACACCATGGCCTTATTATTACAGATAAGTGTGATGTATCCCAGAATCCCTCACCTCTCCGGTCACACCATGGCCTTATTATTACAGATAAGTGTGATGTATCCCAGAATCCCTCACCTCTCCGCTCACACCATGTCCTTATTATTACAGATAAGTGTGATGTATCCCAGAATCCCTCACACCATGGCCTTATTATTACAGATAAGTGTGATGTATCCCAGAATCCCTCACACCATGGCCTTATTATCACAGATAAGTGTGAGGTATCCCAGAATCCCTCACCTCTCCGCTCACACCATGGCCTTATTATTACAGATAAGTGTGATGTATCCCAGAATCCCTCACACCATGGCCTTATTATTACAGATAAGTGTGATGTATCCCAGAGTCCCTCACACCATGGCCTTATTATTACAGATAAGTGTGATGTATCCCAGAATCCCTCACACCATGGCCTTATTATTACAGATAAGTGTGATGTATCCCAGAATCCCTCACACCATGGCCTTATTATTACAGATAAGTGTGATGTATCCCAGAATCCCTCACCTCTCCGCTCACACCATGGCTTTATTATTACAGATAAGTGTGAGGTATCCCAGAATCCCTCACCTCTCCGCTCACACCATGTCCTTATTATTACAGATAAGTGTGATGTATCCCAGAATCCCTCACCTCTCCGCTTACACCATGGCCTTATTATTACAGATAAGTGTGATATATCCCAGAATCCCTCACACCATGGCCTTATTATTACAGATAAGTGTGATGTATCCCAGAATCCCTCACACCATGGCCTTATTATTACAGATAAGTGTGATGTATCCCAGAATCCCTCACACCATGGCCTTATTATTACAGATAAGTGTGATGTATCCCAGAATCGCTCACCTCTCCGGTCAGCAGGTAAATGATCTCCAGGGTGAGGTTTATTATCCTCTCGGCCATTTTCTTCCTGTCCTTCTCCATTCTGGACGGATCATTCATGAAGAGGACAAATATCTTGCAGAGGAGACTATGGGGAGACGTCAGATGGTATTAATAATAATTACACTCACCCCTTATCCCATGTCATGTGTATCGGGCAAAGGAAAACATCTACAGAAATAGTGAAATGTGCTGAAGACCAACTCTGCCTTATGGGCCCGGAGGATTTTTCTGTCCCTCCCATCACTGAGGGGCAGACATGATGGATATCTCCAGGTAGGTTCTAGTGAAGCCTGGATGACTCTCTGACTATAGATGCCTAGAGCACAGATGCCTATAGTGTGTACTCACCTACAGTACAGTGTGTACTCACCTATAGTAGTATGTACTCGCCTACAGTACAGTCTGTACTCACCTATAGTAGTATGTACTCGCCTACAGTACAGTCTGTACTCACCTACAGCAAAGTGTGTACTCATCTATAGTACAGTGTGTATTTGCCTACATAACAGTGTTTACTCACCTACAGTACAATGTTTACTCACCTATAGTACAGTGTACTCGTCTATAGTACAGTCTGTACTCACCTACAGCACAGTGCGTACTCACCTACAGCACAGTGCGTACTCATCTACAGCACAGTGTGTACTCACATACAGTACAGTGTGTACTCACCTACAGTACAGTTTGTACTCACCTACAGCAGTGTGTATTCACCTATAGCACAGTGTGTACTCACCTACAGCACAGTGTGTATTCGCCTACTGTACAGTTTGTACTCGCCTACAGTACAGTTTGTACTCACCTACAGCAGTGTGTATTCACCTATAGCACAGTGTGTACTCACCTACAGCACAGTGTGTACTCGCCTACTGTACAGTTTGTACTCATCTACAGTAGAGTGTGTACTCACCTCCAGCACAGTTTGTACTCATCTACAGTACAGTGTATTTTTATCTACAGTACAGTGTATACTCGCCTACAGCACAGAGTGTACTCACCTACGGCACAGAGTGTACTCACCTACAGCACAGTGTATACTCACCTATAATACAGTGTGTACTCACAGCACAGTGTATACTCACCTATAGTACAGTGTATACTCACCTACAGCTCAGTGTGTACTCACCTAAAATACAGTGTGTACTCACCCACAGTACAGTGTATACTCACCTATAGTACAGTGTAAACTCACCTATAGTACAGTGTGTACTCACCCACAGTACAGTGTAAACTCACCTATAGTACAGTGTGTACTCACCCACAGTACAGTGTAAACTCACCTATAGTACAGTGTAGCCTAGTCTCTCCATTCAGTATAGCTGCTGCCCAGAATTGTGCAATTCCCCGGGATCAGATCACATCAGATCTGTACAATAAAAGGTATATACATGTAATTGCAGATAAATTATACTCTCCAATATCAATATATTTAGCTTGATGCATTGAACTTGATTTAAAAGAATTTTTTTTCCTGGAGTTCCCTTTTAAGCTGGCCATATACATGGGACATGTACAGATTGAACCCGCTGATGTCAGTGTAAGGTGTATGTCGGCCCTCTGACTCCTGTCCAGAAGATGTTAAGACTCTCGGTCTCACCTCTTCCCATTCAGACCACACGCACGCTCAACCAAGCCGAGCATACGTTTTATAGGGGCTGAATGAACATTTTGCTTGCTCCCATCTTTTGTTTTACCATCTTTAGGTTAGGGCTACACTGTGACTTCTAGTAGAAATACAAATTGATTTTAAAGGGGTTATCCAGCGCTACAAAAACATGGCCACTTTCTTCCAGAGACAGCCTCACTCTTGTCTCCAGCTTGGGCCAGGTTTGGCTGCTCAGTTCCATTGAAGTGAATGGAGCTTAATTAAAAAACCTTCCTGAACTGGAGACAAGAGCGGTGCTGTCTCTGACAGAAAGTGGCCATGTTTTTGTAACACTGGATAACCTCTTTAAAGGGGTTGTCCAGTGAAAATCCTTCTCTTTCAAATCAACTGATATCAGAAAGTTATATAGATTTGTAATTTACTTTTATTAAAAAATCTAAAGTCTTCTCATACTTATTAGCTGCTGTATGTCATGCAGGAAATGTTTTATTTTCAGTCTGACACTGCTCTCTGCTGACGTCTCTGGCCGAGATAGGAACTCTGTCTCGGCTTTATATGAATCCCCACAGAAAACCTCTCCTGTTCTGGACAGTTCCTGTCTCAGCCAGAGATGTCAGCAGAGAGCACTGTGTCAGACTGAAAATATAACAACTTTTCCTGCAGGACATACAGCAGCTGATGAGTATGGGAGGACTTGAGATTTTTTAATAGAAGTAAATTACAAATCTATATTACTTCTTGACCCCTGTTGGTTTGAAAGAAAAAGTTTTTCGCTGGACAACCCCTGTAACTACTGAGCTACACATGCCGTTCTTTGGCTGTCAGGGATGATAGGAGGTGCAAGTTTGCAACGGTCGGAGCGCCACAGGTTTGGGCATACTATCCTTCTCAGCTGATAGGAGAACTAGCTATGTACAAGCCATAGAGCTCACAGAGCATTGTCTACACTGGATACAGCTGGGAGCAGGACTAGCTATGTACAATGTATCAGTCTGGAGTCCAGGCTGTAGAGCTCACAGAGCATTGTCTACACTGGATACAGCTGGGAGCAGGACTAGCTATGTACAATGTATCAGTCTGGAGTCCAGGCTGTAGAGCTCACAGAGCATTGTCTACACTGGATACAGCTGGGAGCAGGACTAGCTATGTACAATGTATCAGTCTGGAGTCCAGGCTGTAGAGCTCACAGAGCATTGTCTACACTGGATACAGCTGGGAGCAGGACTAGCTATGTACAATGTATCAGTCTGGAGTCCAGGCTGTAGAGCTCACAGAGCATTGTCTACACTGGATACAGCTGGGAGCAGGACTAGCTATGTACAATGTATCAGTCTGGAGTCCAGGCTGTAGAGCTCACAGAGCATTGTCTACACTGGATACAGCTGGGAGCAGGACTAGCTATGTACAATGTATCAGTCTGGAGTCCAGGCTGTAGAGCTCACAGAGCATTGTCTACACTGGATACAGCTGGGAGCAGGACTAGCTATGTACAATGTATCAGTCTGGAGTCCAGGCTGTAGAGCTCACAGAGCATTGTCTACACTGGATACAGCTGGGAGCAGGACTAGCTATGTACAATGTATCAGTCTGGAGTCCAGGCTGTAGAGCTCACAGAGCATTGTCTACACTGGATACAATTGTTTCACTTTTCAGCTAAAAGTAGTAGGAGCTGTGTACAATGTATCAGGCTGTAAAGCTCATAGAGCATTGCCTCCACAGCTGAGATCAGGACTAGCTATGTACAATGTATCAGTCTGCAGCTCATGCACACATATATATATATATATATATATATATATATATATATATATATATATATTAGAATACAGTACACACACACACATATTACATACCCCTATCTGTATGCGCTGTATAGAGGACGTTAGTGACGTCACACGAGGGCAGAAATTGATGTAATTTGTTTTTCAAGCTAATGTAAAAAGTATCAGGCTAAAGGACCTTTGATGATGTCACGGTCATGTGACCAGTATGTGCAGAGACTGACTATTCTCTTGTAGCAATCACATGATGGTGACATCATTAAAGGTCCTTTGTCCGCTCTTAGAGGGGCAGGGTATGTACTGTATTACTTGTGTCTATTGTTATTGTATGTAATATTATTACATGTAATAGCGGTGTTCCCCGACCTGTAACTCTCCAGCTGTTGCAAAACTACAACTCCCAGCATGCCCTGACAGCCAAAGCTTTATCTGGCAGCAGGATTGATAGTTTACTGGAGTCTAACATGGACCTGCTGCGCCACCTGCTGGTGGAAGAGGATGGTACGGTGCCAGGGGAGCTCCTCAATGGCCTGAGGGGGCATCAGTACTAGGCCTGTCAATTGAGGTTGGAAGCTGGCGCCCATGACGGTGAGCTGGGGCCAGGGCTGTGCAGGTGTATGCTGATGCATTGTATGGGCTGCACTAAAGATCCAAGCACACGCTCGCTCATTGACGGATTGTTGGTCTTTATACAAAGGGCTCTTATGCTGGGTTTACACGGAGCGATTGTCGGGCGAATTTTTGGCTGCCCTGCGGCCTGTAAGGCGGCCTGTGTGCTCCAGTCCTGGGGAGCCAGTGCACTAATGGAGGTTAGAGGGGGAGGTAGAGGTGCAGCCGCTCCATTCCATAGAGTGATATTTGACCTCCATTTTCGTGGGGTCTGAGTTGTTCCCCCTATCCTGTACTATGATTTGGTCACTTAGGTGATGACTTGGGTTGCTGCTAAGGAACCTTGCAAGAAGTAGCAGAGGTGACCACTGTAGAGGCAGCAGCACTGTAATGACTGCCACAGCCTGATCACAGAAGGTGCTGCGTCTACTAGCCCTGCATGTCCTATCCATTCCTCCTGTACTAACCCTCCCGCATGCACTAGCCCTCCTGCCTGTACTAGCCCCCACGCATGTAGTCACCAGTAGAGATGAGTGAACCGGGTTCGGGTTCGAGTCCATCCGAACCCGATCGTTCGGCATTTGATTAGCGGTGGCTGCTGAAGTTGGATAAAGCCCTAAGGCTATGTGGAAAACATGGATATAGTCATTGGCTGTATCCACGTTTTCCAGACAACCTTAGGGCTTTATCCAAGTTCAGCAGCCGCCACTAATCAAATGCCAAACGATCGGGTTCGGATTGACTTGAACCCGAACCCGGTTCACTCATCTCTAGTCCCCAGCAATTTACTGTGTGGTTGGACACAATACTCCCCCAACCCCTACTCACCCATCATCCCTGAACGTTTTTGTGTCTGTCAGAAAAACGGATCCGTTTTGATCCGTTTTTTTGTATTTATAATGGAAGTCAATGGAAAACCGATGCACACAGTTGCATCCGTTTTTTCTATCCTGATTGCAATAACATAGTGTGAACCCAGCCTTACTGGGCAGGATCCTAGGTAAGTACACACTCATGCACTACTATTTTTTCATTCAGAATTCTACACAATATCATCAGACGTCTCCTCCACAAGATATTTGTCCTCTTCGTGAATGATCCGTCCAGAATGGAGAAGGACAGGAAGAAAATGGCCGAGAGGATAATAAACCTCACCCTGGAGATCATTTACCTGCTGACCGGAGAGGTGAGGGATTCTGGGATACCTGACACTTATCTGTAATAATAAGGCCATGGTGTGAGGGATTCTGGGATACATCACACTTATGTGTAATAATAAGGCCATGGTGTGAGCGGAGAGGTGAGGGATTCTGGGATACCTCACACTTATCTGTAATAATAAGGACATGGTGTGAGCGGAGAGGTGAGGGATTCTGGGATACATCACACTTATCTGTAATAATAAGGCCATGGTGTGAGCGGAGAGGTGAGGGATTCTGGGATACCTCACACTTATCTGTAATAATAAGGCCATGGTGTGAGCGGAGAGGTGAGGGATTCTGGGATACCTCACACTTATCTGTAATAATAAGGCCATGG
The DNA here is from genome assembly GCF_027789765.1 of Dendropsophus ebraccatus. NCBI lineage: Eukaryota > Metazoa > Chordata > Amphibia > Anura > Hylidae > Dendropsophus > Dendropsophus ebraccatus. The sequence goes on from NC_091463.1 coordinate 92,185,337, forward strand.
TGTGAGGGATTCTGGGATACATCACACTTATCTGTAATAATAAGGCCATGGTGTGAGCGGAGAGGTGAGGGACTCTGGGATACCTCACACTTATCTGTAATAATAAGGCCATGGTGTGAGGGATTCTGGGATACATCACACTTATCTGTAATAACAAAGCCATGGTGTGAGCGGAGAGGTGAGGGATTCTGGGAAGTCTGTCACATGACATCACTCTTCTCTCTATGGATAAGACCATGTAATGTAATGACTGGAGGGACATCTCTTCTATTCCTCCCATCTCTCTCTATACACAGGATTACACCATAGTGAGGAAGTTGTCTGATACATATGTGACCGCCGGTATCCTTCCCTGTGTGTCAGGAGGATGGAGCCCGAGCACAGCCATGTCACCTCCATCCAAGTCCCTGATACAAGAGACAAGCAATGCCCAGAAGATCCTACAACTCACCAACAAGATCACTGAGCTGCTGAGCGGAGAGGTGAGCGCTGCTGGGAATGCTGGGACATAATACTGCATCACCAAGGTATAATGACGGCTATATCCCTGCGTCTGTCAGGTCCCTGTAAGGTGTCAGGACGTCACTGTCTATCTCTCCATGGAGGAGTGGGAGTATCTAGAAGGACACAGGGATCAGTACAAGGAGGTGATGATGGAGGATCAGCCGCCCCTCACACCGCAGGGTAAGAGCAGGGACCTGTACAACCACTGCAGAAGGGGTTACCTGGTCCTCATCCCTCGCTGCTGTATACGGGACTCATAAAAAGAGCAAATAAAAGCTGAATATATTATTATAGTAGAGTGGGCAAGAGAGTCCGAAATACCTTTTCCTATGAATCCATGTACTCAGTAACCTTGTGTGTATTCCAGATGAGTACAGGAGTAATACACCAGAGAGCTGTCACACTCCTCCATACTGTCAGGACCATCCAGAGGAAACTCACAGGATCCTACAGGATGATCAGGTAGATGGAGCCCATGTCTCTCCAATATAATATACTATCATATAGATTGTTTACTCCATATACATTGAAGGATTGCTGCATTAGGTACAACTACTGAATAATAGGTTGGTCCAGCTTTCTGGCTTATATCCATAGGGTTGTGCCATAAATCGGTGCCGATAACTTATTCAGGTCCATCATATTCCAAACATATTTAATTGGGTGCAATCCAGTGAGTTTTGAGGCCAAGCAGGGTGCCATGTTCCTCCAGTCAGCCAACAGGATCAGCCTTCTCATAAATACACCGCCGGACCCAACAATCTGGTGGTCATGGCCACATTTACCCATGACCTAGTAGATGTTGCCTTCTGCCGTGCAGAGAGGAGGCCAATACATTATCTGGAAGGTCACCACACGGCGTCGCATTAATGGTTGCAGGATGTCAGGCAGTGGCTCTTCCTAATGCAGCGATCAGTCAGTGTATAAGTAATATATAGGCAGTTACCATCTACCGTAATAGCAATCTGCTGGACTGTTCACAATATGTTCAATATTAAATCAGGGTGAAGATCTGACTGATGTTAAAGATGAAGCTGTAGTAGAAGAACAGCTGTATGTGAGGAGCGATGGGCAGTACGAGGACCGGGACATTTCCATGGAGGTCGGCAAAGGTAGGTATTAAAAATGTAAGTAGGATTTATGGGGCCCCATAGCAAAAAACTGCATGGCCTCCACCCCCAACATACTGACCTGGCCCGGCGCGTCACTTGTGGCAGGGAGCTGGGATAACAAAGGAACACTGTGCCAGGCCAGGGAAGTATGTGTATGGGGTGGGCTTTTGTGTCTGGAGGCCTGAGAGCTGCCAAGTGGCCGCTACTACCATGGAGGCAGGTCACACTCTGCCAGGGGGCCCGGGCCCCATAGTTGTGTAGTTTGCCTCCATGATAGCTACACCACTGTGTGAAGCCTTGGCTACCTAGATTATTTCTTCTTAGATTTCAATGTATGCATTCTGGGATTGCCCAATAATAAAATCTGTCTCTGTTCCTAGCAGATATCCCCTACGCAACCAACACAGATGGACCCCTCCTTATATATCCAGAATATGAAGTAGAGCTTAGTGATACATCTGGAGGACATCCATGTCCACCATCAGGTCTATCATCTGACTCGGAGGAAGCTTCTTCTGAACGATCACAGAAAAGTGACATTTTCCAATGTTCAGAATGTGGTAAATGTTTTAAAAAGAAATATAATCTTATGATCCACAAGAAGACACACAAAGAGGAGAGGCAGTTTTCATGTTTGGAATGTGGGAAATGTTTCTCCAAGAAATCACGTCTTGTTACCCACAGAAGAATCCACACCGGGGAGAAGCCGTATTCATGTACTGTCTGTGGAAGATGTTTTAATCAAAAATCAATTCTTGTTGAACATCAGAAAGCCCATACCGGGGAAAAACCATTCTCCTGTTCTGATTGTGGGGGTGGATTTATCCGGAAGTCGGACCTTCTAATACATCAGAGGATCCACACTGGGGAGAAGCCTTACACATGTATGGAGTGCGGTAAGTGTTTCACACGTAAACAACACCTTGATGGTCATCAGAAGATCCATACGGGGGAGAAGCCGTTCTCATGTTCAGAATGTGACAAATATTTTAGCCAGAAGTCAGACCTCATCAGACATCGGAAGGTTCACACGGGGGAGCGGCCATTTTCGTGTTCAGAGTGTGGGAAATGTTTTACCTGGAGATCATCTCTTGTTGAACATCAAAGGATTCACACGGGGGAGAAGCCGTTTTTATGTCCCAATTGTGGGAAGAACTTTACCCTGAGGTCACATTTGGTTAAACATCAGAAGATTCACTCAAGGAACAATTCTTTTACTTAAAGGGACACTGAAGTTTTTCAATCTGTTAGAGATTTTTTTTTTTAATATAATAAATATTATTTATAATCTTAAATCTGCTTGTGTTTCTTAATAAAGTTACTCTTCAGGTCAGCTGTGTTACAATATATATAATTGAAAGCAACCTATGAAAGGGTTAACCAGGTAACAATATTCTAAACAATCCCCCTTTCTTATACCACCCTATGTCTAATATACATGTGCAGTCCATCTTGCATCCTTTCCCTGGGGAATGGGGACTTGGTGAGTGAGAGCAGCTAGGTTTGGGAGCATTTCATTTTTAGCCCTAAGGTGGATAACCCCTTTAACATAGAAATGCCATAAACACCTTAGGTATCTGTAGGGCTTATACATGTAACAGAAAGGAATACACTTCTAGTGGTGGAGAGAAGTGCCCATGAAAAGATGGGGCCATACACTGGAACCAGGCCGCGGTGCAAAAAAAGGACACGCCAACGGATTCCCCGCATCGGTGCTGCTCTATCTATTGGCAAAACCTAACGTGTCACTGTCAATTGATTTGCAGAAATCTATAGGCGATTTTAAGAAACTTTGTAATTGGGTTTATTAGACAAAAAAATTCATTTTTATCATGAAAAAGCAGTTTGAAGCTCTCACCTCTGTCTTCATGGTTCTCTATGGAGTGGGGGGGGATGGAGGGAGATGAGGCACCAAAACAGGACGACAAAGAGTTAATTTCCCGGCTAAATTGGTCTTTATCTGGTTTAACCAGAACCCGGCTTCCTGGGAACCTTTGCCGGCCTCCGATCCCATCTTATAGAAAGCAATGCGGTTTATAGCAGATGCCCTAAGGCTTGTACAAGATCATCCGCCCAACTCAATTCAGCTAGGAAGGCGCGGTCACTAAAATCCTGATCAGGTTATGCAAGTTATCTGCCCATCCCATACAGACCCTAGGGTAGTACCAGTAGAATATGTGAAATATATATATGTTATATATATGTACAGTGGTGCCTTGGATTATGAGCATAATTCGTCCCAGGACCGTGCTTGTAATCCAAATCCACTCTTAAACCAAAGCAAATTTTCCCATAAGAAATCACTGAAATGCAGACAATTGGTTCCACACCCCAAAAATAATGATTTATTATTCTGAATAACATTGTAAACATTCAAAAACAGCAGAATATGTGATATTATAAGTTACTGTACAGTATATCAATCAGCATGTGGTGTATAATGTATAGTAACTGTATAACCCTGATAACACAGCAGCAGCTGGATATGTGATATATAAGTTACTGTACAGTATAGCAATCAGCATGTGGTGTATAATGTATAGTAACTGCATAACCCTGATAACACAGCAGCTGGATATGTGATATATAAGTTACTGTACAGTATAGCAATCAGCATGTGGTGTATAATGTATAGTAACTGTATAACCCTGATAACAGCAGCTGGATATGTGATATATGTTACTGTACAGTATAGCAGCATGTGGTGTATAATGTATAGTAACTGTATAACCCTGATAACACAGCAGCTGGATATGTTATATATAAGTTACTGTACAGTATAGCAGCATGTGGTGTATAATGTATAGTAACTGTATAACCCTGATAACACAGCAGCTGGATATGTTATATATAAGTTACTGTACAGTATAGCAATCAGCATGTGGTATATAATGTATAGTAAGTGCATAACCCTGATAACACAGCAGCAGGATATGTGATATATAAGTTACTGTACAGTATAGCAGCATGTGGTGTATAATGTATAATAACTGTATAACCCTGATAACACTGCAGCAGGATATGTGATATATAAGTAACTGTACAGTATAGCAGCATGTGGTGTATAATGTATAGTAACTGTATAACCCTGATAACACAGCAGAATATGTGATATATAAGTTACTGTACAGTATATCAATCAGCATGTGGTGTATAATGTATAGTAACTGTATAACCCTGATAACACAGCAGCTGGATATGTTATATATAAGTTACTGTACAGTATAGCAATCAGCATGTGGTATATAATGTATAGTAAGTGCATAACCCTGATAACACAGCAGCAGGATATGTGATATATAAGTTACTGTACAATATAGCAGCATGTGGTGTATAATGTATAATAACTGTATAACCCTGATAACACAGCAGCTGGATATGTGATATATAAGTTACTGTACAGTATAGCAGCATGTGGTGTATAATGTATAGTAACTGTATAACCCTGATAACACTGCAGCAGGATATGTGATATATAAGTTACTGTACAGTATAGCAGCATGTGGTGTATAATGTATAGTAACTGCATAACCCTGATAACACAGCAGCTGGATATGTGATATATAAATTACTGTACAGTATAGCAGCATGTGGTATATAATGTATAGTAACTGTATAACCCTGATAACACAGCAGCTGGATATGTGATATATAAATTACTGTACAGTATAGCAGCATGTGGTGTATAATGTATAGTAACTGCATAACCCTGATAACACAGCAGCTGGATATGTGATATATAAGTTACTGTACAGTATAGCAGCATGTGGTGTATAATGTATAGTAACTGTATAACCCTGATAACACAGCAGCTGAATATGTGATATATAAGTTACTGTACAGTATAGCAGCATGTGGTGTATAATGTATAGTAACTGTATAACCCTGATAACACAGCAGCTGGATATGTGATATATAAGTTACTGTACAGTATAGCAGCATGTGGTGTATAATGTATAGTAACTGTATAACCCTGATAACACAGCAGCTGGATATGTGATATATAAGTTACTGTACAGTATAGCAGCATGTGGTGTATAATGTATAGTAAGTGCATAACCCTGATAACAGCAGCTGGATATGTGATATATAAGTTACTGTACAGTATAGCAGCATGTGGTGTATAATGTATAGTAACTGTATAACCCTGATAACACAGCAGCTGGATATGTGATATATAAGTTACTGTACAGTATAGCAATCAGCATGTGGTATATAATGTATAGTAACTGTATAACCCTGATAACACAGCAGCTGGATATGTGATATATAAGTTACTGTACAGTATAGCAATCAGCATGTGGTATATAATGTATAGTAACTGTATAACCCTGATAACACAGCAGCTGGATATGTGATATATAAGTTACTGTACAGTATAGCAGCATGTGGTGTATAATGTATAGTAACTGTATAACCCTGATAACACAGCAGCTGGATATGTGATATATAAGTTACTGTACAGTATAGCAGCATGTGGTGTATAATGTATAGTAACTGTATAACCCTGATAACACAGCAGCTGGATATGTTATATATAAGTTACTGTACAGTATAGCAGCATGTGGTGTATAATGTATAGTAACTGTATAACCCTGATAACACAGCAGCTGGATATGTTATATATAAGTTACTGTACAGTATAGCAATCAGCATGTGGTATATAATGTATAGTAAGTGCATAACCCTGATAACACAGCAGCAGGATATGTGATATATAAGTTACTGTACAGTATAGCAGCATGTGGTGTATAATGTATAATAACTGTATAACCCTGATAACACTGCAGCAGGATATGTGATATATAAGTAACTGTACAGTATAGCAGCATGTGGTGTATAATGTATAGTAACTGTATAACCCTGATAACACAGCAGAATATGTGATATATAAGTTACTGTACAGTATATCAATCAGCATGTGGTGTATAATGTATAGTAACTGTATAACCCTGATAACACAGCAGCTGGATATGTTATATATAAGTTACTGTACAGTATAGCAATCAGCATGTGGTATATAATGTATAGTAAGTGCATAACCCTGATAACACAGCAGCAGGATATGTGATATATAAGTTACTGTACAATATAGCAGCATGTGGTGTATAATGTATAATAACTGTATAACCCTGATAACACAGCAGCTGGATATGTGATATATAAGTTACTGTACAGTATAGCAGCATGTGGTGTATAATGTATAGTAACTGTATAACCCTGATAACACTGCAGCAGGATATGTGATATATAAGTTACTGTACAGTATAGCAGCATGTGGTGTATAATGTATAGTAACTGCATAACCCTGATAACACAGCAGCTGGATATGTGATATATAAATTACTGTACAGTATAGCAGCATGTGGTATATAATGTATAGTAACTGTATAACCCTGATAACACAGCAGCTGGATATGTGATATATAAATTACTGTACAGTATAGCAGCATGTGGTGTATAATGTATAGTAACTGCATAACCCTGATAACACAGCAGCTGGATATGTGATATATAAGTTACTGTACAGTATAGCAGCATGTGGTGTATAATGTATAGTAACTGTATAACCCTGATAACACAGCAGCTGAATATGTGATATATAAGTTACTGTACAGAATAGCAGCATGTGGTGTATAATGTATAGTAACTGTATAACCCTGATAACACAGCAGCTGGATATGTGATATATAAGTTACTGTACAGTATAGCAGCATGTGGTGTATAATGTATAGTAACTGTATAACCCTGATAACACAGCAGCTGGATATGTGATATATAAGTTACTGTACAGTATAGCAGCATGTGGTGTATAATGTATAGTAAGTGCATAACCCTGATAACAGCAGCTGGATATGTGATATATAAGTTACTGTACAGTATAGCAGCATGTGGTGTATAATGTATAGTAACTGTATAACCCTGATAACACAGCAGCTGGATATGTGATATATAAGTTACTGTACAGTATAGCAATCAGCATGTGGTATATAATGTATAGTAACTGTATAACCCTGATAACACAGCAGCTGGATATGTGATATATAAGTTACTGTACAGTATAGCAATCAGCATGTGGTATATAATGTATAGTAACTGTATAACCCTGATAACACAGCAGCTGGATATGTGATATATAAGTTACTGTACAGTATAGCAGCATGTGGTGTATAATGTATAGTAACTGTATAACCCTGATAACACAGCAGCTGGATATGTGATATATAAGTTACTGTACAGTATAGCAGCATGTGGTGTATAATGTATAGTAAGTGCATAACCCTGATAACAGCAGCTGGATATTTGATATATAAGTTACTGTACAGTATAGCAGCATATGGAGTATAAAGTACAGTAACTGTATAACCCTGATAACACAGCAGCAGTTTGTAGATACAGGATGGAGCTGCAGATCCCATGCAGTAGCGTAGTACAACAGGCTAGAATAGAGAAGCAGGGCTGCTGTCAGAGGTCTGTGTGGTCACATGACAGCGATGGTTGGGGGGGGGGGGGTATTCAGGATGGACCAATCAGAACTGACAGAGACTGCAGGGAGCATGAAGGAATATGCAGGGCAGATGTGGGCACATACATGCAGCACTATCTGTCCAGGGAGAGAGGGGTTACAGCTATGGAGAGATTACCTCCACAGTCCTGTCCCCTGATGTAAGCCCCAGCCTGAAGTGGATCTGCTATGATTTGGAAGGTGAGGGAGACTTCCTGGGTCAGAATACAGGGCTGTAGACCCCGCTATGCAGGCCATGCCCCTCCCCCACTCCACCTCCCACCCAGTACAGAGAGCTCTTACACCAAAGCAATGCTCTTACACCAAGTCACAATTTTGAAAAACTCTGAGCACTTCATGCTAAACGCTCTTAAACCAAGGTATCACTGTATGTATATATATATCCATCTCACACACACATCCAATATATATATATATACACACACACACAGGGCGGGCTATGGGCTATCAGCAGATATCTCCCTCAGAACAGTAAATCCATTACTGAACTGAACGCAAATAACATGAATATTCTGATATTCAAATTTAAGGATAATAAAACTACACTTCCCGACAGCAGCCGCTTCTTTCTACTGCGCATGCTCTAAACAGCAAAGCATTCTGGGCCGTCTGTCAAACGATGACTCTTCCTTCCCGTCCAATCGGATGAAAATTATAACCTCCTAGCCTCTTTCTATTGGACTACTTCCCTTCTTTTCTTTATTGACTTAGCCCCACGTCACTCAAAACCGTCTAAGCATTCCATTGGCCAGCATCTCGGCACTGTCTTTCTCTATCAATAATCGGGAAATACTTGAAGAAGGCGGGACATTGCTTCTGTCTCTCTGATTGGCTGAGGCAGTAGAGAAGTGAGCGGTGATTGGTGGAGAGGCGTCACCCTGACCTGTGCCTTTCGGACGGTGGCTGCGGTCTCTTCCTGGCATCGGTGATCACCGGGTAATGATGTTATGATTCTCTAACGGCTGCGGTTCCGCGCTGACGTCATCCCCCGCCCACTGCGTCATCCTCACAGGCAGTGAGGTCATGTCGCGGGTGTTAATGCGGTGTGACGTAGTCTTGTTAGTCCATGAGGTCTGTCTGCCTCCAGGAAATATATTAGCCTCAGGCTATACAGATTCCGGGGCCTGTGGTGGAGGAGATGATGCTGGCACCTCATGGGGCTTATCAGCTCAGAAACAATGAGCCTCCATGTGGAGCTCAGCACTATAATGTCTGGTATCCATAGTGACGGTGACTGACAGCTCCAGGCGGTTCTGGTACCACAGTATGATGGATTAGTAATGTCTGGTATCCATAGTGACGGTGACTGACAGCTCCAGGCGGTTCTGGTACCACAGTATGATGTATGATAGATTAGTGATGCCTGGTATCCATAGTGACGGTGACTGACAGCTCCAGGCGGTTCTGGTACCACAGTATGATGGATTAGTAATGTCTGGTATCCATAGTGACGGTGACTGACAGCTCCAGGCGGTTCTGGTACCACAGTATGATGGATTAGTGATGCCTGGTATCCATAGTGACGGTGACTGACAGCTCCAGGCGGTTCTGGTACCACAGTATGATTCATTAGTGATGCCTGGTATCCATAGTGACGGTGACTGACAGCTCCAGGAGGTTCTGGTACCACAGTATGATGGATTAGTAATGCCTGGTATCCATAGTGACAGTGACTGACAGCTCCAGGCGGTTCTGGTACCACAGTATGATGTATGATGGATTAGGGATGCCTGGTATCCATAGTGACGGTGACTGACAGCTCCAGGCGGTTCTGGTACCACAGTATGATGGATTAGTGATGCCTGGTATCCATAGTGACGGTGACTGACAGCTCCAGGAGGTTCTGGTACCTCAGTACAATGTATGATAGATTAGCGATGCCTGGTATCCATAGTGACGGTGACTGACAGCTCCATGCGGTTCTGGTACCACAGTATGATGGATTAGCGATGCCTGGTATTCATAGTGAGGGTGACTGACAGCTCCAGGCGGTTCTGGTACTTCAGTACAATGTATGATAGATTAGCGATGCCTGGTATCTATAGTGACGGTGACTGACAGCTCCAGGCGGTTCTGGTACTTCAGTACAATGTATGATAGATTAGCGATGCCTGGTATCCATAGTGACGGTGACTGACAGCTCCAGGCGGTTCTGGTACCACAGTATGATGGATTAGTGATGCCTGGTATCCATAGTGACGGTGACTGACATACTGTGTGCTGGTATCTCAGCTTCACGTGACCTTTGTACAACGTGTCCCTAAAAGTGACTATAAGTAAAAGGGAGAATCCATCACCTGTAGTTCTTGGACAGGGCGAATAGTGAAGCGATTTATTAATCTTGTGATCCCTCCTTCCTACAGGCGCTGCGGTCACCATGGCAACAGAGCTGCTGTTCAACGACCTGGACACCAAGTTCTGTGCCGACAACCTGCTGACCAGCGAGGACTGGGGTATATACATTATATATGGGGTACAGGAGTATATATTGGGGACTTGGGGTGTCTACGTTATACAGGGGCATTAGGCTGCACAGCTTTCATTTTTAAGAGCTAAACTTGCAGTGTGTTCGGGAGAGCGGGATCTGATGGGACTGTACAGTGAAACCCTCAGAATATATGTGGTAAATGTTCTTTCACGTTGGGTGAAGTAATTGGAAACAACTGGATGTAAATGTCCTGGGAGAAGTCCAAAGAGCGGAAGAGACGGTCACCAAGATGTGAGCGCTGTATGAGTGTGGTCCTAGACAGTCAGCCAGGAGGACTCCAGGGTGCAAATGCTGTATGAGCGCGGTCCTAGACAGTCAGGAGGACTCCAGGATGTGAGCGCTGTATGAGCGCGGTCCTAGACAGTCAGGAAGACTCCAGGATGTGAGCGTTGTATGAGCGAGGTTCTAGACAGCCAGGAGGACTCCAGGGTGCAAATGCTGTATGAGCGCGGTCCTAGACAGCCAGGAAGACTCCAGGATGTGAGCGCTGCATGAGTGCGGTCCTAGACAGCCAGGAAGACTCCAGGATGTGAGCGTTGTATGAGCGAGGTTCTAGACAGCCAGGAGGACTCCAGGGTGCAAATGCTGTATGAGCGCGGTCCTAGACAGCCAGGAAGACTCCAGGATGTGAGCGCTGCATGAGTGCGGTCCTAGACAGCCAGGAAGACTCCAGGATGTGAGCGCTGTATGAGCGCGGTTCTAGACAGCTAGGAGGACTCCAGGGTGCGAGCGCTGTATGAGTGCGGTCCTAGACAGCTAGGAGGACTCCAGGGTGCGAGCGCTGTATGAGTGCGGTCCTAGACAGTCAGGAGGACTCCAGGATGTGAGCGGTGTATGAGTACGGTCCTAGACAGTCAGCCAGGAGGACTCCAGGATTTGAGCGCTGTATGAGTGCGGTCCTAGACAGTCAGGAGGACTCCAGGATGTGAGCGGTGTATGAGCGCGGTCCTAGACAGCTAGGAGGACTCCAGGATGTGAGCGCTGTATGAGTGCGGTCCTAGACAGTCAGGAGGACTCGAGGATGTGAGCGGTGTATGAGTGCGGTCCTAGACAATCAGCCAGGAAGACTCCAGGATGTGAGCGCTGTATGAGTGCGGTCCTAGACAGTCAGGAGGACTCCAGGATGTGAGCGCTGTATGAGCGCGGCCCTAGACAGCCAGGAAGACTCCAGGATGTGAGCGGTGTATGAGCGCGGTTCTAGACAGCTAGGAGGACTCCAGGGTGCGAGCGCTGTATGAGTGCGGTCCTAGACAGTCAGGAGGACTCCAGGATGTGAGCGCTGTATGAGTACGGTCCTAGACAGTCAGGAGGACTCCAGGATGTGAGCGGTGTATGAGTGCGGTCCTAGACAGTCAGGAGGGCTCTAGGATGTGAGCGCTGTATGAGTGCGATCCTAGATAGTCAGGAGGACTCCAGGATGTGAGCGCTGTATGAGCGCGGTCCTAGAGAGCTAGGAGGACTCCAGGATGTGAGCGCTGTATGAGCGCGGTCCTTGCATCATCGTCACCTTGTATATAGTGTACTGGATATAAACATTATATAGGATACTGGAGTATATACACTATATACTGTGTAATGGGGTATATACGCATCTTGCTGTATACTATGTAACTGCAGGTCTTTCCACCAGATTAAGTTTTCTGGATATAGCCGTATCTAAGTGGATATCTCTGATCCCGGGCCTCGAAACTAAAGCTGTTCATATCCATAACGCTCGGCACTCCCCCATACACATGAATGGTCGGTCCAGCAGTCTTGTGTCTTGGACGGTGTAAGCTGCTGCCAGACACTCCTGGGGGTGTCATATCTCCCCCCAAAATAAAAGGATCTGTCGGCTGAAATATCACATGGTCGGCTGATCCTGCTGAAATCACTGGGTATGACTGACACAATGCATATGGGGGTATTTAGACCTGAGCACTGTATATTGTATAGTACAGTTATTTAGGCAGTGTATGGTGGTAGTATTATAGAGCACCATAATTTGTTCCCTACAAGGGTCCTAGAAGCCGCAGCCAGCAGCCCACCATGTATGTGTATGGAGCCTTGTCACAGGTTTTGATGGCGGAGGCGGCGAGCCATTGTCCTGCAGGGCTGTGTGTATCGGGGCGTAGAACACTTTACTGCAGCACTCATTGTTATTACAGAGAGCATTATATTGGCCTCAGGACAGGGAAGTATCAGCAGCAGGTAGTATCTACGTGTTCTTCCTTCTGGAATATACAATGCAGGGTGGAGAAAAGACATAATAGGACGGGGTTAACCCATGCTGGTCTGTGCATGAGCCGAGCATTGTGTACAGGAGATCTGGATACAGATCCAGTGAATATATCATGAATAAAGGTTCTGTTCACATGATGCAGATCTGCTGTGCGTTTTCTGATCCACATGGTTTGACCCTCAGGGTGTGTTCACACTGGGCAGATAGGCTGCAGATTTTAAGTACTTCACTTTAGACTTTGTTTTGTGCATACAGCACCTACGCCCTACGACCGTTTATCGTTAATCGTGAAAAAATCACTTGGTCTAATAGGATCCTAACACACATACCCTGTGCAGTCTGATCTTGCAGTCACATGGTTCAGTGCAGTTGTGCTTTCCTTCCCCCTTACACGTGCACGCTAATTTCAGCCGAGCGTGCATATACCGCATATAAGCTGCTGCTGCCACCCCTGACGATCACCATGTTGCTTCCTGTTTTTCCATAAAATATGCCAGTGGGAACAGTAAGGGCCCTATTACACAGGACGATTATCGTGCGAAAAATCGTTATATCGTTCGAATTTTAACGATAATTGTCCTGTGTAATTGCAGGCAATCATCAAAAAATCGTTCGTATGTCGTCAATCGTTGATTCAGATCTGGACCTAAAATCATTGTTAATCATTTGCTAATCGTTCGCTGTAGTTCCACATTCGTTCGCTCAAGTTCCGAACCATTTTTCGATCGTTGCCTGCAATTACACAGAACGTAAATTATCCTTTAAATTTGAACTATATAGCGACTTTTTTTTTTCTAACGATAATCGTCCTGTGTAATAGGGCCCTAACACATGATTGCAGGATCTGACTACACAGGGTTTGTTTGTCGTCTGTTACCATAGAGACTGATAGGAGCTCTATACACAAAATTGAGATAAATTGTTGTCTGGAAATTTCTTTTTATTAATAAAAGTGTGCCGTCTGGGCTGTAATAATTTGTACTCACTCACCCTGATCCCCCCCACTACCTCAGTTCCTGTGTTCCCCAATTCCTGTTCATTTCAGGTTCACTATATGATACCTACATAGCATGTAGTATAATAATCATAGCGGGCGGTCCATCTGTACGGATGGTGTCTGAGCCTTGTACTGTCTCTGTCATTCACGTAGGTGACTTTCTCCTTGTATACCATTATGGATAGCGATGCCTCTTAGTGATGTCGATCTCTGTTGTATCTCAGATACAGGTCTGTACAGTTTTCCGGACGTGACGGACGACTATGGCGACCTGTTTCCCTCTGGTTTCGGGTCGTACCCTCTACACTTGGTAAGTGTCTCTCTGTATTTCCAGCACTTTGCCCGCTTCCTCTTCTCTGTCTACATCACGTCTCGCCTCTCTGCAGTATGACAGCCAGATGGACATAGAGTCATGTTCCGTGTCCTCGTCTTTGGATGAGATCCACAGCGTGAACCTGTCAGGTGTGTATCTGTATAAAAGTCATTATATGTAGACCGTGCATCTAATATCAAACATCTCTGCAAATAATGTGCTAATAGTGTGGTAATCATTGCTGTATGACCCTAGTCCCCTCCATACACACAAACTGGTAGACCAGCAAGATTAATGCGGCATTAAAGGGGTACTCCAGTGCCCAATAAGTTATCCCCTTCCTACTGGGTAGGGGATAAGTGTCTGATCATGGAGGGGACCATCCGCTGGAACCCCTCGCACTCCCCTCACCCAGCATCTTCTCTCTGGTTAGGGACGTGAGACCAGCATGTACACTGCCACTCTACTCAGTCTCTATGCCAGGGGTACTCAACAACTTTTAGTGAAGGTCCACTTACCAGGGTCAATTGTCAGGTGAAGGTCTGAGCTGAACATCAGTAGGAAACGTGTTTTTTGTTAACGTTTTACAAACGTCGTTGAACTATTTACATACAGGATTGATGCTTATTAGTGGGAAAACTGCCTTTTTGTTTCCTCTATCACCATCCCTTATATAGCCCCCCTTGTGTGCTCCCTCAGTAGTATATAGCCCCCCTGTGCTCTCTCCCCCAGTAGTATATAGCCCCCCCAGTAGTATATAGTCCCCCTGTGCGCTTTCCCCCAGTAGTATATAGCCCCCCTGTGCGCTTTCCCCCAGTAGTATATAGCCCCCCTGTGTGCTCCCCCAGTAGTATATAGCTCCCATGTGTGCTCCCCCAGTAGTATATAGCTGCCCGCTTTGTGCTCCCCTGTAGTATATAGCTCCCCTGTGCTCCCCCTCCCATATAGTATATAGCTATAGCTTCCCTTCGCTCTTGTGGCCGTGCTGCAGTGGTCACTGGAGGCCGCTCTCCCCTTGTCCTGGCCCGGGGCAGTGACACTACTCGAGCGCTGACTCCAGAGACAGAAAGCGACCTCCTTTGACCGCTGCGGCCACAAGAGTGACTGACAGGAAGGGAGCCAATGGCTCCCTCTCTGTCAGTACTGCTCCTGCACGGTAACTATGAGCGCTTGTTACGAGCGCTCATAGTTACTGTGCACAGGGGAGCAGCGTAGCTCAGTATACAGGTATACTGAGCTGCAGCCGGGGTCCGGACAGCTGGCCTCCGCGGTCCGCCAGTTGAGGACCCCTGCTCTATGCAGCTGCTGTACTGTGCCATCTAAGTCATCCTATGTTATCGGGTGATGGGATTCCCCTTTAACCTTTGGTTGATTAGCTCTTCCTTTCTTTCTAGATCTGCTGGTTAAGACAGAGCCAGTGTCTCCCTTCTCCTCCTCATCCTGTGATTCCTCGTCCTCCTGTGACGGTCTCTACACAGTGAGTATATCATAATAAGCACCTCAGCAGTATGTATGCTGGTCCAGTATAGCGGTGTATGCTGGGAGATGAGGATGTCCGTTCTGTATTGGGACGTCTTTGGACCATCCTCGTTCACAATATGACCATTAGCCTCCTTGTGTTTCTAAGTCTGTGATAACCACTTCTTCCACGTCTTATGTATCTCCTTGTCTTGATGCTCAGTCGTCTCTAGGTGACGCAGGGACCTCGGTGAAGGTTGAGTTGCCGCCATCACCCCCGAGTACAGGCCTGGAGGCTCCATCGGCCCCATGCAGCGCCCTGCAGATAACACTGCTCCCAGTGTCGGCAGCAGGTGAGTGATTTACATAACCGCTCAGACCGGTCTTCTATCTACAGATACGTTACGTATCCTCGTGGTTTCATACAGTGTCTGATCCCAGCTCGACCACCTTCCCACCACCATATACAGTTATATACCTGCACTGCTGCTTCATTCACACAGGAGCTTCGCCTGTACCGCTTTTATGCTTACAGAGTGGGAATTAGGTCTGGACACTGTGGATCTTCATGGTGCCCATACACATTGGATGTATGTGGGAATAGAGATATATAGAAATAGATAGATTTATACTGTATATGAATATTCTGTGTATTTTGACCACACACCTAATACTCTTGCACAGAGCAATGACAGGAAGCAGTGGGGGTCATGTTCGGTCCACTCTGTTATTAATAGAGGAGTGAGATGACTTTACATTTCCTGTTTCGTTAGCGAAGACCTCAGAGGTGACGGACGGAGACCATGAGGCTTTTCTTCTCTTATGTGACCTGTCAGGTCAGCACTTGCTTGGTCCTCAGTCCCCGCTCGCTGTCTGTGCTATTACATGCACACACAGGCAGCAAGTGGGGAGCTGCGGGAGAAGCTGCCTGGATGATCTTTGGTGACCCATAGAGAAGAGCGGTGGCCCTGTTCCACAGAGAACATGGCTCCATCTTTAAAGCCGCCATATTGAATCAAGGGCAGTTGATTTCTGAGACAATTCTGGTTGTCTATGGCTGAATACGGCGGCTTTCAAGATTGCGGCCATGATTTGGACGTAGCCTGAAAGCTAGCCCCCCCCCCCCACGTTCCTTGCTTGGGGTATCGGATGTGTCATTTTCCCTTTTCGTTTCTGATATAAATGGCTGTCATGAGAATTTTTACTTTTTTGAGTCACAACCCAGCAGGCCTGAGAGTGATGGCGGTGCATTGATGCCATGGTGGTGGCGGTGCAGTGATGCCACAGTGATGGCGGTGCAGTGATGCCACGGTGATGGCGGTGCAGTGATGCCACGGTGGTGGCGGTGCAGTGATGCCACAGTGATGGCGGTGCAGTGATGCCACGGTGATGGCGGTGCAGTGATGCCAAGGTGGTGGCGGTGCAGTGATGCCACAGTGATGGCGGTGCAGTGATGCCACGGTGATGGCGGTGCAGTGATGCCACGGTGGTGGCGGTGCAGTGATGCCACGGTGGTGGCGGTGCAGTGATGCCACGGTGGTGGCGGTGCAGTGATGCTATGGTGGTGGCGGTGCAGTGATGCCATAGTGGTGGCGGTGCAGTGATGCCATGGTGGTGGCGGTGCAGTGATGCCACAGTGATGGCGGTGCAGTGATGCCATGGTGGTGGCGGTGCAGTGATGCCATGGTGGTGGCGGTGCAGTGATGCCATGGTGGTGGCGGTGCAGTGATGCCATAGTGGTGGCGGTGCAGTGATGCCATAGTGGTGGCGGTGCAGTGATGCCATGGTGGTGGAGGTGCAGTGATGCCATAGTGGTGGCGGTGCAGTGATGCCATAGTGGTGGCGGTGCAGTGATGCCATAGTGGTGGCGGTGCAGTGATGCCATAGTGGTGGCGGTGCAGTGATGCCATAGTGGTGGCGGTGCAGTGATGCCATAGTGGTGGCGGTGCAGTGATGCCATGGTGGTGGAGGTGCAGTGATGCCATAGTGGTGGAGGTGCAGTGATGCCATAGTGGTGGCGGTGCAGTGATGCCATAGTGGTGGCGGTGCAGTGATGCCATAGTGGGTGGCGGTGCAGTGATGCCACAGTGATGGCGGTGCAGTGATGCCATAGTGGGTGGCGGTGCAGTGATGCCATGGTGGTGGCGGTGCAGTGATGCCATAGTGGGTGGCGGTGCAGTGATGTCATAGTGGTGGCGGTGCAGTGATGCCATAGTGGGTGGCGGTGCAGTGATGCCACAGTGATGGTGGTGCAGTGATGCCACAGTGGTGGCGGTGCAGTGATGCCATAGTGGTGGCGGTGCAGTGATCGCAGTGTACTATATCTGTATCCTATTCACAGTGCAGCTTGTCCTCCTCTGACTCTTACAGCTCAGCCTGGATGTCTCCCTAAATCCACGAGCTCTGTATCAAAGAAGCCGACCTTACAGCCAAGACCCCCGCCGGGAACCCAACCACCCGCAGCCCCGAGCAGCACCCCACATGCCATTATCCTGCACCCAGTGACCAGTGCACCACCTCCTGCCATTGTGCCAACTCTCACAGGTAAAGCTCATCATGGCCGTTCTCATAGTTCAGGGCTGGAGTGATGATGGAGTTATGGGGTCTCCTGCCTTGATGGGTGGAGGGAGCAGATATATGGGTAGTAGGGACACTCTTTATGTTCTTGTTGTGAGGGCCAAACACATTTTAGAAAGTTATACAGATCTGTAATTTAATTCTATTTCAAAATCTTTAGTCTTCCAGTACTTACAGATCTGTAATTTAATTCTATTTCAAAATCTTTAGTCTTCCAGTACTTATCAGCTGCAGTATGTCCTGCAGGAAGGGGTGTATTCTTTCTAGTTTTCCACAGTGCTCTCTGCTTCTACCTCTGTCCAGAGCAGCAGCAAATCCCCATAGAAACCCTCTTCTGCTCTGGACAGTTCCTGACATGGACAGAGGTGGCAGCAGAGAGCACTGTGTCAGACTGGATAGAATACACCACTTCCTGCAGGGCATACAGCAGCTGATGAGTACTGGGAGACTTGAGATTTTTAAATAGAAGTAATTTACAAATCTATATAACTTTCTGAAACCACTTGATTTGAACCCCTTTAAAGGGGTTATCCAGTGCTACAAAAACATGGCCACTTTCCCCCCTCTCTTGTCTCCAGAATGGGTGCGGTTTGAAGTAAATGGAGCTTAATTGCAAACCACACCTGAACTGGAGACGAGAGGGGGAAAAGTGGCCATGTTTTTGTAAGCGCTGGATAACCCCTTTAACCATTCATAACCTGTAATGGCCGCTGTACACCTGCAGGTGTCACTGTTGTAGTTAGGTACAGGCTATTGCTCCCTGTTATCTGCCATTTCTGCTGGTGAGATCCTGACGGTCATAGTCTGATGGGACGTTGTGGAACCTCCCTGCCCCTATAATCATTACATCCTATCACATATATAGTGTACTACGCCTTTAAGGGATGAAAAATTCATATGAGGAAACATAGACGGCAGATGGAAAAGCAATAAACCAGAAAAGAGCCGCTGTAAAGTTATTTACCCAGAGCAGGGCGACGTGTTATATAACGCTATGAGAACGCACAGCAGATGGCGTAGGAAAAATCATTGTCTCTGCCGATTAACAGGAAAAAATCTCATTGTTTGGGTGTGAAATAGAAGCCATGTAAGACCACGTGTCCCCTGTGATGGAAAACCGGCTCTCCAGGGTCTACAATGATGGCAAATCCTTAGGTCTGAGTCGGCACAAACTTCAGGAACTTCAACTGCTTATCTGCAATAGCCAACACAGTGCAGAGGGTGGAGGTATGCAGGATGGGGGGAGGTATACAGGATGCGGGGACGTATACGGGGGGGGGGGAGGTATACAGGATGGGGGGACAACTACAGAGGGGGGAGGTATACAGGATGGGGGGAGGGAGGTATACAGTATGGGGGAACAACTACAGAGGGGGGAGGTATACAGGATGGGGGAACAACTACAGAGGGGGGAGGGAGGTATACAGTATGGGGGTAGAAATACAGAAGGGGGAGGTATACAGGATGGGGGGAGGGAGGTATACAGTATGGGGGAACAACTACAGAGAGGGGAGGGAGGTATGCAGTATAGGGGGACAACTACAGAGGGGGGAGGTATACAGGATGGGGGGAGGGAGGTATACAGTATGGGGGAACAACTACAGAGAGGGGAGGGAGGTATGCAGTATAGGGGGACAACTACAGAGGGGGGAGGTATACAGGATGGGGGGAGGGAGGTATACAGTATGGGGGTAGAACTACAGGGGGGGAGGTATACAGGATGGGGGAACAGTAACTACAGAGGGGGGAGGTATACAGGATGGGGGGAGGTATACAGGATGGGGGAACAACTACAGAGGGGGAGGTATAGAGTATGGGGGGACGTATACAGTATGGGGGAAGAACTACAGAGGGGGAGCTGTACAATATGGGGGGGAGGTATACAGGATAGGGGAACAACTACAGAGGAGGGAGGTATACAGTATGGGGGGAAGAACTACAGAGGGGGAGGGAGGTATGCGATATGGGGGAACAACTACAATGGGGGGGAGATATACAGTATGGGGGGGACGTATACAGTATGGGGGAAGAACTACAGAGGGGGAGCTGTACAGTATGGGGGGAGGTTTACAGGATAAGGATACAACTACAGAGGAGGGAGGTATACAGTATTGGGGAAGAACTACAGAGGGTGGAGGTATACAGTAGGGAGGCCTAACTACAGGGGATCTTACAGTATAAGAGCCTAACAACAGTGGGACATACAGTATGGCGGCTATCTACCGTATAGAGTGGGGCTACTGTGTTTCTCCAAAATGAATCCCTAGGCCCTAAGTTATTTTCGGAGAATGGCTGTCCTGGCTTCTTAGTGCCTGTGAAGTGCATTTCCAGCAGCTGCCACCAGGGGGCGACCTCTTCTCTGTGTAAATCAGCAGCACTGTCTCCCGGGATCATCCACTTGTTTCTCACTCCTGTCTGGGGTCCCTCGCTGCTCCCGGGTAGCGGGTGCGTTCTGCTGCCGGCTGTTATGTGCTTCTTGGGTCCGTGTACGGGGGTCCCTGCCCACTGCAGCACATTCCAGCTACTTACTAACCCCCCCCCCCCCCCCCCCCCCCACTGTGTATGGATCTGCTCTCTATACAATGATTTCATTGTTGGCAGGACATCCTCATGTCTTACTACCAAGACACTTACTTCACTGATAGGCGGCTCCAGCCTTGTGTTTGTCTCCTGGCTGCACAGGACGGGATCTGGGGCTCATCTCCATCATTGTTTTTATAAAGGGGGATGAAGATGTGGTGTAATACGAGGGGGTGGGCTGCGCTGGCTGACATTTATAGAGTGGGATAAATGAGGAGTCTGAAGACGCTGCCATAAGGAAAACTTTACTTTAGTACAAATAACCATAAATCCGCACTCAGTAAGTTTCCACGTCTCTTAAGCTTTCGCCTCCAGTCTCTTATTGTCCTCTTCCCTGTTCACGCCTAAAGAGGGTTGTGTGGCCAGAGAGCAGGGCATTGTGGGAGCTCAGGAGACATCCGTAGGTAGGTCACATGTCTGACAGTGGGTGGAGATAAACCACTCAGGTTCCCAGTTAAACTTTTTGAAAAGCTGCTATACTTTTTGCATTGTAAATTTTATAGAAAAGTTGCCCAGAGGAGGGGGATGCAGCTGCAGATACTCTGTGTTTCTATGGGACTGTGAGAGGGGAGGGGGGAGCAGAAGTGGAGAGAGAGGCCATACCTATATCATCTGTATCATCTGTTTATCTCTGCGGTGGTGGCTTATCTCTCCAAGAACAAAAGGTTGCGCAGTGATTTTCCATCAAACCTTACTTCTAACACCACTGACATCATCTGACAGTGAACGGTTGGGAGACCCCCCCCCCATACACTGTATTCAGGGGGGTTATTCAGGAGGAGATCTCTGGATCAGCTGCACAGAGCAATGTAAGTGATCCATCATTCTGTTCAGCTCTTATTACAGTCTTATTATGGTGCCCATCATGTAGAGCAGTGTGCTTAGCATATTGGGAGTTGTAGTTTTCCCGCAGGTTGAGGATGAGTGGTCTGGAGGATCTGCTATGGTATACAGTCTGCACAATAATAACCTATTCCCGCCCGATACCTCCCATCTGTTCTCAGTTACTGGGCTCCGCCATGGCCGCCTCTTCCATCTCATTTGTCACTGTCAGGTTCCGTCCATCTGTCAGGCATTATGATGGACAGCCATTGTGGATGATGTCATCCCTAATCCAGATGGATATTACAGCTTATATTTCATCAACGAGGCAAGAAAATGGCAGCGATTGTAGGTGATGGGAACCAAATGTCTGAACGCGTCCGCCGTCCATCCTGATTGTCTCTTCAGGGGCCATTTACTCATTGTGCTCATCATTCCCGCCCTGAGGTCTATCACACAAGAAAGTCCAAAGCATGTCCGTACTGATGAGGATATATACCGCCATTGTCTCATCTGGGAGGGGCGGTCATCGAGGCCCGGGGGGGAAGGGGCAAATCTTGGGAAATCTGGGATTGTGAATGAGACCCGAGGCCTCGTCTGATATGGAGGCGGCTCCTCTGGGCTCTTTGGGGGGGATTTAGGCCCTGCCCCCTTTTCCAGTGAATCCGGCCGACCAGGTGTCCGAATCTACGCCCAGCGAGCAGGCGTAAAAAATGATAAAGAAAGCGTGAGAGGAGGCCCCGCCCTCTCTCCGCCTTGTCACGCCCTCCCAAGCTCCCCCAGCCCACCCATCGGGAGAGCGGGGCATACGGCAGGCATACGCCAGGGAGAAGGGGTGAATCTGCACCATCTCCCTGGCGTACTTCTCGGTGGACGTTTCATAAATGTCCCCCTTTGTGTAGGAAACTTCCCGACTCCTCCAGAACACTTCAACACCTGCCAATTAAACTAAGGGGAGGAGCCAGAAAAAGCAGAGACCACCTTCTGGGCACCTGTCATTGCTGGGACAATTGGCCCTGTTACTGTTTTTTCTTGAAAAAAACAAAAAAAAAAACTTCTGACGTGTTGCAGAGATGCGTAAGAATTTGTGCCCAGACCCTCACTGCTTTCTTAAAGGGGTTCTCTGTCGTAAATCTTTTTTTTTCAAATCAACTGGCTTCAGAAAGTTATATAGATTTGTAATTTACTTCTATTTAAAAATCTCCAGTCTTCCATTACTTATCAGCTGCCGTATGTCCTGCAGGAAGTGGTATATCGTTCCCAGTCTGACACAGTGCTCTTTGCTGCCACCTCTGTCCATGTCAGGAACTGTCTAGAGCAGCAAAACTTTCCTGCTGGTAGAAGCGTACGGTGATGCAATTCACTCTCCATTTTGGTGCGAGAGAAAAGCTTCATTATGAATCTACCTGATGCAAGACATTGATTGCACATTCGTGGGAACATACCCTTAAAGGGGCATTCTTACATGTTTGGGATAGCTAGCTGATTGCAGGGGATAGCCTGTGATCCGGAGAATGGGGGGTCCCAGTGTCCCATTAGAGTGGAGCGGCATGTCCTGCATGCTGCTATGCGGGTACAGTGTTTTCCGGAAGCTTCCATAGAGAGTGGACTGAGAGAACACACATGCCCCCCACCACTTCCTCCTAATGGAAGACAGGGGTCCCCGCAAATGGACAGATTAGAGTACCCCTTTAATGCCCCCCCCCCACACACTACTTCTGATTGGGGGGGGGCCTATAATCTACAGTAATGCTGCATTTACATGGAGCGATAATTCGCCCAATTGACCGTTTAACGATTTTGAAGCAACGACTTGGTTTTTATAACGATCAGCGTTTAGACAAATCGTTAAAAAAATTTGTAAGAAAAATCATTATTGCGGCTCGCAAAAAAAATTATTTTGCCCCCCCGGTAGCCGCTGGTATGTATACTCACGTAAGCTGATCAATGTCCCGCGGCGCAGCTCCGTTCCTGTCCCACTTTGCCGTTCAAATCGGGCGCGCGCTCACATCCGCCAGCGCTGTAAGTCCTCTTCTCTGACCTGTCATTATAGACCGGAAGTCACTCGCTGCCATGCATTCTCTATGGAAGCGCGTGACTTCCGGCGTTTAATTTACGAGGCAGAGAAGAGGAGTCACAGCAGATCTGAACGGCAAAGCGGGACGGGAACGGAGCTGCGCTGCGGGACATCGATCAGCTTCCGTGAGTATACATGCCAGCGGCTACCGGGGGGGAGGGGGAGGGGCAGGCAAAAACATTTTTTTGTGAACTGCTTCTTTAAGCCCATCTTTCACATAGGGTGACTCTTTGAAAGACTGTTTACACAAAGCGATCTGCAAATTTTTAGTGAATGATTTGAGAAAATGTTGAAAGATCAAAATGAACGATTTCTCGCTCGTCGCTTGATCATTTGCTGTGTTTACACGGAACGATTATCGCTCAAATGCGATCGTTATTTCGAAAATTCGAACGATAATCGTTCCGTGTAAATGCAGCATAAGTTTTCCGCTGGGAGGGGGATGGCCGGACACTGTCCTTACTTGCTGGCAGGGCCCTTTTGTTCTCCAAGATGTACGCCTAAGCCCTGTGACCGGACCCTGTCTTCTCTGGGTGGCTGATCATCCTGTCCTGCCAGGCCCTTTGTTCTCCAAGATGTAAGCCTAAGCCTGTGACCGGTCCCTGTCCTCTCCGGGTGGCTGATCTTCTGGGCCTGGCAGGCAGAGCGTGTCCTGATCCCGATTCAGGCCCGGTGGACTCTCTACAATTAGCTGGTTTGCATTAGTATCTGATATAAATAGTCTGTATAATGAGGGGCGGCTGGTTGCTCCCCGCGGAGGGCACGCGGCCCTGTCTTACTTCCCATAGTGCAGCGGGGGCCAGGACAGCTGCTGCTGTTTATCACATGGAGTAGAATGGTGATTACAATCATTTGGCCTCGTCCGCGCCCTGTGCTGCTCTCATGTCTCCTGTCATCCCCCCCCAACCTCCTAACAGAAGACTCTCTGATTTCCTATTGTTATTTCTTCCTGCCCCTAATAAGCAGATAACCCCCAACCTCGTGTCCTGACTGTGTCTAGTGGTGGTGGTGTTACAGTGTACAGGGCAGGTGTGTCTAGTGGTGGTGGTGTTACAGTGTACAGGGCAGGTGTGTCTAGTGGTGGTGTTACAGTGTACAGGGAAGGTGTGTCTAGTAGTGGTGTTACAGTGTACAGGGAAGGTGTGTCTAGTAGTGGTGTTACAGTGTACAGGACAGGTGTGTCTAGTAGTGGTGGGGTTACAGTGTACAAGGCAGGTGTGTCTAGTGGTGGTGGGGTTACAGTGTACAGGGCAGGTGTGTCTAGTGGTGGTGGTGTTGCAGTGTACAGGACAGGTGTGTCTAGTGGTAGTGGTGTTACAGTGTACAGGACAGGTGTGTCTAGTGGTGGTGGTGTTACAGTGTACAGGGCAGGTGTGTCTAGTGGTGGTGGTGTTACAGTGTACAGGGCAAGTGTGTCTAGTGGTGGTGTTACAGTGTACAGGGCAGGTGTGTCTAGTGGTGGTGTTACAGTGTACAGGGCAGGTGTGTCTAGTGGTGGTAGTGTTACAGTGTACAGGGCAGGTGTGTCTAGTGGTGGTAGTGTTACAGTGTACAGGGCAGGTCTGTCTAGTGGGGTTGGGGTTACAGTGTACTGGGCAGGTGTGTCTAGTAGTGGTGGTGTTACAGTGTACAGGGCAGGTGTGTCTAGTGGTGGTGTTACAGTGTACAGGGCAGGTGTGTCTAGTGGTGGTAGTGTTACAGTGTACAGGGCAGGTGTGTCTAGTGGTGGTAGTGTTACAGTGTACAGGGCAGGTGTGTCTAGTGGTGGTGTTACAGTATACAGGGCAGGTGTGTCTAGTGGTGGTGTTACAGTGTACAGGGCAGGTGTGTCTAGTGGTGGTGGGGTTACAGTGTACAGGGCAGGTGTGTCTAGTGGGGGTGGGGTTACAGTGTACAGGGCAGGTGTGTCTAGTGGGGGTGGTGTTACAGTGTACAGGTCAGGTGTGTCTAGTGGTGGTGTTACAGTGTACTGGGCAGGTGTGTCTAGTGGTGGTGGTGTTACAGTGTACAGGGCAGGTGTGTCTAGTGGTGGTGTTACAGTGTACAGGGCAGGTCTGTCTAGTGGGGGTGGGGTTACAGTGTACAGGGCAGGTGTGTCTAGTGGTGGTGTTACAGTGTACAGGGCAGGTCTGTCTAGTGGTGGTAGTGTTACAGTGTACAGGGCAGGTGTGTCTAGTGGTGGTAGTGTTACAGTGTACAGGGCAGGTGTGTCTAGTGGTGGTGGGGTTACAGTGTACAGGGCAGGTCTGTCTAGTGGGGGTGGGGTTACAGTGTACAGGGCAGGTCTGTCTAGTGGTAGTGTTACAGTGTACAGGGCAGGTGTGTCTAGTGGGGGTGATGTTACAGTTAGCGCCGTTTCTGCCATGAGGCAAGGTGAGGACTTTGCCTCAGGCGGCACAATCTCAGTTCCCTAAGGGGGCGGCAACTTCATGTAAGTGAAGTCAGTCTGACTAGGCTGACCAACTCACTTACTGTTTTTGTATGTGCCCCTGGAGTGAGCCATCTGGACGGGCGGCCGGCACTGGGTCTGTGTGCTCCTCTCTCCCAGTCAAAACCGTCCCTGTACTGAGATTAATCAATTTCAGGACCTGTGTCTGCACCAATAGCATCACACACAGGTCCTGAACCGAACTTGTGGCTGGAAATGAGGGAGCTGTGTAGAACTTGCTGGAGCAGCACCTGCCTCTGGTACACTACGTATTTGGGCACATAGTACTGCTAAAATGGCCAGGCCACTGCCTCAGGTGCCCATGAGGCAAGGACAGCTCTTCATTTCCCACAGTGGGCTGCTCAGTCCTTGTTTTTATAAAGACATTGCAGCAGCTCCTCGGCAGCCTCCTCCTAGTCCAGCATGCTAACTCCTGAGGCGTCGGGATGTTCTTCACAATGCAGAGCAGAGTGCTGGAGTCTCCCTCCCCCCTTACCGACCTCGCTGCTGTAGTCTCCCATCCTCCTCCTCATGGCTGGGGCTGCTCCTGAGACCGGGGTCTGGTGAGTGTTTATGCAGTACAGAATGATGGGGTCAGGGAGGTCATAGTGCATGGTGCCTGGCTCACGTGTAGCATTGTCAGTTCAAGAGGGCATAATGTGTGTGTGTGGCATTAATGTTTGGTAACCCAGTATAAATCACTGTAATACTCAGATCACATTACATATATGTGTTTGACACTTTTCAAATGGTCCAGCATGTGGCTCAGTTCAAGAGGCACATTGTGTGTGGCACTATTATAATCAGGGGGTACAGTATGTGGCAGCATTATATTCTCGGGGCCCAGATTGTGACATTATTATATTCCGGGGACATGATGTGGGGCAGCATTACATTTAGGGGTGCAGCATGTGTCGCTATTATATTCAGGAGGCACAGTGTGTGGCAATCTTCTGATGGGGCGGTGTTGGTAACGGGTGTGTGTGTGTGTGTATTAAGGTTTCGCCTCAGGCAGCGGAAAACCTAGAATCGGCCCTGGTTACAGTGTACAGGGCAGGTGTGTCTAGTGGTGGTGGTGGTGGTACAGTGTACAAGGCAGGGGTGTCTGGGGTGGTGTTACAGTATACAGAACAGGTGTGTCTAGTGGTGGTGTTACAGTATACAGGGCAGGTGTGTCTAGTGGTGGTGGTGTTACAGTATACAGGGCAGGTGTGTCTAGTGGTGGAGGTGTCACAGTATACAGGGCAGGTGTGTCTAGTGGTGGAGGTGTTACAGTGTACAGGGCAGGTGTGTCTAGTGGCCCTACTCTATGTGAATGATACAGTGATAGATGTATGGGATCAGCTGATCGGTCACTGTGTAGAGGCTTTTGTTTCTATAAATTGTGTTAGATAAGGAAATCACCATCGCTGTTTCGACATAAATATTTCCCATTATATAATATCTTTTTAACTTTTTCCAGAAATTTCAACCACAGGCCAGCTATCCCTAACTTTTTGTCAGTAAAATATGTGTTGAATTTGGGGATAATGTTCTCATATGCAGGACGATACTTGTCCATATGAACGGCCGTGTCTGGGATGTTCTCCTGGGCCGTATATGAGGGCTCTTCCATCACCGGTTACAGCTCTCATAATTAGAGAGACGTCTGCTGTATGGTGGCTTCAGACAAGCCGGCGCTCCAGGACCATTCAGCATCGCGGTGCACGTGGTAAATATCAACCAGCGCTGTATTGAAGCCGCAGTCATTGTCTCCTTTTAGCAGAGAGCAGTGCATTGTGGGAGATCAGGTGACAGCAGCTTCATCCAGGTTATAACACATCTAAGCTGCTGTCTGATTCCAGGGGCCACCAGCAGAACTACCATGCATAATAATAGATGGAGAAAACATGACAAGTTGTTGCAAAGTCTGTAAGAATTACAGTGTGAAGAGTAATCCCTTCAAGTGTCTTTGTCATTGCAAAACTTTTAAAGGGGAACACCAGTGGTTTTTTTTCTTTCACATCAACTGGTGTCAGAAAGTTCTATAGATTTGTAATTTGATTTTATTAAAAAATCTCTAGTCTTCCAGTACTTATCAGCTGATGTATGTCCTGCAGGAAGTGGTGTATTCTTTCCAGTCTGACACAGTGCTCTCTGCTGCCACCTCTGTCCATGTCAGGAACTGTGCAGAGCAGCAGGAAATCCTTGTAAAAAAAAAGTCTCCCTCTCTCCTCACTGCAGGAGGTGGATTCTATAGAAATGGGCCTGTCTCCACTACTTTGCCGCCTTATTCTTGCGATTAGTGGGGGTCTCAGCCCTCAGACCCCTAAATGATTAAGTCTTTTGGCCTATCTCTATGACCTGTCATAGCTTTAGTAACGCTTCAACCTACTGACTATCTGAGCAGCTTCCCTCTATTATACAGTGTAGCCGTAACTATATTCTCCCTTGTCTCTCCAGCCTCTCAGCCCATGATGGTGTCGCAGCTCCTGACCGTGCAGAGTGGGGGAACAGTCACGTCTCCAGTAAAACACGAAGCCAAGACCATTGTGCCTGCCCCGACTACTGGGAAGAGCAGCCCGACGGAGGTGGACGTGAGTCCTGGGGGTATTACAAAAGGCAGAACTTGCAGAATCTTTACTTTTAAAAGTGTAAACCTTTTAGGGTAAAATTAAATTTAAGGGATTGTTCACAAAAAATTTTTTCTTTCAAATCACTGGTGTCAGAAAGTGCCTGAGATTTAAAATAATTTTTTTTTGTAAACTATCCCTTTAAACAAAATCTGCATTGGATTGTAGTGTCAGATGCTCGGAGGATGTCAGATGCTCGGAGGGGCTGCTCGGAGGATCGCTGATCTTCCGGGCAGCCCATAGGATATAGCAGCATCTGCTGCCGACGCTCCTATTCAACGGAGCGCCGGCAGCAGATCGCTGCTATATCAGTCGCTTGTTTTTCAACATGTTGAAAAACAAGCGACTGCAACGATCAGCCGACATGAACGATGTCGGCTGATCGTTGCACTCTATTCCACGGGACGAATATCGTTCGTAGCGGCCGATATCGTCCGAATACGAACGATATTGCTCCTCTAAACGACCCATGGAATAGGGGCTTAAGCAACGTCGGGGAGGGGGCTGGGGTGATTGCTGCTCTGTGAGAGGCACTCTGAGCACAGTCCGGAGAGATGTCTCTCACATGCACTACCCCTTAGACACTAGGATTCATGGGGTGGGTCCATGGAGCTCCGGAGGGGTGGTGCGCCGTGAGAGGCGCTCTCAGCGTCTTCCTGGGGGGAGGTGTGGTCCGTGAGTGCCGTTTGGGGTGGGGATGCTGTACTCTGAAAGCCTCTGAGTACACTCTGGGGGGGCTCTCACATACACTACCCCCAGACTCTAGGATTCATGGGGCCCATACTGTTTTTTACTTTGGGGCCCCTTGTTGGAGACCCCTATGTTAGTGTGTACGTCCCCATAGACAGATTTCCCAGATTTCAGTGACTCTCCTGATGGTGTAATTCACTATTTCTTTCATTTCTTTTAAAGCCAAAACTTTTAAAGAGACAGCAGCGCATGATCAAAAACCGGGAGTCGGCATGTCAGTCACGGAGGAAGAAGAAGGAATATGTCCAAGGGCTGGAGGCAAGACTGCAGGAGACAGAAAGACAGCTGGAGATCGCTCGTCGAGAGAACCGAGAACTAAGGGAAACCGTGCAGCATCTGATGCGGGAGGTGAGGAGAGGAAGGGGTTAATATTGCGGAAGGAAAATGTCATTATCAGGAATCCTCCTTCTTATCCACCATCCTATCTATTACAGAACACGTCGCTCCGCGGCACCACCAGCAGCCGCAAGTTGGTCTGCGTCATGGCTGTCCTTTTCTTCATTGCGTTCAATTATGGGCCGGCGAGGTGAGTTAGCAGCCCCTGAACAAGCAGCTTCCCCCTCACTGTACATGGCAGAATATCCAGATTTGTTACACTTTCTTATGATGCCATGTTTGTACTCATGGAAGTTTCTGGAATAAGATGTTGTCTTTTTGTGCCCAGCGTGATTCGCAGCAATATTCCAGAGGAGTCACTAAAGAGTCCAGAAGTTTCCTACAGCGGCCGCCATCTACTAACATTCAATAATAAGAGCGATACGCCGGAGCCCCCGAGTCCCAGGTTCTATGCACCGCATCCTGCAAAACATAAAAGCTCATTCAGGTAAGAATCACTGGAGACGGATCCGATGTTATTGGCCAACAAAGCTATTCAGATGTCGCAGAACGAGGACTGTGTGTGTGACGCTTATTTTCTCCATATCTGTCTGCTGCTTCTTTTTCAGTAACTCAACTGGGTCACTGGCAAATGTGAAACACTTAATGGTTCGTGACCTGGATCAGCTCTTCCTCGCCTCTGACTGCAGACACTTTAACCGCACCGAGTCACTTCGGTAGGTACTGGGGTCTCCACTATAACTTAGGTAGCAGGCAGTGGGTTTTGTTTAAATATGATGTCTGGACCCCACCTAACTGATGGTAGACCACCCCATCACCCCCAGCATCACCTCCAGTTTATTGGCCACCCAGGATCTATTTGCTCTATAGTAAGTAGGCCACCCAAACTCTATTGGCTCTATAGTAAGGAGACCACCCCTGATCTATTGGCTCTATAGTAAGGAGACCACCCCCTATCTGTTGGCTCTATAGTAAGGAGACCACCCCCGATCTGTTGGCTCTATAGTAAGGAGACCACCCCTGACCTGTTGGCTCTATAGTAAGGAGACCACCCCTGACCTGTTGGCTCTATAGTAAGGAGACCACCCCTGATCTATTGGCTCTATAGTAAGGAGACCACCCCTGATCTGTTGGCTCTCTAGTAAGACCACCCCTTATCTGTTGGCTCTATAGTAAGGAGACCACCCCTGATCTATTGGCTCTATAGTAAGGAGACCACCCCTGATCTATTGGCTCTATAGTAAGGAGACCACCCCTGACCTGTTGGCTCTATAGTAAGGAGACCACCCCTGACCTGTTGGCTCTATAGTAAGGAGACCACCCCTGATCTGTTGGCTCTATAGTAAGGAGACCACCCCTGATCTGTTGGCTCTATAGTAAGGAGACCACCCCTGATCTGTTGGCTCTCTAGTAAGACCACCCCTTATCTGTTGGCTCTATAGTAAGGAGACCACCCCCGATCTGTTGGCTCTATAGTAAGGAGACCACCCCCGATCTGTTGGCTCTATAGTAAGGAGACCACCCCTGATCTGTTGGCTCTATAGTAAGGAGACCACCCCCGATCTGTTGGCTCTATAGTAAGGAGACCACCCCTGATCTATTGGCTCTATAGTAAGGAGACCACCCCTGATCTGTTGGCTCTCTAGTAAGACCACCCCTTATCTGTTGGCACTGTAGAAGTCTTTCTCAGCAGTGTTTGGTGGTCTCCGCAGTATATGATGGATTACATGATCACCTCTATCTTGTCTGTCTTCTCTCGCCTATAGATTAGTGGATGAGCTCAGTCTGTGGGTTCGTCGGCATCAGAATGAGAGGAAGACGGGAAAACAGGCCCTGAAAAAACAGCGAAAAATAAAGGTGAGGCTTGTGTATTGTCCTGTATATAAATAGCCCTTATTCTGGTGATTGTACCATTTGTGTCATACGTCTCCTTTGTCTCCTCTTGCAGAAGCCGTTGATCAGGAACAGCATGGCGTTCTCGGATCTGGTGCCCGCTCACATGTCCAGGCTGCAGTCTCACAGGTATTCCTTGGCTCCTCACCCTCCACCCCACCTGTCATTGTTTCCTTTTCCACCATTGTATTAGTATTATACATATTATTATTACATTATCTGTTCCTACAGCACCATGTGGATAGCATTAGCCGCTGTCCGGCTCTATCCCCTCTTTCTATCTGTTTTTCTGTCCATCATACACACTCCTCTCGTGCTTCTGTCGCCCTGACTGTCTGTTGCGGTCACGCCCGTCTGGCTGTCTATTCAGTGTTACACCCTATGTCCTAATATACTGCATACCTTTAATATTTCCTTAAAGTAGTCTCCTCTCCAGCTATTTCCAGATACCATGTCAGGATTGTCAGGTGATAGAGGGGATTCTTTTATATAGGACCCTAATACATCAGTGAGAGGGGAGAAGAGAGTCACGCTCTCTATCTAGATATCTTCTCTCCCTTCTTCTGTTTGCCCTCTCTAGCTTTTATCTCTCTCGCGGTCTTAAAGCCTTTCTTTAAAGGCCCTATTACACAGAATGATTATCGGCTGTATTCACAGCGATCAGCGGACATGAACGATGTCGGCTGATTGTTGTAGTTGTTTGTCTTTTAACATGTCGCCCCGTGTAATAGGGGCTTTAGTATGTCTCTGTGTGTCTCTCTCTCACTCATAGCATAAATATAAAGCAGAGAGCCTCTTTAAAGGAATCCAGTAGTTAAAAAAAAAAACACAAACAGGTATTGGTGGCAGTACCTGCAGCTCCTTCCTGTCCTTAATGTTTCTGCCTGCATGGAGCCTTACCTCCCGTTCATATAATCACTATTCGCAGCAGCGTCTGCCTTGGATAAGCGGACAGGTCATGCTCTGAGCGAGCTCACATCTCACAAGCAGTCAGAATGAACAGAGAGCCACCAGGAACTGCAGGGAATTGGGTTATGTAAGTATAGTTTTTTTTTTTTTATATATGTGACGCCAGCAACGTGACAAAAAAAAAAAAAAAGCCGTAATACTCCTTTAACGTTGTCTCTTAGGGCGACCATGTACGGTGAGTTGTGTAGCGGAGCAGATTTACTAGAGCACATGTGCCACACATCTGCGCTCCACTTTTTTAGACATGGTGGCTTAGTTACCCTTTATATGTCTCTGGTCCTGTCGCCACTCATCGCTGTGAGGTCCGGTCTCACGCTCTCGGTGGGCTGGGATGTCTCTAGGCTATGGACTGCTGTGTTCTTCTATGTACTGGACACATTTGCAACCAATTCCTTTTCATTGTTCCAGTGAATATAAAAATGAAGCAGCTTCGCTATAAGTTTTAATGAAGAATTTCCTATGGTTTTGTTTCCACAGCTCCCATGCACACCAAGCGTCTCCGTGGTAACAGAAGCAAACACATTCCGCACTGAAAATCTGCAGCCTCATACTTTCTTAGGGCCCAAATACACATTAGGAAAGTCAGTTGTTCTGGGCGGGATCGGTCTACCGTCCAATGTGCACGTCAGTCTCCCAACTCTACTGACAGATGATGTCGAGGAGAGGAGGAGCCTGCATTCTAGATTTCAGCTGATCTGCCCCTTTGTTTTTGCGGAGATAAGCCATCACTTGTGCTGCCTGGCAGTGATTTAACATCCCTGTTCCTATTCAAAACACATGAATGCTTAGGGCCCTATTCCACCGGACGATTATCGTTTGCATAATCATTAACGATCTCAAACGACCGCTATTGCGAAAGACCTGAAAACGTTCACTCATTTCCATGGAACGATAATCGTTACTTATGATCGTAATTGCGATCGTTTTTCTTCGCTATTGCGTTCGTATCTATTGCAAACGACCGAATGATGTCTTATTCAATGCGAACGTTTTGTGAACGAGCAACGATAAAAATAGGTCCAGGTCTTATAAAGCGATCAACGATTTCTCGTTTGGTCGTTAATTGTTAACTACATATTAACCGAACGATTATCGTTTAGATTCGAACAATTTAACGATAATCTGAACGATAATCGTCTGGTGGAATAGGGTCCTTAGTTTGCTGAACGTTCATGTATGTGGGGGGAATAGAAGAGGTGGCTTTCGGATATTACAGGTGTAAGGACATCATTACATTTGTCCCCTAGCCATACATTTGGTAGGTTAGTCTCAAGCAGCGGACAAATAGAAATATATAAAGATTCACAATCTGACTACAGAAAGTTTGTTGTCTGTTACCATGGAAACACAGTTCAGGCAAAAGTTGCATTATATTTCAATTCTCTTTGCTTTGAGAGAATTTGTGAAGGTTGACATAGGCTTTAAAGCAACTCTGTACTGGCATGTAGCCGCCCCCAAACCGACAGTACTGCGTTGTAGACGTCCTCATGCTGCATCCAGTTCGGAGGCGCCCTTTTTCCTGGTTCCGGTATTTTGAAGAAAAACTACTTTTATTGCTGCGGCACGGCGGGGAGTCAATCTAGCGTGGCCTAAAGCATCAGTGCCCTAGGCCTGTGGCGCTTCTCTCCCCGCCCAGGGGTGTGTGGAAAGTGAAGGGAGGTGGGGAGAGAGGCGCAGCAGGTTTAGGACACAGATGCTCTAAGCCACGCCAGATTGATTCCCCTCTCCACCACAGCAATAAAAGTAGTTTTCCTTCAAAGTACAGTCAGAGAACGGTTCTGTGGCTCGGCTTAACACTGCGTAAGGACCTCTACTATGCAGCTACGTGCAGGTACAGGGTTGCTTTAACCCTTTGAGGACCAGGCCCAAAATGACCCAGTGGACCGCGCAAATTTTGATCTTAGTGTTTCCGTTTTTCCCTCCTCCCCTTCTAAGAGCTCCAGCACTCTCAGTTTTTTATCTACAGGCCATGTAAGGGCTTATTTGTTACAGAAATAGTTGTACTTTGTAATGGCGTCATTCATTTTACCATAACATGTATGATGGAATTCCAAATATATTATTTATGAAGATATAAATTGGTGAAATCGCAAAAAAGAATGCAATATGGTAACGTTTGGGGGGTTCCTGTGTCTACGTTATGCACTATATGGTAACAGCGACATGATACAATTATTCTATAGGTCAGTCTGAACACAACCATATGCAGGTTACACAGATTCTCTAATGTTACATATTTTTTTTTAAATGAAATCCTTTTTTTTGGCAATTAATTATAAATAAAATGGGCCTATTGTGACGCTTATAACGGTTTTATTTTTTCACCTACGGGGCTGTATGGGGTGTCATTTTTTCCGCCATGATCTCTAGTTTTTATTAATACCATATTTGTGAAGATCGGACGTTTTGATCACTTTTTATTAATTTTTTTATATATATAATGTAACATAAGTCGGTAATCCGCGCACTTTTTCCCCTCTTTTCGTGTACGCCGTTTACCGTTCGCAATGACACTTGTTATATTTTAATAGATCGGACAATTACGCACGCTACGGTATATTATATGTTTATCTATTTATTTATTTTTATATGTTTTATTTATATAATGGGAAAGGGGGGTGATTTCAACTTTTATTGGGGGAGGGGTTTTGGGGTAGTGTAATAGTGTTTTTAACTTTTTTTTTTTTACACATTTGAAGTCCCTTTGGGGGACTTGTACATAGATTACTTTGATTTCTACACTGATGAATGCTATGCCATAGCCATAGCATTGATCAGTGTTATCGGCGCTCTGCTCATTGAGCCTGCCTGTGCAGGCTCAGTGTAGCAGATCGCCGATCGGACCGCATGGAGGCAGGTAAGAGACCTCCAGCAGTCCGTTTTACCGATCGGGACCCCCGCAGTCACACTGCGGGGGTCCCGATCGGTAAGTGACAGGGGACTCCCCCTGTCTCTTACACTTAAACGCCGCGGTCGCGCCGCGATCGCGGCGATTAAGGGGTTAATGACACGCGGCAGCGCGATCGCTGCAGCGTGTCATTGCCGGTGACGTCCCGGCTGCTGATTGCAGCCGGCCCCCACCTGCTGTGAAGCGCGCTCCGCTCCGGAGCGCGCTTCATAGCGGGAATAACACCCAGGGCGTACAGTTACGCCCTAGGTCGTCTGGGGACAGACTTCCATGGCGTAACTATACGCCCTGGGTCGTCTAAGGGTTAAAGGTTTAAAAAAAGCATAGCTGCTTACTTCCAGAAACAGCGCCACCCCTGTTCTTAGGTTGTGTGCAGTATTACAACTTGGCTTGATTTACTTCAGTAAAACTGAGCTGCAATACCACCCCCAAACTGAGGACTAGATCTAATCCCGGATAACCCCTTCAAGTGTATGGCATGACTCTAATGGCCCTTGTATCATCCCCACAGGTTGCAGAGCGCTCCGCTGCAGCTGTACGGCCCCAAGGAGCCCAGTGATCACTTTCTGATGGACGCCATTGAGCGCCGTGAGGATACATTCTACGTGGTCTCATTCCGCAGGGTCAGTGCTGTGATTCCCATGGTGTCAGGACAACCTCATGTCTTACGTAAGGGCCACACGCTCACTCCCAGTCTCTGTCTTTTAGGATCACCTGCTCCTTCCAGCAATAAGTCACAATAAAACGTCTCGTCCTAAGATGTCCTTGGTGATGCCGGCCATGTCTGTGAACGGTGAGTAGTGTCATGTGTGTTCACATCGGTCTGTTCTCTGGCCATGTGTCACTGGTGACCTTACCCTTTCACCCTTGTCCTTGTCCCCCACAGACAGCGTGTATAACAGCACCCAGGGGTACGAGACCATGATGCAGATAGACTGCGAGGTGATGGACACCAGGGTCATCCAGATTAAATCGTCCACTGTGCCCCCCTCACTACGGACACCCCAGAATCCCCCTTCGCAGCCAGGGACAGTAACCGGGAACCAGTCCCTCTATCTACAGGACCAGACGTCGGTGGGGGACGGGCAGCACTGATAGGACGTAGAGCTTTTATATTGTAGTGTTCACTGTAAATATAAATATCTGTATATAAGAAAACCTATAGGCAGAAGTGTAAGTAATTATCAGTGTGATATATATATGTGTGTGTGTTTCTATAGTAAAGGATAATCCCCGGAGACGTCATACCAATCTCTGAGCCTCCCTGGATCTTCCTTGGCTATAAAACTGCAGCCACAGAAAAGCCTCATCCATCCTAAGCTATTACTTTAATTACTTTAAATAAAGGGACAGTCCGGGCGAAGCTCGCATAGCGTCATGCCCCAGTGCAGGATGGGAGGGGGGCTGAGCCCCTTTGGTGATGATGAATCTCTGCCGTATGCCCAGGCTGTACAGATAGGTTAGTCTTGCCTGGAGTGTTCCTTTAGTCTCGGTACAGGGTTTTTTTTTTTTTTTTTTGGCGTTCTGCTGACTGCATGAAGCTAAAGGGAATTATGAAGGTAAATGCACTTTTTTTTATAGATTTTTTTTTTTTTTTATTTCTTTTTTTATTATTTGTAGAAATGGTAAAGCCCCCCCCTCCTTACTCCCGACAGTAAACTGAAGTAGCGCCTGTAAACCTGCTGTAATGTAGATATTAAAACCCCCCGTGCCATGGTGGAGCTCTTGGGTACGTATTGTTATGCATCATCTAATGGTTAGTATGCTGTGTGACTTAGTCATCTCTGTGATGTCCCATGTCTTTACATTGCATCACATGGCCACTATTCTCTGAATAGCCGTTCTCCAACCTATGGCTCCGCAGCTGTTCCCATCATGATAGGAGTTGTAGTTTGATTGGTTGGGATTCTAATCACATTTTTGACCTGTCCCATCTGTCCCATTCACATTAATATAATATATTAATATTAATAATATTAATATATATATATTATACTGATGGGTACACTATAAGCATCCATAGGCTTTACCATTGTAATATTCTACCTTTTGCATAACAGCAGGTTTACAGACCTTATCAATAATAAAGATACTGTATGCTGGTATGCTGTGATACTTTATATATAGACGAAACCATAAATCCCTTTAAGTACCCGCCCCAATTGCTCGCCTTATGCGGTGATGCGGCCATTGATCTCTATTGAAGGATTAGGCCGCAGTCACTGCTGGTAGTCTTAGGGCCCTATTCCACCAGACGATTATCGTTTGCATAATCATTAACGATTAACAATCTCAAACGACCGCTATTGCGAAAGACCTGAAAATGTTCACTCATTTCCATGGAACGATAATCGTTACTTATGATCGTAATTGCGATCGTTTTTCTTCGCTATTTATTCGCTATTGCGTTTGTATCTATTGTGAGCGACCGAACGATGTCTTATTCAATGCGAACGATTTGCGAACGAGCAACGATAAAAATAGGTCCAGGTCTTATAAAGCGATCAACGATTTCTCGTTCGGTCGTTAATCGTTAACTGCATTTCAACCTAACGATTATCGTTTAGATTCGAACGATTTCACGATAATCTGAACGATAATCGTCCGGTGGAATAGGGCCCTTAGCGTCGCTGTTCTGCCATCTGTCGGGGCCGTGTGACTATGTTCACTTGTGGATCCAATCCTGGGAAGACGCACTCTGCAGCCTTGATGTGTGACGGGAAATATTGGCTCCACAATGGACAAGCATGAAAGGGGAAATCTATTCATATGTGAATATTCCATGAATCTGACTATTGCCGGATCATCGGACACTGAGAAGTAAAGTAGATCTGAGAGATCAGCAGCCATCAGGCTTTAGTTTTAAGGGCTCGTTCACATCATCATTGTCAGTGTCCTGGATAGGGTCAGAATGGGATGCGGTGTATATCTGCAGGTAAGGGATCCCATTGTAATGGCCAATCAAAACTTACTGTTGACTACGTCCATTACAAAAAACAGAAGTATACATTCGTCTTTGACCTGATTGTCCTGGCCATTAAAGGGAATGTGTCATCAGACGATGACTTATTGTTTAAATAATGTTTTTATGTTAAATATATTTTTAAAGAATATTTGGTTTCATTTTTTAAAATTTTTTTCTATCTTTTATTATAAAATAATCCTGATATCTTGCAGTTTTCATTCTTACTACTGGGGCCAAAACTAAGCTGAGACTTCCAGGTCTATCTGTGGTGATAAGAGGAAGCTGCTGTAAAGTGATCTGTACAGCATTGCAGCATCATGTGACACCAGTAGATATAGGAGACAACAGCAGCTCCCTGTGGAATGAGCTTTTCAAAGGTCACAGCGCACTCAATGATGATTTACATTCATCTCAAAGAAACAGAGTCCGTCTATTGTTGTCTATGTCCATGAGTCTTGCTGTAAAGCAGGTCAATAAATGCTGTTAAGAACAGCATTAGGCTATGTTCACACTACGTATATGACTGGCCGTTCTGTGACCCGGCCGGTCTCTGCAAAGATCATTCCGGCCGGGTCGTTGATCTTTCCGGCCGTAGTGTTCTGATGCGGGCGCATCAGCGCGTGCCCGCATCAGAACTTCACACAGCACACAATGAAGTTATTTGCGGCGCCATATGGGATCCCGGCCAGAGCGTATACTATGTGTATACGCTCCGGCCGGAATCCCATAGCAGATAAGGCTGTGTTCCACACCGTACAAAGTACGGCCATTGTTGCCAATGGCAGCAACGGCCTTACTTTTACGTAGTGTGAACATAGCCTAACAATGTACAAAACGTTACCAAAAAAAAAAATGAAGTCAGAAAATAGAAACATATTAGAATAAGAACAAGTTTTAGAATTGGACTATAATCAGTAAAAGAAGATCTCGGTGACACATTCCCTTAAAAGTCAATGGGACCCCTTCCTGTACATTTGTTGCTGTATATTTAATACAGAAGGAACAATTGTGATGTGAATCCAGCCTTAAATGTGATTAAAGAATACCTACCATTTTAGCAAACTTTTCTCATGTCCGACATTTTGATTGGATGCGTTTCAGGTGCTAAGACCCCCCCCCCCCCCCCCCCCCCCCCCCACTGATCACTAAAACATTGGGGCAGAAGATCAGCTGATCAGGTCTCAGCACCCGGACCCCCACCAATCAGTAATTTGTAACAATGATAGATGTGTTTGAAAGGGTTTTCCCTGTATATATGGAAGATTTAGTTCTGTGTCTTATTTTCTATGTGTTCTGGTAGCGTCCTGTATATATACCTGTGTTTTTTATTTATATTACAATGTGTGTACATATAAATAAAAGTTAAAGCAGAACTCCACTGAAAACCAGGCCGGCCGGCTGTGGCTGCTGTTATGCTCAATAATCTACCTCCATAGCCCGATCACAGCCTCCATTACACGGCTCGGTAATCGTGCGGCCAGGGCTGCTAGATCCTTTGCTCGTGCACTGGTTGATGGTCAGCTGGCCGTATAACATAAGGTGGTGTCTACTTGATTTGGCCGTATAATAAAGCCTTTATTCTCAGATGGGTCCGGGAAGCTGAGATATGAGTAGCTGTTTGCACAGGTCATCACTGCAGTAGCAGCAATAGCATTATGCCACAGGGATAGATGAGGTGGTGGCACTACAACCCCTGGCAAACAGCCCCCTGTATCTCATCTTCTCTGTTTTGCAATGGTGGAGAAGATATCGGCAGTCGCTGCAGCCACTTCTCAGGATTTCAGTGGGGTTTCGCTGTAAGCAAATATATGCAGATTATCATGGGATCTGATGAATATGTAATGAACCTGTATATTCATATTTATAAGAATAATTAGCTGGACTAAAGGGAATTATGGGACTCTGACCATGGCCCTAATGCGTCAGTCATCTCTGTGGCTTCATTGGTCTCGGGGGATTCTCGTCTGTTTGTATATGGGATACGTCAGGGGGGTTTTATAGTCGACTGCTTATATTAAAGAGGCCCGGTACGTGTGCGAGCGGCGTGAGTGAGGGAGAGCGTGTGACGTAGCGCCTGCAGATCTTTGTTAGATGCAGTCTTTACTTTGTATTTTGTTAAGGTGATCATTTTTTTTTTTTTTATAATAAATCCTGAAAAAATCATTCATTGTGTGTTTTGTTTAATAATAATGAATCTCCCACAATCCTCTGTAGCATCTGACTCTGGAGAGATGATGTCACCAGGAGCCGCTCTGGTATGTATCTGCCATTGGTTCCCTGCCTATTCCTCAGTGTGAACATACCCAAAGGATCACGACAGGTGTGCACCAAGCATAAGCTTTCCTGGCTTTGTGCTACGTGACTGAAATGAGCTCCTAAAGTGTGTCTATGGGACCATCTTGGTCGCAGGGACGGCAAGCTCGGCCATGCACTTCTTTCTCTATTTGTAGTGGTTACTACATCCAAACGATTGCTGAAAGCGCTCAACACAGTGAAAACCTAGGTGCATTGCCCCCTGGGAAATTCAGATTTGCAAAAGAGTCCACCGACTGTCAATTAAGAGTCTTAAAATGGGGCTAGCCAGATATCCCTCCAGGGAAGGACGTAGCAAAGAGGTGGCTCCTGGGAGAAGACCACCGAAACCACCATATTAAGTGTTCCTTCCAGCCAATATCCAGCTCTGTTACGAGTCTAAGGATATGACAAGGGAAATACCAAAGCCAGGTATCCATCTAGAAACAGTTTTTTTGGGGGTGTTACGCCTCATCAATATGGAACAAGATTCTGTCTAGGAAGGAGCAATGCCTAATAGACCACCATGGTAAAACAATCAGGGAGACCAGCTAAGGATTGACACCATTTTTCTGCTGGCTTAAGCACTAAACATCGTGAAAACCTAGGTGCATTTCCCCCTGGGATACCTGGCTTTGGTATTTCACTTGTCATATCCTTAGGTTTGTAATTGAGTTGGATATTGACTGAGCCTGAAAGGTTTTGGTAGTCTGCTCACAGGAGCCATCCCTTGGCTAGGTTCCTCCCTTAAGGGGATCTCTGGCTAGTCCCATTCTTTCAGACTCATAGTCGAGGCTCCGCATACTCTTGCACTTTTTAGAGATTGGTTTAGGTCTGGACACTCAGACCATAAATGATCCAAACATTTAACATATTTTAAATTACATATTTTATGAAATATATATATATATTTTAATGGGAATTTTTACAACTTTTTTTTTAAACTGTTATAATTACTTATACAGCACTCTCCAGTACTTATGTATTGCAGCATACTGATGATCTACTATTAATCCACAGTCCATTGTTCTGTCCACAATTATCTTGTTCATACGGCCGGCGATCCGTGCTGCAAAAAAAAAAAAAAAAAAGTGATTCGGGATATAGATCGCTTATGCTAATGAAGTAGCGAAGCGATCACCACGGACGTGTGAATGTAGCCTTAGATTGAGACATGGCAGCCATATATACACCTGGAAGGCCCCCGGCTGCCATGGCACTTAGTATCACTATGGTTGATGCATCATGTCAGATATTCTCCTGAGCAGAATTTATCCATTAGTCTTTTACCCCTATATTAACATTTTTGTCCCATAAGAGCCTTTCCACCTCTCCGAGACCCCTGTAGATAGTGATGTAGAGTTTATATAATCCCCGCAGTGGTCACGTGTCACGTAAAGGGCCTCACAGTCTCTTATCGGAGTACAAGACGCAGCATGAAGCTGTGTTCATGGCGAAATCCTGAGACAAGATGAATGGCTGACAGGCTGACCCGTGATCTGCTGTGTTGTGTTTGGCCGCCGATGTGGGTCCCTCTGACACGGTCT
Source organism: Dendropsophus ebraccatus (assembly GCF_027789765.1). Lineage (NCBI taxonomy): Eukaryota > Metazoa > Chordata > Amphibia > Anura > Hylidae > Dendropsophus > Dendropsophus ebraccatus. Next base: position 92,227,712 of record NC_091463.1, read on the forward strand.
CTGAGGTTTTCAGAATAAGGAGCGGGAAAGTACAGAAGATGGGAAGCTGAACCTGTGAGAATAGCCTGCTCTTTCAGACATCTGCGTGTTGTGAGCAAAAATTTGCAGGAAATACTGCTGTACGTGTTACTAGACACGTCAGAACAAATTAGACTTATTACTTGACAAAGGGGTGGGGCTTAATGAAATTAGTAAACTTTTTATTTGTAGAATGTCTGGTGTATTACCCCCAACCCCCACTGGCTTCAGTACCAGGTTTTTTTTCAAAGCCTCTAAAATCAATTTGTTAGGCTTTTAAATAATATTGTCTTCCATGTTGTGTATACAGCTCCTATACAGAGCTATGTGTCTCCATGGTTACAGACTACAAACAAACCCTGTCTAGGCTGATACATCAATAATGTGTTACACCTTCTATTTGCTCTTCCTCTACTGCCTGTAGGTAAGCAGGAGGATCATGGCTGGCTTTAGGGGGATGGTAAACTTAGAGGGCGCCCAGGGCACCTCACATGTCAGTACTAAAGGGGGTGCCACTTGTCCGTGGCATTTTTTGCTTGTATCCTGAATCCTGGGCTTGGTGCATAAGGCTAGGGAATAGCACCTGTACAATTTGCAGCAACATTCTCTAGTTTTATAGATTTTGTCCATCACAGGTTTTGCACAGCATCAATAAAGATGACGGCTTTCTATTTTTTATTGCCCCCCCCCCTCCAACTGACTACTAAGCCGTCAAGTGTAGTCAGAACTTAATAATTGCAAGTGCTCGTCAGTAGGCTTGATCAAACATCGGGAAAAGCTAGGTTCGATCAAACTCGAACCTAGCCAGACCTTCCGCATTTGATTGCTGATGTCTTCACGGTCCGTGCGGAAGGAAAAGACATCCTGGGGACCACCTGGAATTCCGTGATTCAGTCTAGGTAATAAGCTGTATCCCGGAATTCCAGGCGGTCCCCGAGATAGGTTCAAGTTCCTTCTACCTTCAAGTTCCTTCTACCTACCTAGCTTTTCCCGATGTTCGATCAAGCCTACTCATTAGAAGTGCTTGCAGTTAGAGGGGCATTTGAAGAACCCGGGAGGCCAAATGATGATAGCTCAGAGGGCCCAGTGTTTTGCATTAGCGGGCCATCAGGTCCCCTGATGCGGCAGGGGCCTGCTACAGTGGTAGTTAAGCCCCTGAAAGGAACTGTGGCACTCTTTTTTTGCTTACCAACCACCGCTCCATGTATTTGGTAGCAGGTGTATCTGCCAAGTAATGGAACGGAGCCTGCAGCCCCTTATTGGCTTATTGGCGGAGTGTGGGAAGTGGGGACTCCCTAATTTGGAATTAATAGTCTATGCTAAGGATAGGGCAACAATATAAAATTTCCAGATATCCTCTTTAAAGAGAGTCAGTAGGTTTATACTGTCCTATCTCAGAGCAGCATATAACAGTGACAGAAAAGCTGAACAGAATGATGTATCACTTATATTGTTCTGTGCAGCTGATCCAGAGATCTCCTCCTGAATAACATGGACAATAAGTAGTCCTCTCCATTATGTGCATGTGCTCAGTAGTCCTGGATATACATGAGAAGCAGAAAACTCCGCCCACCAGCTGCTAAATTACAATTATCTATCCATGCTGTGTATAGGCCGTCAACTGTCAATCGGCAGCTACAGGGCAGGGGGAGGGGTTTTGCAAGAATCTTGTTCTCCTGCATATTAGGTGAACGGCTGAACAAAATTATGTAAGTAATACACTGATCTGTTCAGCATTTCTGTGAATAATTTATACTGTCCTCATTTAAGGTGGAATAAACCTAGTGACAGATTCCCTTTAAAATGAATGGGGCTGAGCTGTAGTACCAGACACAACCAATAAACAGGTGTGGCGCTGCTGTTGTTAAAAGAAAGCAGCCATGTTTTTCTAACCCTCTATACCTGTAGTCTCCTTATCCCTTAACAGGTGGGTGGGGGCCGCATTGGTTATCCCCTAGGATTTGTAGGCGCTATTCTATACTGGCAGGACACAATATGCAGTTTCCATTGGGGGCATCAAGGCCGCACTTCCTGCACAGGCTAAAACATGCCAAGTAGCGTGTGCTGCCTTCCCGTTCTACATGACAACTAACAAGCTCCGCTCCGCTCTCACATTCCTGCTCTCCCTCCCTCTTCCCCCCCTTTCCTCTGTTTACCAAACCCCGACCCCGTCGCCATGGACACACACTGCTGTATGACATCACAGGTTTTCCGCTGACCTCACCTTGAACTTGTCGTGACCTGCGTAACACGGCTCCATTAACCTCTCCCCTGCCACGGTGTCACTCTGGGACTCCTAATGAATGGCGGTAATAATTATTACCAGTCCTTACATGTGTTCCTCCAAGAGCCCCATACGGTTAACCGCTTGGTGGCTGGCTATAGAATTCTTCCATCTGAACACAATTGTATGCTATACGTAATATACTGGCTGCCTATCAATAGCGTATAATGGCCAACACCTGCTGCCAAGAGCAGTGCGAGCGGAGGTGTAGCTATTATATGGTAATATATTATTGCCGGAATGGCTCCATGGGGCTGTGGGATACAGAGATGAGAGGGAAACCCCCCCATCATAGTGCCAGGGGTTGCTGGGCCTGGGCCTCCATGTCCCCAGAGATTGGCTCCTGAAAAGTTCCCCAACTTGTGGTGCTCCAGTAATTGCAAAACTACAACTCCCATCATGCCCTGACAGCCTTCCACTAGTGAGCAGGGATGTGTTCAAAGAGTAATGGTGCTGGATTTTGTCAACCATGAACATTGGCCCTGGTGCCCCTCCACCGCCTTTGGGCCAATATTAAAAAACCTTGTTGGATAATAATGTAGTTCCTCTGGCAGTATTCACCAACCAGCTACATAACTACAACTCTCATCGTGCTCTGAGAGCCGGTGAGCTGTGGGTTATATAGAAAACAGGGGCTCTTGATAAAAACTGCATGACGCTAGAGCCAGATTTCCACCACCATGTTGGATGTAGTTGACCTGCAGCGGTGTTACCCAACCTGTGACTCCCCAGATGTAAAACTACAACTCCCACCATGCTGTCACAGCCTTCAGCTGTTAGTATTGGGGTAGGTAGAAGAAAGACGCTCTATATTATGGTGCAGTGCCCATGAGGAGGATGGGTGGAGTAGTACAGGGCAACCATGTGTTATCAATCAGTAGTGTATATGCCCCAGGGAGGATGCCCTGCAGTTGCTTTATTCAATGATCCACCTTAAATTTACATTCAAAAGTTTTGATCAGTCGAGGACCGATATGCATTGTGATGCATGGAGGGAGAAATACAAGTGTCCGTTCTCATAAACCCTTAGGGGGAGATTTATCAAACATGGTGTAAAGTGAAACTGGCTCAGTTGCCCCTAGCAACCAATCAGATTCCACCTTGCATTCCTCACAGACTCTTTGGAAAATGAAAGGTGGAATCTGATTGGTTGCTAGGGGCAACTGAGACAGTTTTACTTTACAACATGTTTGATAAATCTTCCCCTTAGGGTACTATTACACGGGCCGATGGGGGCCCGATAATAACAGTAAATGGAGAAGAATTCAAATCAACTCCAGAATTTTTCCATGTTTCCTGCAGATTTTTGCTGTGACGGATTCAGGACTCTACATCCAGCACACACAGCCCGGTGGTGACAGATAGCAGGGCCGACATGTCAGAGTCCTGTCTATATAACACACATGACTGCGCAGGTTTGTAGTGCCAGTATAATGTAATGTATACAGTGCCGTGCGCTGCCAGTCGCCCGTGTATAATTCTGTTTGAGGTTGATTATTTTGCATGTAGCGGGGATATATTTTCCATATGCTCATGGCCTATCTGAAAGCCGTCATGGAGCCCAAAGAGTGAGAGAACCTGGGACGTTCCAGATGATGTAGAAACACTGAATGTCAGCGAGTCCTGGACAGCATAATGGGATTCGTAGTTCCTGAAAACTTCATGGGGTTCCAGGAATTTACGTTTTTACGACATCAATGTGTGACTGGTCGGGGGGCCAGGCCCATGGGAAAGCCACCTAACAGCAAAACGAGAGGGCCGCATCACTGATGTACTAAGCAAAGTAAATCTGTTTACTTGAATGGGGATTAGCTGCAGTACCTCAACATAAAACCGTCATATTACATCTCAAAATACACCAGTAATCTTTTACAGCCGTAATTAATATGGCTGTGGAGAAAAGTGGCCATGTTTTTCGCAAATTTTTTGACACAGAAATGCAGAAAAATACTTATATTGCAAGCAAAGACCTGATGGGCATAAAAACATGGGTAGCGTCCAATAACGTTCCCAATAACACCCCAGAAAAGAAAAAAAAACCTTGAAAAATATTATATAACCAAGCAGACTGATATATATCTTGAGCTTTGAAGGCTTGTAGCTGGGGTGGGGAACATGGAGCTCATCTGATCCGACCATCAGGAATACAACACATCCAAAAACCAAAAGTCTCTGTGCTCCAGGATGCCAGTTTCCAAGATGGAATAGATAAAATTCCATTTTTATTATGAAAATATGATGGAAAAACATCATATTTGAAATCCTTTCAAATCAACTGGTGCCAGAAAGTAGTACTTATCATTTGTCCTGCAGGAGGTGCTGTATTCTCTCTAAAGAGCAGGCAAGGTTTTCTCTGGGAATTTGCTGCTGCTCTGGACAGTTCCTGACATGGACAGAGGTGGCAGCAGAGAGCACTGTGTCAGACTGGAAAGAACACACTACTTCCTGCAGGACACACAGCAGCTGATAATAATTGGAGGACTGGAGATCTCTGGCACTTTTTGACACCTGCTAATTTGAAATATTTTCTTTTGTTTGTTGGCGTACCCCTTTAATTTCCTTGGACAACCTCTAAGACAGTGTGGGGCCAACAAAAATCATCGGTTGGGCCAACTCATTCCAGATGTCACCAAACTATTTCACTGTTTCTTCCCTTTTTTACGATTTTCATAAAATATTTTCGTCCTTCCATCATACGTTATAGTCCAGTCACAACCGGAGCTGCATGCCGCTACTGACCAATCCAGGAGATTGTTATAGCATAATTACTAACAACCTGACAAATCAGAGGGTTAATACTCCAGTAACACTTATAGGCTGTGTTCACACAGTGTAATGAATTGGGAAAACTACGGCCCCAGTGGTCATTGAAAACAACGGCCATAGGTTTCCGAATTTATTGAGTTCTATTGATTTCAGTAGAACAACGGCCATTGTTGTGCACAGAGTGCATTAATTACGGCCATTGTTCACTGCGGCCGTATAAATAATAAACATGTCTCTTTTCTACGGCCGCGGTTTGGGAACGACGGCTGTAGAAAATAGACTCTTCACACACTGTGTGGCCGTCCTGCTGGCTGTAGTGTGAATGAGAGCCAATGGTTAATTGATTTTCATTCACCCCCATACGGCCAGCAGATTCTATGGGTTGAAAAAAATGTTCCTACGACCGATAATGCAATATCGGCCGGAGGAACACGTAATACAGGGGCCGTTGTATTACACCGTGTGAACATAGCCATAGTGTTAACATGTCCTGCAGTGCCATACACCATTTGGACTGGTCCTTGTAAGGATGGGGCAAACTCTGGCTTTCGAGGCAGATTGGCCCACTGTTCTGTGGTGCCTTTGGCCGCCACCTGTTCTGCCTTCTGTTTGCAGGACTGAATTCTTGTCCCTATCGGGACTCGTCATTTCTCAGGCTCACATATACTTACCACATGTCTTTATAGTGTGGGCGGAAACTAGAGAATCCACATGAACCCGAGGAGACAAAGGTCCAGGCGGATGTTACTCTGGTTGGATTTGAACCCAGTGCCCCCGAGCTAACCACTGATCTCCCTGGTCCCCTAGTAAAATATCCCTGCAGAATGTCGCCCCTTCTTCTCCCACTCTTGCGAACAAACAACCTGCAACGTCCCTCAGTTTTTCCTGGCAGGTTCTACAGTCTCCTCACTGATTCCTCCTTTCAGACGGAGCCCGCAGAGCATTGCACCTTTAACCTCGTCTTTCGTCAGATGTTGCAGAACATCGTACTTCTGGCATCCCTCCGTCCTGTAGAGCAGAAATTGCTCTTCTGTGCAAAGGATCTTTGGAAAGACATAAGAGGGAAATGATTTCATTAAAAAGAGAGCGCGGGGAAATGAGAGTGGGCCAAACGCAGTGAGATAGAGAAGAGAGAGAGCTGCGGGGTTCTGCTCACTGTCCTTACTGGAAGGCCTTGTCAATGAAAAGGGTTCTGGGAACTCGTAGAGTCATGTCAGAGTATAGAGTCATGTCAGAGCATGGAAACTCATAGTCATGAGAGGCCACTAATCCTGGGCAGGATGGAGTAACTGTGCTGGTCATTGAGGCAACACCGGTATGGGTGGTGGGGGGGGTATGCAGCGGCAGGCGTGGGGCACACGAGTGTGACAATGTTTTCCTAGGCTGGGAAGTAAAGCAGATGTGGAGATGGAAGGACATTGTCAGCAGACAGGGAGTTCCTCCTCGGTGACATAGGGTGTACAGAGAGTAGATCAGGACACAGTCTGGGGTATGGAAACAGCTTCGGGCAGGCACATGTGTTAGCCCATATAGACTGCATAGACAGCTGGGCGAGCCGTAATAATGGGACGGCTGGGTCACACAAGGGACCTGTCAGGGAATGGAAAATGGAAACTCACGAGGAATAGTAAAAGTAAATAATACTCCCCCTCCCCGTTGTGCCGTCTTATATCTGTTATAGGGAAAGTGGAGTAAAACCAATAAGTCTGTGAGATCAGCAGCATATTTTCTTGTAGAACGCAGTGCACACTTACACAGGTGGGGGGGATAATGCTACGACTGCTGAATGGCTGAGCTGCCTTGAGACGTCACAGACCAGGAAGCGACAGCGAGACAGGAGAACGGGGCGGCGTGATCCGGGACCCGGCGCTGGGACCGGGGAGGTAAGTGACCGGCAGCTTCTATATCCACCCCTTCCCCGGCCATACAGGAAAAATAACCCTGGCCTGGGTACTAGGACACTTGTCACGGTGGCCAGGAGTGGTGATACGCACCCCTGGACACACGGGCACTGGCACCTGAAGGTTTGGCACAAGGTGTGGGTGCAGCTGTGGCGACAAAAATAGTACAGCACTTAAGCAAAGGTGACTTTTACTTGTGAACTTCAGTGCAATACAGTGAACACAACTCTGAACTTGACAGGTGCAGGTGACAGTTGTGCGTGAGGTAGTAACTAGAGGAGTAGAGGTAGAAGTGAAGCAAGGTTTGAGTTTAGAGAAGATGTAGGAGCCATCTTAGGGGCCTTGTCCAAGGTAGAACTGTACTCTGCCAGGATTAGTGTAGACAATAGTAGTGAAAGAAAAGAGTACTCGTACTCGTGTATATATATATATATATATATATATATATATATATATATATTTATATCTATGACTGCCTTCTGCCCAACCAGCTCAACGAGTGCCAGGATGGGTAATATGAGCCCCAGACCTATACAACTGGGCGTAGCAGACTTCCCAAGATAGCTGTGCCAACATCAGTAAGATACTTCAGCATGCTGCACTTTGTCTTACTGGGGATCAGTCCTGTAACTTCTGACAACAGTAGAAGGATCCCTGGCCTGGACAAGGTGGTCCCTAGAGGAAGGTTACCTCTCCTGTGGGTTTAGCAGTGCATTGCAAATTAAGTCCCTCTCATAAGAAACCTGCATCTGTCTTTTGTCTCTCTCCAACTCCAGACCAACTAACTAAGGGCCCGATTCCACCGGACGATTATCGTTCAGATTATCGTTAAATCATTCGAATATAAACGATAATCGTTCGGTTGAAATGCAGTTAACGATTAACGACCGAACGAAAAATCTTGAATAAGTCGTTGTTAGGTTAATAGATATGAACGCAATAGCGAATAAATAGCGAAGAAAAAACGATCGCACATACAATCATAAGCAACGATTATCGTTCCATGGAAATGAGTGAACGTTTTCAGGTCTTTCGCAATAGCGGGCGTTTGAGATTGTTAATCGTTAACGATTATGTGAACGATAATTGTCCGGTGGAATAGGGCCCTAAGACCCTTGCCAGGGCCCTGGCCTAAGGTAGGCCTGGCTGATGGGTTGAACATGTCTATTAGAGAAAGGGTGGTATTAGGAAGAGGGATTGAGGAGGGTTAACTCTTTTCGTTGTAATACCCCTTTAAAGATGTTCTCTAGATGAATCTATTAGAGATTGGCCCTGTAACTCGCTCACACAGATGATTGGGTGCCAGACCACCAAAATACCTTGTCCGGTCCCTGCCTGATGGGGCCCAAATCTTTCTCCCCCACAATATGGTTAATGGCACATGGGGCCCCATTACATAATTTGCACTAGACCCCAGGAGCTTCACGTTAGGCCTCTGGTTGTGTCCCGGCTTTCCTAGAAACACTAAATAAGGATTTATATTTACTGCTGTTTGTGTTCTTTTATGTAAGGGGAAATGCTTCGTAAGAAATTTGGGCAGAGACGAATCATTCCTTACATGTCCCGCTGGGCCGACTGTGCATCTGGACCATAGATCTGTACCTCAGCGGCAGCCAAGTATGTAAAGTTCTCCAGTATATCCAACTTGCACACAGCTGCTTGGGCCCTGATCGCTCTCTTCAGAGTCAGATACATAACAAAGGCCTCAGATCTGTAATGGAAACATAAAACGCACCTATTGTATGTTTTACATCAACCGATAATACATGGAAAAACATGGAACGTTAACATTCAGATACCATCAGTCACCTAAACATCCATGTATAGTGGAAAATAGTAAAGAGGGGGAGGAGGGAGATGCATCTGCAGTTTTATTCTCTTTGTGTGCGCTCACAACATAGCAAGTGGAGGCCTCATATGTTGTGCTCCCCACACGGAATGCCTAATTTTTACCAGTTTGTTCCATAAGTCATCTGAATTTAGCACCACCTCATGACCTACCTTGATGAAATTCTAAATGCAGGCTTGAAGGGAACCCAGGCCAGGTTGGCTAAATTACCTGTTGAGAACTTGTGTAGGGATCCCCTCAATGCAAGGGTTATGGGAAGCAGGTGGAGTGTGCAAACAAGCGACATTAATAAAAAGTAGTGACGAAGTACTGACGAAGCAAAGCACTTCACTCGAGAAAACTGGGAGAAGTCTCCCAGGACAGGATCCATTTTTTCCTGTACTGTAAATTCACCGACACCTTGGTGGTAACACCTAATTGGAGGTGATGGCGGTTTCCTTATTCTCAGCTTGACTTGAAGAAGCATAATGGGTTCTCTAAGGTACACAACCCCAATGGTCCCACAAACGTTTCTTGGCTCAAGGAACCTTTATGGGGCCCCTGGATAGAGAGGACAATGCCCAGGCTGGCTGCCCTTATTTTAATAAATAGTGAGAACCTGTGTAGGTAACATATCAAGGCAAGAGTCATGGTAAGTGGGTGGGGTGGGCAAACAAGGACCAATCTTTCCTGTGCCAGTTGGTTGGTGGTGATATTGTAATGTTTCCTTAGGGGCCCCTCACTTCTTTATATGTTGCTGGCTACTTTTACAGGAGAATCTTCTGACATTGTATGGATCCCTAGGACTGCACGGTCCACATTCTCGGTTATATCTCCTCGCCCTTTAAGGATATGGCAGAGATACAGCAGCAGCACATTACGTAATATCACACATCATTTTATTGAAAATGAGAGTCTTTGCTCCTTGGCTTCAGCAGTGATCACAACTGCAGGGTGGTCCCAGGGGAAAACGTTCTGGCAGATCCTCCACTTTGGCTTGTTATGGGCTTTCTGATGGATCTGGTCCATTCCCAGATGCTACGAACACAACATGACATGGAGTGATGGTGGTGTCTTGTGCACATGATGCATCCGCCGCTTCTGGAAACTCCAATAAATGTTTTATATGGCTAGACGGATGAAGGGAAGATGAGACAATGAGATGGAAGAAGCAGAAGAGGAAAGTCAAGAGCAATCCTGCCACCTTCTAAGGATTAACACCGCAAAATAGAGGGGGGCTGTGAACTACTACCGATATGGGACTTAGTTGAGGTAAATGGGGGAGGATTCTCTGCTGGTCAGGATGTGATGTTCTCCTAGGTCAGATGTTAAGAATTTTCCCTTTTTTGTCAAATTGCGTCAAGTTTGGTCCATAGAAAAAATATTCAGAGGCAATTGTTAAAATCACCACCAGTGGCACCTGGATGCGGCAACCCAGAGAGGGTCGAAAAACATGTGGGATGAAGGTGTCAACTCCCTGAGTTAATACAGTGAAGGAGAGCTGCACAGTTGCAATACATGGTGTTGATCCCCCTGATGGACACCCTTTGTATTATCCGATCAGATAAATTGTGGAGTACAACACGGTTCTTTACTCTAAAAACTTGACAAGTAATTCTTCCAGAGTAATGGAGGCATGACACTTGTAACACAACAACAACAAAAAAAACACTAGCTGGAGTAGGGGAGTATCCTGAGGAAAGATTCCCGAAGTGGTCTATGCTCTACTCTAGGCTCTAATCCACTGATTCTCCTTTGAGGGTGCACACTGGTTGCCTCCCAATGGATGTCCAGAAATAACTGTAGTACTCACTGAGTTGAGCGACTCCGCTTATTTGGGGTCTGTTATTAATTCTGTAGCTTGGCAGCCATGAAGTCTCAAGGCCGCCCCGAAGCTTGAAAAGTTCCTGGACTTGCAATGGGATCCATGCACAACGTCTCCTCCCAGATTCTTGTCTTTTTTTCTTTCTTCTCCTCTTTCTCGTAACCCCTCAGAATAGACTAGGAAGATAATCACCACTGTGTAGAATCCTTACATCACAGGAGCTAATGAGCCCAGAATGGTTCTGACCCAACTATGGAGGGAGAGAGATTAGACACACTACTAGACTGAATTGGATTTCCTCTCTATCCTAGAGAAGATAAAATGTACTAGCTGGAATGGTCTCAATGAATGTGAATGCTAACCTTTACTCAGAGTTGTACAAAGGTGCACACAGTACTACATCACTCAAACAGTATAAAACTGTAACCCCCCACCCATTAACTAAATAAGAAAAAAGCCATATCTGGAGGACTGCGTATATTCATTGAAAGCCGTAGTGATCCCTCATCGGGAATGTCCCTCATTTTCAGCTTGGCTTTGAGGGTAATTCTAGAAGAGAATTGGTTCTCTAAGGTACACAACCCCATTAACGGCCCCACAAACAAAAGATTAGTATACATGGTTCTGCCAGCGATCTTGGCAGAAATTCCTTGGTGGTTCGAGGGGCCTCACAGATCATTACGGCTCAGTGTTTTTTTGGCGAGTTACGTTAAAACAATAAACTTATAAAAGGTCTAAATCTGGAGGATATCTAAAGTTTCCTTTCCAAACAGTCCTCACTTACAGGGGTTGTTGAGGATAAGAAAAACATGGCTGCCTACTCCCAGAATGAGCTCTTCACTCGAGCTCAGGATGAGTGCAGCTTTATAGCTCTGTCCCATTCACTTCAGTACCAGACACAACCCATGGACTGGTGTGATGGCACTTCTAGAATAAGGCAGCCACGTTTGTCTAACACTGGACAATCCTTCCATTGTAGAACTTGTTGGACCATTGCAGAACATCCACCCAAGTATACCGCTGACAATGGCCGAACGCCTTAGTCTTTTGTGTTTGTTCAGCTGTTGTCACCAACGTAGCCTCAACCTGGGTTCATGACCCTGGTGGAGACACTTGGCTGCAGTGGGCAAGCTTCTCCACCATGACACGCCACCACTAGTTCTAACTAGAAGAGCTGTAGCCAACTCATCAAAACAGGATGGCAACCGGGTTCCTAAGGTGGAATATTGAAATATTAGGCTGTAAGAAAAAAAAAAGAGATAGGTGTAGGGTCAGGGGGCAGTAGGGTCATGTTGTCAAAGTTGATCTGTAACCTTCTAGTTAGTTTAGGTAGTCAGATTCACTACCTTCCTGCACTGAACCTCAGAATAAGGCCTTATTCTCTGTAATCCACGAAGGTTACGGAGCGTGAAGCTGCCCAGTGTACTTGTGGCCCTCCCTGTGCCATGTATCAATATTATATTAATATTGATAGACAATGCCGAGAAAGCCACAAGTCCACTGTGCAGTTTCACGCTTTGAAGCTCCGTGGATTATGGGCTGTGAGAACAAGGTCTAAGATAACCTTAATTTGTAAGTAGGTATGATATGAACTGGCTAGAACCTTGTGGATGGTCAGGGAAGCCTTTATTTACCTTTTAGGGAAAGTGTGGATCCCCTGGGGGTTGGAAACATGATTACAGATTGCAGGTACACAGCCCAGGCGCTCTCTCTCTCTCTCTTGCACATAGCACTAGCTAAACCACACCCACATTTTCCGTGTTTGATCCTCATCTCTCTGTTACTAGGGACGGACTAAGCCTAACAACAGGCAGTGAAAAGCAGATTGCATGGAAGTGAGACACCAAGTGGCCAACTCTTCAGAGCTTTTTTCTGAAATAAGGAGTAATTTTTGGTAAATTAAGTGACAAATATGTTAGGAAGACTAACATGGAAGAAAGTTATTTGTCATGATACTGACCATTTAAGGGGGGGGGGGGTGAAGACCATAATAAGTACGTATGGTGTGGAAAGCATGAAGTACTGATGAAGATAGTACAGTATGCCGATTCTTGCGTAGATTGGGGGTAGTAACAGGGAGAGGATGGAGGGAGTAGTGTATGCGGACAGCAGGAAGGAATGCAGCTAGGCGGGGAGAAGAAATATATGAGCTTACACAAGTAACCCATCCAGCCTCCGTGTGCCCAATCTAACACCTTGGTTGCCAAGTCCTTTAGATTTCGGCACGCACTATTATATACATATAAATAAGAGTAGGATCAGATCTATATGTAGCAATATAATCACATTTACCTATATGTGTACACCAGAGTAACCCTGTATGTGCCAGCCTCTACCCCCCCCCCTCCACTCCCATCACCTTTGCCCGCTTCTTCACCTCTCCTTTTTTTCTCATCAGTCCCTCCCGGTGTCTTATTACTTTCCATATTTTTTCAGCTCCTAAAAGTCACTTTTCCTGAGACGCCTCTTCGTTCTGCTCTCTCTTGATGTTTTTTTTGTGGGTTTTTTGCATCGTGCTCCCGGGAGGGGGTTGGGGGCACATCCTGTCCCTCCCGTCTTATCTTGGACCAGTGATTAGGCAGGAAGTAGAGACAATGGGGTCATATTCTGGGGCTCGATATGAGGTGGTTAATTGACTGCGGAGTGTGGATCCTATTTCTGTGACCCGCTCGGTGTCCTCTGTGACGGGGTTACTGATAGGTTACAGTGTGATGTCATGGGAGGTATTTGTTTTGTGTATACGCGTCACCTCCATCCCATTGTAACACTCTAGGCCGCCATCAGTCCTGACCCGCTGATAGTTTCATCTTATCTAAACGCATGTAAAAACATTTGATAGGAAGGGCAATTGCCCTGAGGCGGCTGCCATCTTGGGTCTTTACCTTCTATAGGGACAATTACTATTTGAGCATTGTATAGAAAGAGCAAAAGGGGCAAATGCTACCAATTATACCCACCTCCCCCACGTATTATTATTTGAACGCTGTATGGTGATATTATTATTGCACTATAACTTGCACACCATACAATGGTATTATATGGAAACTGCATGGCGGTATGAATCAAGCATTGTTTCATAGTGTGGATGTATTACTTGTGTATTGTATGGTGGTATTTGAGTTCTATATAGTGGTATTAGCATTATTTCATGGTTTATGTGAACACTGTAGGCTAGTATTTGTTTAGCACTAGATGGTAGCATTATTTGAGCTCTAGCTGGTGTATTCAGCATTGTTTTATTGTCTTCTTTATACACTTTATGGCGGTATTTATTAAAGCCAATCTGTCATCTGCAATTCATCCTCCAAATTGCTGACACTGTTAGGTCAAGGAGACACAAGGTACCTTTCATAAATCAGTCTACGCTTCCATAATTAAAAAAAAAATGCTTTTATTCTCCGGTGCAAAGTGTCAAAAAGGTGTTCCTCACTCTTTCGCCCATCCCCATCCCTGCTTGATTGACAGCTGGAAGCTCTGAGTCCTGCTTCCAAATCTTATTTCACAGTGTGTGTCAATCATGAAGGGAAAGGGATGGGAGAGGGAGCAAGGAGATGTTACAGCCCTCAGCACTTCAGGAGCTTGGGAATCCCTCTTTTCACTTTACAGTGGAAAATAAAATTTGTAAGTTTTGGAAGCACAGACTAATATATAAATGGTACCATGTGTCTCCTTGCCTTAACAGCATCTAACAGTGAAAGTAGTTGATAAATTCACTTTAAGCTCTTTATAGTGGTTTTATTTAAAGGTGTTGTCAAGTGTTAATTTTTATGTATATATCACTGCTGGTATATAGAAAACAATAAACATCTTCTGCTTACCTGCCCACACTTCCCCAGTGCCCTGTAGTCCTGTCTACGGTGTCCCCCACTGAGTGCAGAGCCTCCACTTCCGAGAAAACTCATTTCAGGAGTAACAATCACTGACTGAGACTGGCCAGTGCTGCGGCCAGAGATTCGTCAAGCAGGCTGTCGCTTCCTAGACAAGTTCATCTCAGAAGTAGAGGCTCGGCAATCACTGGGGGACACTGGAGACATCGCAACAGGGCACCAGGGGAGCGTGGACAGGTAAGTATATGCTCTTTATTGTTTTCTGTATACCAGCAGGGATTTTATAAAAAATTGCCTAATGCCTCGACCAAGCCTTTAATGTTGTATGGTCATTTTTTGGACTCTATTGTGGTATGATTTGAGCTCTATATGGTGGTGTTATTGAGACGTATTTCATGATACGATTCATTTCAAGGTACACTTTAACACTGTATGGTGGTAATATTATTGTTAGCCCTGGTTTGTAATATTATTTCAGCATTGTATGGTATAATTTGAACACTGTATATGTTCTTCTTTTCTCACTTTTTGGTAGTTTTTGAAGGGATATTGTTATGGTTGTGCTACTTTTTGTACAGCTGTGATTTTTTTTGCCTTTCACTATTGTTTTGTCAGCTAGTGACGATATCTAAAACAAAACACAGGATGTGTCCAAAGTTTTCTTTTCTCTGTTCATATTTAAAGTCAAATATTCAAAATTCCGCAGTGCATTGTGGGATGTTGAATTCTGCATTTTTTCAACAATAATATATACTAGAAAATGTACCCGGCGCTGCCCGGGTATAAAGTGTCAGTGTGTTAATTAGATTTATTCTAAGGTAACCAGGAGGCCAATCTATGTCCTCCAGTAGCCCTATATGCCCCTATATACCTGACAGTTCTGCACTGTTTATGTAAATTGTAGCTTATGCACTTTAGAAATAAACTAAAAACTTTAAACATCCGTCCTGTATACCTGTAGTGTATAGTTGGGGGGGTAGGGGGGCTGTATATCTGTAGTGTATAGATGAGGGGGTCCTGTATACCTGTATTGTGTAGTTGGGGGGGCTGTATACCTGTAGTGTATAGTTGAGGGAGGTCCTGTATACCAGTAGTGTATAATTGGGGGGGGCTGTATACCTGTACTGTATAGTTGGGGGTCCTGTATACCTGTAATATATAGTTGGTAAAGGTGCTGTATACCTGTAATGTATAGTTGGTGGAAGTCTTGTATACCTGTAGTTTATAGTTTGAGGGTCCTAGGTACCCGTAGTGTATAGTTGGTGGAGGTCTTGTATACCTGTAGTATATAGTTCGGGGGTCCTGTATACCTGTAGAGTAAAGTTTGGGGGTCCTGTGTACCTGTAGTTTATGGTTGGTAGAGGTCTTGTATACCTGTAGTATATAGTTGGTGGAGGTCCTGTATACCTGTAGTGTATAGTTTGGGATCCTTTAAACCTGTAGTATAGAGTTGGTGGGGGTGCTGTATACCTGTAGTATATAGTTGATTGAGGTCCTGTAAACCTGTAGTGTACAGTTTTGGGGTCCTGTATACCTGTAGTGTATAGTTGGCGAAGGTCCTGTGTACCTATAGTGTATAGTTTTGGGGTTCCGTATACCTGTAGTGTAGAGTTTGGGGTCCTGTATACCTGTAGTATATAGTTGGTGGAGGTCCTGTATTCCTTTAGTGTATATTTTTAGGGTCCTGTATACCTGTAGTGTATAGTTTGGGGTCTGGTATACCTGTACTATAGAGTTGGTGGAGGTGCTGTATACCTGTAGTATAGAGTTGGTGGAGATCTTGTATACCTGTAGTGTATAGTTTTGGGGTCCTGTATACCTGTAGTATAAAGTTGGTGGGGTGCTGTATACCTGTAGTGTATAGTTTTGAGTTCCTGTATACCTGTAGTGTATAGTTTGGGGTCCTGTATACCTGTAGTATATAGTTGATGGAGGTTCTGTATACCTGTAGTGTATACTTTCGGGGTCCTGTATACCTGTAGTGTATAGTTGGTGGAGGTCCTGTATACCTGTAGTGTTCTGTAGTATGTAGTTCGGGGGTCTTGTATACCTGTACTGTATAGTTTGAGGGTCCTGTATACCTGTAGTATAGAGTTGGTGGAGGTGCTGTATACCTGTAGTATAGAGTTGGTGGAGGTGCTGTATACCTGTAGTGTATAGTTTTGGGGTCCTGTATACCTGTAGTATATAGTTGGTGGAGTTCCTGTATACCTGTAGTGTATAGTTTTGGGTCCTGTATACCTGTAGTATAGAGCTGGTGGGGGTGCTGTATACCTGTAGTATATAGTTGGTGGAGGTCCTGTATACCTGTAGTGTATAGTTTGGGGTCCTGTATACCTGTAGTATATAGTCGGTGGAGGTCCTGTATACCTGTAGTATAGAGTTGAAGGAGG